>NW_028262369.1:15839473-16143289 GCF_047370975.1 Nipponia nippon | reverse complement strand
ACTTTTCACCGTAGTGCCCCTGGAGAAAGCAGCAGAAAGAGAGTCTTTATTTTATATACTCCAAAGGGAACTGACTTTGCTGCAGACAGACAGGTCCTATAGTTCTCTGACTCTCATCATGACTATACATGGACTTGTCTGTGCTTTAAAGTTAGTTTGGATTGAGGTGGTTTATGAAGCCAGAGTGTGCTGACTGCTCCTAGGAGCTGTACTTGGAGCTTGGTGATGGGACCAGGGGAACAAAGTCCTGGCTCTGTGTTCCCCAGGTACGCCTTGCTCTCAGAGCTATCCAGAGTCTAGGCAGAAACTTCACAGCTGCAACCTGCCCCAAATCCAATCAAGTAAGAGGAAATAAATTGCACCTCAGGGAGCTGCTCAATATGGGAGAGAATCAGAGTTTTCCTTTTGTTCGTGAAGAGTTCAGAGGCAAAACATCAACCGTGTCAGCCTTGTTCGTCTCAGGTCACTGCTGCCTGGGAGTGCAAACAGTTTAAAGTCATTTGTGTAAATTAGTTTCAGCCAGAGAGTCTGAAAGCAGCGTGGGTTGCCGGGCAATTATCTCCTTGCAAATGGCCTGTGTTATGCGGCCATATTGCAGAAGATCTCTCACTTGTGCTAAGGTCTCTTGAAGCTGCCAGAAGAAGAGATCAGCATCTTAAATGTCTTTAAAGTAGAACTACTAATATGATATGTTGGAGTGCTGGCAGGTATCAGCTGGTAAGTGTGCCAAAGTACAAGGGACTGAACTGCAGAGCATGGAAGTGCAGGGGAATTAAATGCCAGAAATCTCAGTTTATGCTGAGGACTATTAGGAACTGCAAATGACTGTGAAGGCCCCTAGAGCCAGAGGTGAGTGGGGAGACAGCTCCCCACTTCCTCTGAGGACAACATAACCCACCAAAACACTTTTCAAAGATATCCAAAAGAGCATTCCCCTTCCTCTTCTTGTTCCTCGCTCTTGTTTCTGTAGCTGTGTCCCCTCTTTAGGGTGCCACTGGGATCTTCAAAGGTTCAGGCTGGAATTATGTTCTTTACATCCCTTCCTTCCTGCTGCCGGAGTACCAGCACATACGGATACCCTGCAAAGTAGCAGTAGTGTGGGGAGTTGATGGCTGAGGACGTGCCTCTTGCTCCTTCCTTTCTCATGCACAGATTCTCCCTGTTCCTGAGACTAAGTTTAACCTGTGAGTGAATGAGTGATGGACAGGCAGGCTGAGACCAACAGGCAGATACTGACCCTGCAGCCAACAGTGGAATGGATGTTTCCCACCTGAGCTTGTAGAAGTCCTTTTGTATTTCAGAAATTATTTAATGCTGTGGGTTTCCTCCCACTCCTTTTTTCCCCCCTTGCTAGTCAGTGTGTAATAGCAGAGGGTTTCATACATATTTGATTTTTTAACTATAGCATGAAATCTGAATGCTGTATTTATGGCTGCAGCTGTCACTCCTCTGAAAACATGCAGTGAAATGAAGGTTAACAAGTTTGGGCTCTCGGGAAAGCATGTAAAACAGCACTGCAGACGGCTTTGTGTCATCACGCCGGAGTGAAGAACAGATATTTTCTGAGGTTCTCCAGTCCAGGGTTATTTATCATCATCTGAAGCAAATACTTTTCTAATTGTATATCCTTGTTTGAAATTCTCAAAACCCCAAATCAAATTCTTTTATGTTGTACAATATACACAGAAAGTACAGGATACACAGCCTGAGGGGATGGTTTAATAGTTTAAGAATCAGGTTGGCACTAGCCAGACTTGATGCAGCCATATGTTCAAATCCCAGGGGTGACCACTCACCAGGAGGTAGACAATGCTCCATACCATTTATTGTGCATTCACTTAAAAACAGATGTCCTGATTACCATGGCTGGAGGAAGAGATATTCTGCCTCTCTTCCAAAGAGCAAGGGCATGCTGTGCTGTTCAGTCCTCCCCTGCCACATTTGCACTGTTTCTGTATGCTTCTTCGCTCCTGTGTGTGCACGGTCTGAAGTTTGAAGCCCTGGCTGCTTGATTTTAATGGAGATTTGCTTAAATAAGACAAAATAGCTTTTGGCCTCTGTTTAAACAGAACCTTGGTCTGAAAAGTATCAAATATACTTGGGAAGAGTATATGTGGCATAGAAGGTCTTGTTAGAGCTTGATGGCTCGTGGCTGTGTCTCTCTAGGGTCACTGCACTCAGGTTTGGGCTCTGTGTGGCTCGAGGTAGTTGTGTCAACACAAGATGTGACGTTTCAGCTGTGCCTGCAGGCCTTTCTGTGTCCAACTCGGCGCCTGGGAAAAGCAGAGCGGAGCCAAACTGGGACCTACCATGAGTGTTGAGGGAGTTTGGCACTGGTGCAGACCAGAGCTCTGATCCAGCAGGACTGTACAGATGGGATGGGATGTAAAACCTCTTGTCTTATCGATGCAAATGGTGAAGCCATCAAGACTGATGGGGCTGGGGTGTGGGAGAGTTCAGACATATTTCTAGTAATCGCATCCTTCCTGTTGTGTGTTGGTTTTGTTTCTAAGACTAAAATAGACTGTGTAGGAAGTTGCAAGATTTGGAGTCCTCTGCCCGGTTTTGCAGATTAAGGAGATAGAGCTGCTCTGAGAGGCAGCCAAACGCAGCTCCAGTCCTCTTCTGAGAAACCTCTTAACGCAGGGGGATCGCTTCAGCCTTGCAAATGCTCACATCCTTCCCTCTCCCTATCACGTTCACACTGTAAGGAAATCAGGCAGGCTGTCCTCTCCTGTATTAATGCCCCATTGCCTGCAGTTAATTAAACTCTGCATGATACTTAATGCAGCGTGTCAGTTTGGTTAACGCCTGTCAGCCAAAGCGGTAACTTACCCCCGTTATCTGCGTCTCTGAGTAAGCAGCCGTATTCTGGATCTCTAATTCACTCCTCACACTCTTCTTGCCCAGCATTTGCTGCTCACCCAAGTTTTTCCCATGCCGAATTCGGCACCCAGAAGGTGCTGTTCCATTTTTTTTAGCATCTCCATAGAAACCACTTTGGAGTTGCAGAGTGCAGGCTTTCTGCAAATTTAAAAAAAAACTAATGTAATGGTTCAGTTCGATCAGGTTTCGGACTGCCAGTCCTTTGGAAGGAGTGTGTGTTTCAACAATAAAGTTGGGGAGAAAAGCAACAAAGGTTCTCAAAGGCAGAGATGCAACAATTTTCTGCTATATGAGCCCAGGGTAAAGCTTTTATGATAGCACAAAGTTTATCTGAAGATTGTTTGGAGGGAGACACAGACACATTTTTTTACTCTTCCGCAGAAGTCTAGGTAAATTTCTTGCTTAGGAGGATACCTGTTTATGTGCAAAGCTGCTTTTTTATGTGCAAGCTCACTTCTTCACCTTGTTAACACAACTGCCTCTCAGTTTGACCTCTCTTAAAAGGTTTAAATGCATACAGATTAATGTACTTTTGATGTCTGGGCTAATGAAGTCCTGTACCTCCTCTGCTTAATTTTCTAGTTTATAGATAGAGGCTCAGCACTGCTCAGGAGTAGCCAGGATTGGACCTAGGGTTGGTTTGCACCTGACTGATAGAAAAGTTAAATCTGGGTTGGGTAGCAGAGAGGCAGGCGTGAACAGAGGATGCTTCTCTGTAGTAATTTGTGCTTCATGCTTCTCTGTCTCTAGCACAACCACCTAAGGCAACTTTTAGACGGGGATGAACTCAGAAATAAAAAAATCCTTCATTAGACAGCAGAGGAGGAGACTCCTTGCTGTGCTCAGATGTCCAAAGGTCACCATGGTTTAGCAGCACCAGTCTAGGTCCACGGTCACCAAGGCAATAGCTCATTGCCATGGAAACACTCACCACCTTCTCAAGCAAGAGCATTTGAGCAAGTCCTGATGTTTAGCAAATAATTGCTTGACATCCACTGTGTATCCCACCCCTCGACACATTTGGGGACTAAGAAATGAAATAATTTGCTAGCTTTGACCGTCATCTGTCCGTTTTGGAAACCCATGAGGAGGATTTCCATCAGGGCAGAAACATTTGCGAGCTCAGTTGCTTTCTCAAGGGCTCACTCTTTGCACATGGTTGTTTTAGCTTTACTAGTTTATTAAAGCCACTACGCTGGAGGTTGCATCTAAATTCTCTTTCACTCCCGCTTGTGTTGCCTGTTTCATGAGAACTGACGTAGCTGTTTGGAGGATATGGATCAGTTTGGCTTATTCCTGGGCTTGCCTCTTCAGCAGGGGGTGGCTGGCCCTGCTCCCAGGGCAGAGAGCTGGATCAAAGCCCTGGTGCAGCTGGCGTAGCTGTGAGGTCTGGTTAGAGCAGAGGGTTGGAGCAGCCCCTCCTGTGCGCCTGTTCCTCGTGGCTTTTGCTGCAGGAGAAGCATCATTTCTGCTAGTCAGAGCCATGGCAGAGATGTGAAGAGCTGCCAGGAAGAAAACTTGAATGTGGCATGGAGGAAGGTTGCAAATGAAATCCTTTGGGTTTTTTTGTTTGTCTGAGCTGTCACTGTCTGACAGATATTCCCCCAGTGAATGTATGATGTGGGCAGCAGATTGGCAGAGCCATGCAATTCAGTAGGGCTGCGGAGTGTTTGGGTGCTGCCCCAGTGCTGTCATGGGGGAACAGGCAGTGCAGTGAGCCAGAGCTCATCTCCTCTGCCTGGAGGGTTTCTCCTGATGTGGTTCCTGCACACGGCGTGGGATCAGGATGGGGGCATCGTGGCAAGGCAGCACAGAGGATAGCACGGCCTGTGCAGAGCACGAGGGCCAGGCGCAGCCTGGTGTCGTGTGGGAGGAGGAAGGGAAAGGGCTACCTGGCCCTTCACCCGAGCCAGGTATCTTCTGTAGAGAAATTGCTGCAAGATGATAAATAAGGAGGAGTGTGCTGCCTCTTTTACCTTCGCTTTTCTCTGCCTCGCAGCTCCCTTTGAAATGACAGCAGCGCATAATTGCATCGCTTTGGCATTCACGGCATCGGTGCTGATGATTTGAGAGGTGTTATTATTGTTGCCATTAACAGTGTAATTAGTGTTAGCATAACAGTTCCCTTTGCCCAACGCACCAAGGCTGAGCTAACAACCTCCAAAGCCAAATACATCCACTCCACCAGCTTGGGGAGAGAGTCTCTACTCTCAAGTGTTCACCAGTCTTACATCTTCTGCAGCTTGGCACTGCAGCCTCGTAGTAGTAGTGAATTACAATAATTTTGATTAGTACTACTGTTATTAGGGCTAATATAATTGAATTTCATTATTTTAGCAGTGATTTTATTTCATTATATAAAATCAGAATGACTAAACTTTTTTTTTCTGAATCATTTTGTTCCCATAACAATAGAATCATACTGCAAATCCAGGGCATACTTGGGAATGAGGCATATTTCATGCAAAAGGAATGAAAAAAATGCAATGGAAAGTCACCTCCTCATTTTTAAGTCCTGTTTTCCAGATTTTTGTGTTCTTCCCCCAGTATTAGAAATACATATTGCAAGAGAAACACATTGCAAAGCCAGCACAGTTATTTTCTGTGAATTTTGTTCCTTGGTCATCTCTGAATATTGGTGGTGGTTTAATTTAATTTCATTTCATTAGGCTTTTTTGTCAAGAAGGTGAAAATGTGGAAGCACTGGGCCATCTCCAAACTCAGTGGTAGTTCTACTGAGATCAAGGAATTCTGCCAGATGAAAAGCCAATAGTTGTCTGTAAGATACAAACAGCTGATGTGAGGAGGAACAAGAGCTGCTGAGCTCTCCTGCTGGTTTGTGCTCACATTCAGTAATTCTAAGCTTTCACTTCATGCAATGTCCAAATGATGCGACTGTGCTGAAGGGCAGCTCTGTCTCGTAGTTCCTTTCCGACGTCTTTTGTCCTTTCTTGCCTTAGCAAAACAAATTGCTGTTGTCTCAGGGAGCAAGAAGGATAATGGTGATCGTAGTTGTTATTTTTAAATTTCTGAGATTGAATGCCTGTATTGTGCACACTCAAATGCTAAAATGGGGCAGTGATAAGATGTAGCTACCCACCCTAGCAGTGGCTTGGATCCTAAGAACCCAAGGGATCTTTTCAGTCCAGTGTCACAAAAATCACAGTAGATAGAGCTCAACTCACCTAGTCCATCATCTTGCTCTAAGGCAGGATCAACTCTTCCTATATCAGGGTCGTAAGTGGTTTCATATCTTTTAAGGTAACGCCAGAAGGTGAGTATCCTTGGTTAATGAATGTCTCTGTACATCCCAAAGGCAAGCCCATAAAGAAATGCCTGTGCCCAGATGTCTGATACATGTTTAGGACCACATGAGACACTAGACATTAGTCTAGGAGTTAGGAAAAGAGCTTGGGAGTCCTGACATTTGACATCTCATTGTAGACACTGAGCCTTCCCTTGGTGACCCAAGAATGAAGGCTCAAGTAGGCAACACCCTGCTGTTCTGTAAGATACACCATCAAATATTCTCCTCATGTCCACCCAACATTTTTGTTTTCTTCTTCTACCTCAAGATCCTTGAACCTCAGAAAAGCTCTCCTAATCTTCTTCCATCTTTCCTTCTTCCACTTAGCACTCAGAGGTCAATTACAGCACATTGCTCAAATTTTTCTGAAGAATTACCCTCTCCTTGAACGTATTTCCCCATCAGGCCACTTCAGCTTCCTCTGCTTGGGCTTAAAAGATGACTAAGTCAAGATCTTCATCAGTTATAGACTAAACATATTCCCCATCTTGTTCTTCCCATCAGCAGTCTTCTATCATGTTTTCTTGATGTGCCTCATCTCCCAATACCAGTACACGACCCGCAAATCACAAATGTGCATTTTTCAAAGGGACTCTCCATAAAGGTCTATTAGCAAGGGATGAGTAATGGTTTGACAAAATAGATTTAAGTGGCCCCTTCTGAATCATCTTGGCAGTAATAGAGAGAGTGTGTCCATTTTTTGATTAAATATTTCCAGTGCCATTAGCTTGGGTGAAGTAAACAACTTCTATTGAGTTTGCCTGCTAATGACAACCCAAAGGCCTTTGATCTCTCTGTTATCTGAGAGCAAGCCTGTTGCTTGGATGTGGATAAAGATCATATAATCATTGCTAAAGGTGCCTCTTGCAGTACAATCAAAGAGTTTGGAAATGGTTCTTTATTCTCTCGATGTTCATGCTCCTGCCAACTTTAATGGACATTGTCAGGGCCCCCTGTGATGGGCATCCTGTAACCTCTGCGCACAGTCAGAAATATGCAATTGTAGTTCAGCTGCAAGATTTTAGCAAAGAAATAAAACAATTAACCTTGATTTATTGTGCAGACTCCTTGAGGCAGGGCCTCTGTGTTCATTTTTGTTTGAAAGGGGCTGTAGCATATTTCCGTGTTCTTTATGTCTATCCTTCTATAGCATTTCACAATATTGTATGCTTTTTCTTAAATTCTCCAGATCTTGAAATCTTGTGACTGGGTTTACATCTAAAAGGAAAAGATGGACCCTAGCTCTTGTTTCTAGTTAATGGTATGGAATACAAGATATTTTCAGCCTAAATCTAAAAGAAGAAAGAAAAAGAGAAAGAAAAATTAAATCAGTATGAATGATGCATTATTTTTTTAGAAACGCACACTTTGTGATTAGCCAGCAAAGCTGATTTCAGGCATTTGGCTGATGATTTTTCACCATTTGTTGTGGACTTCAGCACCGTTAGTGGTCAAGGATAAAAAAAGGTTTGCAATGGGCAAGAATTGTGTGAATATAATTCCTTGTGTGAGTGTTATTTTTTTGCGGTGAGGGATAAGCCAAATATATTGGATGAGAGTCAACACAGGCCTTGCTAAGAGATGTCACGCCTCACAGATCTGCTGGTTCTTTGAAGGACTCCACCAGCATATGGATAGGAATGATTCAGTCTGTATAATTTCCTTGGATTTTTGCCAGAGGCTCTTAAAGGAGCTAAGCCAATGTGGGCTGGGATGGCAGTCTGCTCGTAGAGAGAAGCCTGCTCATATTTAACAGTTGCTTAAGAGAAGAGGGAAGGGGTACAAACAAGAGATCAATTTCTGAAACTTTGGGAAGTTGCCAGAGGCATCTCCTGATGCGCTGCGGGACACGTGCTGCCCTGCATACTCCTGAACGATGTTCCAGTCACGGCATTGCTGAGAGTGAAGGGACAAGCTCAGTTGGCTCCCCTTGGCACCAAGCTCAGTCTGAAGAGGTGCTTCCTTGCTTGCACCCAGCACTAGAGGAATGATTAGTCATTCACTGTCCTCAGTTTAGGTATATTTCCGTTTTTCTTCTTTTTCAATGAAACTAATCAGTGTATTAGTACTGACAGAGATGACCAGTTTGCAGAGTCCTCACTCGAGCATCTCTCCCCAGGTGAGCTATTACAGTGCTCTTGGTGTATTGCTGGAGGCATTCATCCTTGGTTGTTATCTGGAGAGTTGGTACCTTCCTCCTGTGACTCACGTTTCATAACTAAACCTGAGCACTTCTGGCCTTGTTTGTGGGGGGTATTTTATAGGGTTTGATTTTTTTTCTTTTTTTTTTTTTTTCCATTTTAAGGCTTATTTTTTCAGCCATCTGTCAGACCAAGTGATCCTCCATCAAGATATAATCCGGCTGATTGGCCTACTTTTCAAGAATAGTAGCTTTAGTTTTGTATGCTACTCCTGATAGCATTTCAGATTACCCAGGTCCTTTCCTCCTGAGGGTGGAGAAGACAGCAATTGATCTAATCCAGCTTGGCATTTATACCACTTGAAATGAAATTGCATTTTGCTGAGTGAAACTGAGAAATAGGAAAGTAATACTGCAAATACGTTGTGCCATGTGGGACCTTCTGCCTGGGAAGCTTCCTAAGGAAGCTAGAGCAGAGTTGATTATCCCAGAGAACGAACTCTCTGATCTGTAGCTCTTGTTGCAGGAGACGGAATTGTGGTAGCCAAGGTTTCTTCTGCAGAAAACACTCCCAGCCAGGAGTCAATACCAAGTGAACTTGAAGGATTCACACAAAAATCCTAGAGGGTATGAGACTTTGGTATGTGGTCATTGCTGGATAACATTAACTCTAATGGCAGGGGTTTTTTAATGCCGGTGTACATCACACTTGTATGCAGCTTGCTCCATTCCTCCACTGATGCCCTATTTGCAGCTCCAGAAAGGAGCAGCACGTTTTGCATTTGGCTGGCCATATGCAGTTGGGTAAGTAATTATTAGCAGTGACTTTCATGCCACAGAGCAGAGAGGTAAAAGCAATTCCATAGAGCATTAGGAGATCAAGTAGGTCAATTGAAAGGAGGAAAAATTACCATCGGCTATCTTCAATTAAACTGTTATCGCTCCACATGAAGGATCCCATTTAGAGGAAGGCATAAAATCTGAGAGTAGAGGTGACTGAGAGAATAAATTCTCCATTTTTCATTCCAAAGCCAGAGAGTGAACGTTCATCAGTAGGCATGAGGAGATCTCTCTTTCCTTTTGTTTCCAGCCTACTTTTAAGTAGAGCCCATTTGGAAATCTCTCAGCTAAACATTTTTTTCATGAGAAATCACAAACTCATTGAAGTCACAGCTTTTAGTAGAAACACTGATGACAGCTAAACCCTTTCTGAAAAGGGTTTTTGGTTCTGAGAGGTTGTGGTGTCTGCCTGTCAAACATAGGGCAGAAGGCATCTCAGAATAGCAAACATCTTGGTGACCAGGGCAGTCTTCTAGGAGCTGGGGCTTCCTGGTTCAAGTCCCTGGTCCCTTTCCAAGGCCAGAGAGCATAAATAACTTTCAGCTGCGCTCATGTGCATGGGAAAGCACCATCCAAACCATTTTTTCTAGTAAGAGAAGTTTTATCATACGAAGGCAAGGCAATTTCCGTGGTTTGAACCATAGTCGACTGACTAAACTGGTTTAAAGTTGATTTTAAGACAGTAAGAGTCCTATGTTGTAACAAACTACATCAAAATGGTTTACAAAGGAAATATTTTCAAATGCAGAAATTGAAAGGCCCCGTTGCATTATTCTTCATTTTTTTTTAAAGGCAGGGAATGCAGAGGAGGAAAGAAGTCAGGTCTTCAATTGCTTGGGTTTGTTTTGGTTGCTTGGTTTGGTTGGTTTTTTCCTTACCTTAGAAATATTAGAATTATTCTGTTTGGTTTTTGACAAGCAAAAAAAAGGGGGGAAAAATAAAGGTCAAAATGGAGCCTTCACATTTGCTAGCAGCCTTCTGAGATGTCACTTACATTCCTTGACAGCTCTCCGCTTCAGCTGCGAGCTTCTGGCTCTTTAAACTCCCTCATAGAGGACCTTTTCCCAAACTGCTTCAGAGGCATTAGAATGAAATAGCTATAAATAAAAACAAGCATACAGCTTGCAGAGTGTAGGGCAACCTTGTCTCTTCAGCATATAATTGCTGCAGTATTGAGTCCCTGCTTGTGAGGTGTCACAGCTTCCCTCCTTCACCCATTTCTGGGCCAGGGGATGTTCATGCTTATTATTACAGTTAAGCCACACTAAGCGCTTACGTTTCATTACTAATGTGTGAAACGTGTTTCCCGTCCCAGCCCAGCCCGGGCTGCCTTTTGACAGAGCCTGCAGACACTCCCAAAGCACATGGGCCTAAACATTCTTGCTCTTATTCAGGTGTGAAATTCACTGCCTGCCTGTAGTGCCTTGAGCTGCTTATTTGCTGGGGTTTCAGGCATGCACCGTTATTTTCAGTAAGGCGGTCACCAGTGCTCAGCCTCCGCACAGGCTGGGCGAAAGCTTGAGGAGGGACACACAGGCCCCTCTAACTGCATCATTTCTGCATCCCAGTGTAAATCTGCAGTGATACTCGGGCTGTTCTTGTCCCAGACATGTAGAGTGGGGGGTGTCTGAAGGAGGCAGGACAGAGTTCCTCTGCCTGGGTGATAAATACCTGCTGTGACTGAGGCAAGAGACCAGCCCCAAGATGCTGGCATGTAGAGCATCTGCTCTCATGCTGAATGGCTGATTACAGTTTTGGACAGGATAAATAATTAATAGCCTCAGGGGTGCTCGAGGTGACAGATTCTCCTGTACGCTCCATTAAGCATTTAGAAACTTCACCTTGGGCCTGTCCCATGCCATATCTGGTTGCTGGGCTGACTTCGGAGGGGTATGAGCTTGTGCCCAGGAGGGCAAGCGCTGCCGATGTCTTCATGTGCTTTGGCCAAAATTTGCTCTGTAGCAAAATGCCTGTGATGTGACTGTTAATTATAGCTCCTGACTCGTGAGCAGAACCTACCTGAGGAGGCTAAGGCTCCTCTTTAGTTGAATTTGCCATAGGAAAAGGATGCAAGAAAGAAATTGGTGTTTGATGTAAGTTTTCAAAGGAGTTAGTAGTATACACACATTCCATACATGTTCTAGTTTTTTAGAAAAAGTTAGAGGAATATTTTGTAATTTTGAGCTCTCTTTAGCAATTTCATTGATTTGCTCCCCTCCTGTGGTGCCAGTGCTTCAAACTCATTTAAGCTATTTTCCACAATTTTTGAACAATATTTCTTATTAAAAAAGTCTAATCCCTCCCAAACCATCGCTTTAATCTGTCCTGGAAAACTGGCTTTCATCTCGCGATTGCTTTCACAGTGGCATGTAAACCCTACAAATGTAATATGGAGCCCAGTAATCCATCAGTTAACCAGATTAGCTATGTAGGAGACTGTATGGCTCAGTAAGTAAAGCAAGCAGGCTTTACTCTCCCTCCGTAGAGCAAAAGGTGGCTCAAGTATAGCTCCATGCTCTGCAGTCGATGTGCACTGGAGGTGCATGGGGCTTCCTTCTGCCTTGCAGATCTTGTGGCAGGGCTAGGCCCTGGAGGGTGGCTGGTTGTGGTGTCTTGGTTCTCCTCTTGGATGAGTGAGCACACATGTCCGTCATGAGATGAAAAGATGAAACCCAAGGCTGAGCTGCCAAGAGGCACCATCTCCCCACTCCACCATGAGAGGAGGAGAATTGTACTGCAGTTGGTATCCCTTTGCATGGTTTTTTTGGGACTGTCGCTTTTTTGCAGCTGGTGACGTCATGACCGAGGCTGCAGGTGTCCTGGTATCACCTGTGTATCTGTGCAGCATGCAGACACCACTTGTAAAAGCCTTTAGTGGAAAAGCAGAAATTCTTGAGTTCCCATCCTGACCCTGCCTATGGCTCACTGTGTGAAGTGGATCTTAAAATCCCCATAATTAGGTTTCCTTTCAATAGGGTGGAGCAGAGCCTTCACACCCCGTTACCATAGATCAGGCAGAGCCACAGCAGACACCACTGCCTGGCCTCTGGAAGGAGGAGCAGGCTGTGCACAAGTGCCGGAGGGAGAGTAAGTCCTTGAAGCTAGACCTGTGCCTTCTGGGTGTTGCTCTGTGCATCGCTGTTACTGGATCTCTGCTAGGAAGTTATCAGGAGCAGTCCCTCCTTTAGTCCTTGGGCACAGCTTGCAAATGCCTTTGCAACCTATGAAGATACTAAAAAGTAAAGTTGCTTAGTGCTGGGTGGGTTATCCAGTATTGCACTAATTGCTATGGCTTGGGTTTATTAGTCTAAAAAGTTGTGTTTTGGATTTTCCCTCTCCTCATTTTAATTAGACTGAATGCCTTCTCCCCTGCTCCCTCCCTCTTTCATGCATTCCCTTTGGTTTTTAATTCAGTGAAATGGGGATGATGCCAGAGACGGAAGACAGGTGAAATCTGTTGCAATGAAATAACTGGTAATTGGAAAATGACAGCCTCTGAAAAATGGGGTGAAGAGAGAAAATATGGAGTGTCCGGAAACAAAGCGCAAATTGACAGTTTATTACATCTCCTCTTTCTGGTCAGAATCTCTGCAGACCAAACTTAAAAATAAAGCATAAAAGCCAACATAAACAAGTACTCAAAATCCCATTGACAGCTTTAGGCCCAGGACTAGAGAAAAAACAACATAAGTGCAGGGATGTTTATGAAACTAAATGTTCTGGATTTGTTTACCAGTCCTCTGCGTCTCTGCCAGCCTCAGCTCTCCGTGTTCAGGAGGAGTTGAACGGCTGCTTTGGGCTTGGGGGGGATTTCTGAAGCAAAGCACATCTTTTACTCTGGAAACTTCCTTCCCTGTTCATTCAGCCAAAGGCACCAGGTGTCTAACAGCCCTTTTCTCCAGTGTGATGCAGGTATGACTATTTCTACTCAGTATCAGAGCAAAAAGGTACCCCAGCCAAGGCAATGCTGCCATCCTGCTGGTGATTGAACATAAGCTATGTAAAATAGGTGGTTGTGGATGCAGACAAGAGAAAAGAGACAAGGTAGACAACGGGCAAGAGGGAAAAGAGAGGCACAAAGAGATAGTGACTTCCTTGAAGAACTGCAGTAATTCAGTTGCACAAAGAGAATCTAAGGCTGCAAAGTCCTCTTCCTGTTCTTCATCCTCTGCTTGTAGGAGCCATCAGTAATTTGACCATTATGGGTTTCTCTTTCATTGAATTCCAGGAAGGCTCTGGGGTTGTGCTACATCTTGCTAAAACCAGAGGTATCAGATTCTCAGAAAGAAACTAGTCTTCCAAGGTTTTCAGACCCAAACTATTTAGAAAAGGAATTTTTGTCTGTTTATCTGAACTCAGAATGAACTGCTGAAACGTTTGAGGTTTGTCCCTAATAAAAACGTGGTTTTGATTCACTGAAATATTCTGCAGCATAAATATGGCCTTCAAAGTGAGCAGAGGTGGTTGTGCTTTCCTGGGACATGTTTTGCCTGGAGTCAAGGCTAACTGTTACTTTAAACTCATATTCAAGGATGCTGAAACCTTACAAACTGATCCCATACAGTTTCTGCCCTTCTCTTGAATGGTGGGAAACTTATTCCTGCAGCCAAAGTATGAGGATTCATCTGAATCTGAAATCTATAAAATTTGTACTCAGATCTGAACCTTTTTTGAACATTGCCTGGGACCTGACAGTGGGACTTGTGGGTTAAACCACTCTCTGTGCTCGTTTTTGCTGTTTCCAGCATGGCAGTTCCCATTCCAGCCTCCACATCTGGCACTGTGGATGCTCTTACCAGCACGATGGCATTGCCCACCATCTCCCGCATTGCATCCATTGTGGGGATTCCTGAGCGTTCTGTAGCCTCATGCAATGCCACCTCGTTGCCATTTGGCCTGTCCTATCTCTGAAAACCTGAACCAATGTAAAGGTGAATCGTCACAGCAGCAAAAGATGTGGAAATATCCAAAGCTGATAAGGGGTCACGGTCTCTCCCTGAAAAAGGAAGTTTTCACTGATGCAGTTCAGAGCCTATGGTGGGCAAGTAGTTTCCCCTGCCAAAGTTGTTAAGGTTTACAAAATATTTGGCAAAAAGCGAAAAATACCACTTTAGAACTACTCTCTTGGAAGTGCATCATTTTGATGTCAACCTTTGTTTGTTAACCATTCCTTGCTAGAAAGGAAGTTGCATTTCGTGACAACCATGTCCCAAGCAAAAAGCCTGAAATTTCCTTTTCTGAGAAGGTCAAAAGAAGACATTGCAGCGATTTTTAAGCTTTGTTGCAACTTCATTTTCTTCCAGCCAGGAAGTCTGACAAAAATAATCCTTGCCATGAAAAGTTTTGTTTTCAGCAAATCAACATTTTGTTTTTCCCAGAGAAAAAGGCTCCTGGAAAAAATCCTGCTTTGGGGCTGGCTTAAATTTGAACAAAACAACAGTGTCTCCTAGTGGCTGACTCCAGGGGAATGGCCAAATCCGTCCTGGCGTTCAAGTGTCTCTTCCTTGACCCTCCTCTTAGATCGTTGCTCATCAGGGAGTGAGAGAAGTGGGAAATGAATTGTGCTCTAAGCAACAAACCATTTCATAAGCCATAAAAATATCTATGGCAGGCTGTTTTCTAGGCTCCAGTTGGTGTTGAAAGAAGGTAATTACGTTTGAAGGCTGTATCACTGGATGCTTGGCTCATCTGCTGTTCGGCTTCCACTCTAATAATACAAAAGCTCACATCAGCATCTTAGCCAGCATGCAGGGCTATCCATCCTTGTCTTTGCCCAGTGGGTCCTGCCTCCATGTCACTGCAGGATTGCACTCCAAACGTCTCACGTTACAGCAGTCCTTGTCATCGAGTTGGTTGTGCCTCACACCAAATATGATCACTAAAGAATAATGAAGATCTCTGAAGCACGATTGGCTTTGTAGTGTCAGCCTGCTGTCCATCAACCTTGCCCAGGCGACCCCCCATCATCTTGATCTGCTGGATCAGCTCCTCATCACAGCTATTGATGATCTCATCTGGGCCACCTCCTTGTCCTCCCCTTTCCCTCTTCCTCGTGCCCTCTCTCCCCTCCCCTGAGAGATGGCTGCAGCTTTTCTCCTGCACTCTCTCAACTGGTATATGAAGCAAAAGTTTGCGGCGCTGGAGAGTAAGCAATAAGGACACCCAATTGTTGAAGGAAACTGGCAAATCAATTCAAGCAATATCAGCAGATTAACTGGTTGCAATGCCACGTGTTCAACAGGCCACAGAAAAATCTTCGGGTTTGCTTAGAAAACATAGGATTTTAGAGAATAACAACTTACAAAATCTTTTTATTTGCTTGTGGGTGTTTTTAAGTTTGTTCAGCTTAGGCTTTTCAGGCTGGACACTGACTTTTTTGGTAACGACTCCTGAGATTGTCTTGTCATATTCGCATAACTGCAGGATTAGGGATTTTGAAATGATCACCAGCTATCTCAATTTTCATGATAAAATTGTGACTCTTGGCAGCACACCTGGCAGCAGCAAGGTGAAGTTTGAGAACTCTGAATTAAGTTTTACTTTAGCAGATGAGACTGCTGCTGTATTGCAGAGGACAAGGTACTGTAGCTCGCAATGGGCAGGTTCTCTGTGTTTCCCAGCAGAAAGGCCTACAGAACAACTCTGTCCTTTCAGAGCTTCCCAAGAGCTTCCTTGCTGATGATTGTGTCATTGATTTCCCAGCCTCAACACGCTAACGAGCCATCCTCGGCCTGCCATGAACACCCTGTCCCAAGGAGCCCTCAGTCTGCTGTCCGGAGGGACACAAGAATTTAGCAAGTTATTTTGCTTCTTGTTAAGAATGCCCTTGTACAACCCCAGCTGAGGGGAGACCAAACATGCCAGCCACACGCTGCTCATGACAAATAGCTGGAGGAAACTGTGAGCGTGGTATCCCGTCACCGCTGTGGCTTACAGCGGGACAGGCGCCTGGGAGCCTACAGGGCTATTTCAGGCTCAGTCTCTGTTGGGGAGCTGGTTAGATGCCATCCTAGAGCAGCCTTTTCCTTCAGCTGTGATTTCATTGCAAGGGGAAGACCTCTGCGCAGGTTGTTTTGGCATCGTCAGGGAAGGGAGTAGCACAGACGAGCACTGATTGGTGTTAGGCAGGGAATCGCTGTTCCTGCAGCACGAGAGGTGTGAGGAGGGCAGCTCGGTGATCGTGCTGTTCAGCTGCACTGTGCAGCCGTCTAGGCCACCCCTTGCTAGAGGCTAAAGAACTGAAAATTGCACAGTCCTTCCCCTGGTGTCCCTTAGTAATTAGTGTATATGGATTATAATCATGAGGATTGAGGCTCTTAGAGCTCTTTCTCCTGGATAAATGGCTGAGCAAAAGACAGTCTATTGCATCAAGTAATTTAGCCTATGAATGATGGTTCATTAGCAGCCCACAGGCTGTCGCTGCCTATAGTAGTGTGGGCTCTTCCTGCATTTGAGTTAACTCTTTCACCTTCTCCTTCAATTGCCAAGGATTCGGTTTGCAGAGTGTGGAGTTAAATGTGGCTGTGCCACAGTATTACAATGGTCTTCTCCCTTCGGAGCCTCAAATAATGCAACAACACCCCCAAGAAACTGCCAACTTTTAACATAGTGTCTAATGACGGACGGGGAATAAAGGAAGCTATTATCAGTCAGGAGATGAGTCAGATATGAAAATAACACCTTTTTCTAGGCAATATTATTACACTGAGGAAATGAAAAAGGCTCATTTTCTTTTGCAAAGAAACAGGCCTTGAGCATTAGAAATGCGCATTGCACAGCCTGGTGCTGTTTGAGGGAGTAACTCCAGTAAGTGAGCAAACCCCATCCCACCTTTTGCATCTGTCCCTGCTGTGCCACGTTTTGGAGCCTGGGTGCTGGGCAGACATTGCTGCGCTTCCCAAGAAAGGAACATCTAAGGCTCTGGCTGAAAAGCAAGATTGTAGCCCAAGGTAATTTGGTGCTGGTGATAGAGGAGGGGAATAGAAAAATCAGTTCTTAGATTCAAGCTGCATGCAGTCTTGTACACTCAGAGAAACCCACACTGATCCTGGAGGGAATCCTGACACTCAGGGACATACTGCTGTCATTTTAACAAAATCTGCTGTACGTTACTAATCAAGACTTCAGAAGGAAAAATCATCTTGAGTTTTTTTGGGGACAATTTCCAAAGGGAAATAAAACTATTGATCCTACTGACTTTCACTGGTATTTGTTTTCCTAATTCTCTTAAGAGATGTCTGCAAGAGAAGTGCTTTGTTTGTATATGATTAGAGCTATGCTGTATTGACAGTGGTCCTGCTTTGGATATAGCAGTATCCCTAAAGCTCTGCTGGGGTTAGTGCAGTAAAAGCAGGCTGACCAATGCAAGTCCAAATAAAAGCCTTAGAAGTCATACTAGCCATTCACCTGGGTAACTATACCTTGCAACAGTGAACAAGCCCTCTCCTGTGCATAGCTTTAGTATTTTGGGCCCGTGTATTGGGCACAGTCATTCTGCAGCTGCTCCAGAAATGGGCTGGGACTGTGTTTCCAGTAAGACTCACAGGGACTGTCCATGAGGCTTGTCTGCTATTCCCCTCAGACACTTACCTACCTCCGTGGCTCTCCAGAAGGAACATGGGAAGATGTACTATTTGTGCATCATTAGCACAAATCCCAGAGCAGGAGGAGCATACCAGCCTTTAGGCATTTCCTCTATGCATCTGTTTGACCATGTTGCTTTTTTGTCCCATAGCCAGATGAGTTGACCAACGCTTTGGAGATCAGTAACATCGTCTTCACAAGCATGTTTGCCCTGGAGATGCTCCTGAAACTCCTTGCCTTTGGGATCTTTGGCTACATCAAGAACCCGTACAACATCTTTGACGGGATCATAGTTGTCATCAGGTCACTGCCAATTCTTTCTCCACTGTGACTTTTCTGCTGAGGGCTCAGACCAGTTGGGGAGTGGGATGGGGAACAGGAATGACACGGCATGTGTTAATCCAGGGCTCACTGGCTGTGATGTGCTATAATTATGCTGGCCTTTTAGATTCCTGTCATTAGAAGGGCTGTCCAAAGTAAATGGACCTCGCAGATGGAGAACGAAGTCTATTTACGCCACACATCTGGCACTGTGGTCAATTTTCCACTGAAGTGCAGAATGGCTGGTCCTGGGAAAGGAGTACTGTGAGTGTCCATATCCCAGCAACATGCCCTTCCTCTCCCAAATTAACACATAACTCAGGCCAGAATAGGGCAAGCAGGAGGGTAAGAGAGGGCACTGTTCTGCTGTCCTCTCCCAAGGGAATGCTATCCCAGCCTAATCTGTGCTGGGATTCTTTCTAGCAGTGCTATTCAGCCCTCGGTCAGTAATTTAGGGCAGAGGAGTCAAGGAGCACACAGAAGGTGTAAACCAGGATAGTGCTCTTGGCTTCAGATGGCCTGTCCGTTTGATTCAGAGAAGTGAGGAGCAATAGAGGCCCACAACAAAGGCCAGTCTGTGGGCAGATCAAACCAACCCTCCCCAACAAATGTAAATCCCTCTGGATATTAGCTGGGTAAAAAATTGTGATCCACATTTTGTGGCTAAGCTTGTGACTGATTGTAGTGATGCAGATTAGCAGGAGACATGCTGTGTTGTGAAGAGACACAGGAAGCAAGGGAATTAAAGAATCAAGAAACCAGCTATAAAGGATATAGGTTGTGCATGAGCATGTGTGTCTGCACAATTGGGAAGTGAAGGTGTTTTTCAGAAGCAAGAAAGTAGCAGGCAAATAAACTACCCCTTTAGGGCTTGAATGGTGTGATATCCTGTAAGAAACCAGCATGCTCAAGGCTTTCACAGTACAGTACTGCTGTTTATAGTTGTTCTTCTGGTGTTCCTGCAGCGTCTGGGAGATCATCGGCCAGTCGGACGGAGGCCTCTCTGTGCTACGAACTTTTCGGCTGCTCCGGGTGCTGAAACTGGTGCGTTTCATGCCTGCCCTCCGTCGCCAGCTGGTGGTCCTGATGAAGACAATGGACAACGTAGCCACCTTCTGCATGTTGCTCATGCTCTTCATCTTTATCTTCAGGTACCAGAGGCTGCACCTCTTCTTCGATTAATTGTTCAGCTTGCTTAAGTAATATGTAGATTAGAATAACGATACACTGCATTTGCTAGGTTGCCTACATGATAGAAGTGCTCACAATAGACTGATAAGCAGACACTCAACAGACTATTTACCTCTTTTCGGTCTCAGTTTTTCATGCAGTACTGTAATTCTGTAGATGAATGAAGTACACAAACAGGCAACAATTGCTTTGGAGTTCCTGGGAGGCTCGTTTAACTGTGTCTCAGGAAGCTGTCAGTAACTGGACTCTACCAGTGTTGTATTTGAGATGGAGGCTGTACAAACTCCAAGACTTCTGTCTGTCTGACCTTATAATGCTCCTCAGGATCCTGCTCTTGGAAACCAGTTGGATTAGGGAGCTGGCAATATGGTTTGTCATTTTCTAGACAAAGGAGATCCCTGATTTCACTTCAGTGTAGTCAATTGTAATGAAATGTGACACAGAAGAACTAAATGACAGGGTTTGATCAGTGATCATGTCAGTGGTGGAGCAGAGACCTTCTTCTTCGGAGATACCACTGGCACACAAAACACTGAGGGGGGAAAAGTGTCCAAAAAATCACTGCAATCTTCCCTGCAACTATATTTCACACAATAATGTGTTTCTTCCATATCCCTTTTTTCCCATTCTAGCATTCTTGGCATGCATCTTTTTGGATGCAAGTTCAGCCTGAAAACTGATACAGGAGACACAGTTCCAGATAGAAAGAATTTTGATTCCTTACTTTGGGCCATTGTGACTGTATTTCAGGTAAGTTCTGGATCCTCTGGGACGTTTTAATGTAGACCACCTGGACAAGTTATTTCACTTAAAAAAAAATACTATTCTAGTAGGTGTCAAATTTGGACTGAAACGGCACTGTAGAGTTATTAGGGCAAAGTGATTCTATTTCTGAGTTAGCTGGTCTCTATAAGCCCTGATAGAGAAGCAATCTACTCAGAATCATCACTGTGCTATCTGTTGTCAGTAAAAGTAAAGTGGAAGAAGGCCTGGAAATCCACCTTTATTTTCCTTTCATATAGTCAGTAAGATCAAGACCCACAGTCTACTGTCCATTCTGCTCTTATTCTGTAGATCTCTGTCTCCTTACTTGCCTTCACTGCCCCAAAAATGTACGTTGCAAACAATTTCGTTTAACTGGGAGTGATAAATCCTGTCACAAATCAGAGCTGGAGTTGCTGGCTTTATATGCTGGGAATTCTTTATATAAAAAGTTGTTTCCTCTGCAGACAAGATCTGTTATGTGCTTGAAATTACTGGCATATTCCACAATGGAGCAGTAAGCTGCTATTTCCAGGACATTCTAAATATAAAGATTAGTCTTTTCTGTTTAAAAGCTCAGTCTTCAGAGCCCAAGTGCAGCAAGTGGAGCACAATGTAAACAATGTTAAGCTAAGTTTCTAAATGCAGAGTAGGTGTTCACCACAGTATCGTTCAAGGTAGAAACCAGTCCAGGGTCTGCACTGTGAAGAATATAACTTCTTGCAAAGTTTTCCTTCTTAAAAAGGAGCAAGGACAAATCAGCATTAGTCTCACTGGTTCACATTTTTCTTTTACCAACATAAATACAGATTTCTGCGTCTATTCTAACAGTCCCTTGGGAAATAGAGTTGGCACAGAGCACAAGGGCTTAGTCCTACATCCCATGAAGGTTCATGAGTGGCATGACTCACTGCAGCTGACTGCATTCCTATCCCCAAAGCTACCTTGTTTTTAGGAGGGTTAGAGGCTGTTTTCATTGTAAGCATGAATTAATGTGCAGCATGAATCTGTCATCCATTTTTCTTAGGCCCCAGGATTTTTGAGCCCCAGGAAAGCTAGGAGAGTGGAAATCTCTGGGGAAGGTCCCTTGGAGCAAAGCTCTACGAAGATGTGTATTTTTTTGCCCAGTTTGTCAGTGCTTTTACCTAATGGAAATCACTTTGCTTCCCTGAGTTTCTTGAGCCACCTAATCTCATTTATCTCGTCAAATATCATGTCCCCTACCCTTTCCTTCAGCTCCAGATGCTTTATAAAGAGCAGCCCAAAAGGAGACAACAGCTCTGGCCTCAGGTCTGTTATCTTCTGATGGTTATCAAAGGAGGCAATACTGCCACCAAATAATGGGACTCATACCAGCGCATCCTCCATGTTACCCTATCTAGGATCTGAACTAGTCATCTCTATGGGCAGCGGAGTGCTAGATCTTCCTGCAGAGAGGGGAGGTTTGGCCAGGATCTCACATGCAAAGATCTAAATAAAGGAATGTTTTGCTGTCTCATCTCATGAGACCTGCTAATGATTATGTTCAGAAAAGGTCAAAAGGAGAGGAAGAAAGAGATGAGTCAGTTATTTGAATGCAGCTCCTGTGCATGAGAGGAGTGGAGTAATTAGAGAGTCTTCCCCTTCGCCTCTCTGCAGATCCTCACTCAAGAGGACTGGAACGTGGTCCTGTACAATGGGATGGCATCTACATCCTCATGGGCAGCACTCTACTTTGTGGCCCTGATGACCTTCGGCAACTACGTGCTCTTCAACCTTCTTGTTGCCATTCTGGTAGAAGGCTTCCAGGCAGAGGTAAGAGATCTCAGCAGAGGGAGGGAGAAAACTGAGAAGCACGTGTAGGCAAGAGCATAGGGATGAATCCATGTCAGTGCAAACATCTAGCCATGCAAGCAGCCCTAAATTGAAACTTAAGGGGTGTAGATGAGCTGGGTTGGGCATGTGAAACTCTTGTGAATCTATCTTTTCAAATAAGGCCCACTGAACTTGGCACGGGACTTGGGAGACTAGCACTTTGGTTGGATCTGCTACAGGGTCTGTTGTGTGACCTAGAGGAAATAATTTAGGATGAATTTAACTCACAAAATCTCCCGTATGTCCTGTGTTTTGTGTTTCTTTATGGTGGGCCTCAGGCCTTCAATGTATCTAGCCAGTGCTCGTCATGGGGACCAGGTAGGATGTGAACTGGCTCTCAATCCAGACCTTTCCTTGTGACTCTGTCCCTTATGTGTTATCTGAGGCTAGTAGCACAGCTGTTCAAAAGCTGTGTTGCAAGGTTACAACCATCAAATTTTGAGATATTTAGGATGATGTAGGATATAGAAATGCTGAAGAGATTTTTACCTACACCTGAAAATAATGTCTGTATTAGGTCAATGAGCAGCGAATTTATGATGAACTGCAGGCATCTCAACTCATCTCACATGGAAAGGGTTAGAGAAATTATTTTATTTCTCAGTCAAAAGTGATATGCCATGTCCTGATCTGAACAAGGCAGGAACCTTAGCAGCTGTGCAGGCAATCCTGTGCCACGTGATCCAGAGCAGCAGGCCACACTGGTGTGAGTGGTATAAGTGGTATAGTACTGGTGTGAGGGGGGGGCCATGCGGCCTCTTTAAGTTTTCCTCCCCACTGGCAAGTCCACACCAGATCTGCTTTCAGCGTCCTGAGAGAGTGAAAACAGCCATCCTCCACCCTATCCTGCTCTTCTCCATCTTCCTTTCAGATCACAGCAAGTCCATTTGGGGGAGATTTTAAGTGAGGATGATTTGTTTGGTTGTAAATACAATGATGTATGTGCACATATATATTATCCAGGAAAAAAATTACTTTTTTCAAAGTCCTAGTGCAAATGGAAATGATTTTGAGACTTACCAAAAATCATCCAGTCCCAGTTAAAGCTAAGAATAGTGGCATCGAAAGGGCTTACGTCGCGCTTTGGGATTTTTTAATTATTACTTTTTTATTTCTGCAACCATCAAGAAGGGAAAGTTTGCTTAGTGCTGGATTGGCTTCAGAGACACACAGACTCAGAAAGAAAATGAGAAAATGGCTTCAGTTTTCACCGCCTTAGTTCCCAAGGGAAAGAGGAGAAAGAAATTATTTTTATAAGATTGTTTTTCACTTTTCATTTTTTCCCCAGAAATGGTATTGTGCTCTCATTTGCCGTGTTTAGATCACACTTAGATGAACCTTTGCTGACCATGGAATATAATTGAAATATTCATGGACCAAAAATTCCCTTCTCCCAAGCCAGCACAGCCACGTTTATGTCTTTCAAGGATGTCTGCGTAGATTCATTATTAAAACATCCCTCCTAGCTTCCTCACAGAACTAGCAGAGGAAAATTAATTGAAACAACAGGACCCAAGCCCCAGTTTGGAAAAAACAACCCTGATCGATGTTGCTCAGGGCTGTTTCATGGATGCTGAGGGTGGTGAGTGCCATCTGCACACACAGAGAAGACACAAGTAGTCCAGCTCATTGCTTTCAAAATGAAGAGCTCTGCACCGCATTAGTGGGCATTTTGATATCTTGTGCAATGTGGTCCATGCTCTGAAGATCCAGCACAGCTGACCAAGAAGAGCAACAAGGTCTTTTTCCAAGAACAAGCCTATACTCCATGTGTCAGTGACTAGAGCTTGTGTTGACACTGTTTATTTCCAAATTCCTATAGTTTTCTCAGTGTCACCGATCTCAGTACCTCCTGGCTTTGCTCTGGAGACTGTAACACCTTTGCCATATTCCTGTTCTAGTGCAACCTGTTGCAGATGGAGGTGGACATTTTAGCCACTAATCTAATAAGACCAAAGTAAAGGAATTGCCAGTATTTCTACAGGTTCTGCAGTAGCTGCTGTCTTCCAACCCAGAAGGGATTTTCCTTTAGGAGAGTTGTAGCTATATTCAGAGTGGTTGTGCTGGACCTCAGTTCTGATAGAAGATGACACAGGCCATAGCAGAATAAAGTCTGTGCTGAAGTAACAGATTTTCCTGAACTAAATGCCAAAGCGACCAATACAGTTGGCCATACGGTAGCTCTAGAGTGTTCAGTGGCCAGACGTGTCAGATATCCTCAGATTCCACCAACCAGCAAATCTGCGTGGAAAATGAGGACATGCCAGGGAAACCCAGATGGACAACAACCAGCATGTGTGGCCCGACTGACTGGAAACTGCTCCTGCTCAAACAATCTCGCATTTAGGCAGAGAGAGCCCTTGTACAGAAGTTTGCATCCTTTGTTCCTGATTGCTTTAAGGCAGAAGAAAGTTTTCTCTGCTCGGCCACCTGGCAGCTTGCAGGTATCTTTGTACGGTACAGATCCCATTCCTTAACCTGCCCTCTTGGAGGCTGAATCACCTGCTACTGTGAAGCCAGAAATGGGCAGACTCACGCAATACTCTCTGAGTGCACGATTACAGACCTAGCTGAATGGCTGTCGTTTTCTCGCTCAGGCTTAATGGCTCCTTTCGGAGCTGTTACGGACCATGATTTAAATGTGTGTAAAGAGTAGTTTTCAAAGCTTCACTCAGTGCTGCCTCAGAAAAGGCCAGCAACCACAGGCATGACATTTGCAGGGCACATTTTGCTCTCCACTTCCATTTATTATAAATCCTGACATGAAGCCTATGGGCTTGTCATTTGTCTCATAGTGAGGTATTAGCTGTGTTACAGAAAACCCTTCTCAGGGCTTTATTTGAGCTACCAGGGCTCGATTCAAGTCTTGCACTTATAAATGCGTAACTTAGCTCTGGTTGTAAACCAAAGATGTTTACAGTCTCCTTGGACAACTCCCAGGAAGAAGTATCAGCAGAGCAGGGTTTTCTTTTGTCATCCCTGGTTCTGTTGGTATGTTGGGAATATGGCAGAAGTTCTTGTTTTGACCTCTTTGACTTTGCCCTCTTACAGGGTGATGCTCTTAGCAGTTACACAAGACACTGAGGTGCACTTCTCCTCCCTTTGCTCAGGTGTTTCATGTACTTAGACGGAGAGTGACTCCTGGGAGACTTGTGCAGCTAAGAGGGTGCTCATTAGAGCTGCTTTAAGCTCTGAACCATCAGCAGTGTTTCAGCAAGGACGATAAAAATTGTACTGTGAATCACAGTACCCAGTCTCAGCTTGACCTCAGGTTGTGATTTGCCTGTGGAGCAAGTTTGGCAGGAATATCCCTGGAAGAGAATAGGCTTAAATGGCCACAAAACCATTTTTAGTACATTTGTGCTTAGGACAACAAGCAGCCAGACTTCAAACAGGACCATAATTGCATATTTGTGCTTACATTGTTCCCATGTCATTTTGAAATCTACCCCAGAGCTGCTCTGGAAAAGCAGACAAACCTTCCAAAATTATGCAAATCTTTCATCTACTCTGCACTAGTGCTTCTGCTCCAAAACAGAGAAGATGAATAAGGGAGCTTAAGCCTTTCAGTCATCCTGTCTGTTTGGCTGCACCAGTTAGCAATACATCACAGATGAAATTAAGTTCACTGCCACTTCAGCACCATGTCTCTAGAAACCATGGTGATTTGTTCAGGCATCAGTTAAGGAACTGCGCTCCTTTTTCTGGGATCAGCTGCCTTAATCCAACCATTTGCTATCAATTTGCACAGCTTTTCTGCAGTCTTGATGGATCAAGCCAGAGTCATGCCGACAGCCTGCTGGAATCTCTCCTCTCTGCAGACCTCCCCCAGCAGAGGAGAACCTGACAATAGCTCTTCTGTCCCAGGCTTGTACATTATTTAGGCTGATCATTTCTGGTAGCAGAAGCAGATATGTATGACAGGGAAATATAACTGGACTTCCAGGAGGAAAGCCAGTCTGAAGATGGCTGGCTGTTCTCTGTGCTGAGATGATGCTGTGCTGCCAGGCAAGCTGGCCTCATTCCCTTCTGCCTCTGCTTCAATGTTGCCAAGAGGTTTCCCAATACAATCTCGATTACCAGCCAGCGTTAAGAAAGCAAATCAGGGCTGGGTTTTCAGATCTAAGTCAAATTTACAGTGCTGTCAAATAACGAAGAAAAACACTTTGACATCCTTTGACATTGAAACCTAAGTGCTTTCAGCTGGGATCATGGAGAGTGCAAATATGGAACCCCACAACGCCATTTTTTCTTAGTCCTCTGATTACAGCTGCACTTTCATGTTCTCGCCTGGGATACACTGTTCAGTGAGGCTGGGCTCAGTGTAGGAAACGCCATGACATTGCAGGAACAGTAGTCACAATCACAACATCATCCTTTCCGTCCGAGTACGAAAATTAATCAAAACAAGGAAGAGGGACTTACCTGGGTCATTCCCCAGGGCAGTGTCAGAGGGAATTTGGCATTCTGCCCTCCTAGTTCTTGGGACCGCACTTAAACTAACCATGGGGAGCTGAGGTATCTCTGGGCTGCTAAGTAATCCAAATAGCCTTTGTGCTAAAGTTTAAATGAATTGGGTCTGTTAATTATCCTTCTCCTCTCTGCAGGGTGATGCCAATAGGTCAGACACAGATGAGGACAAGACATCTGCCAACTTCGATGATGATTTTGAGAAGCTAAAAGACCTCAGAGCAACAGGTAGGATTTTGTCTCTACATTTTCCTGGGAATCTGAGAGCTACAGCTCTGCTTCCACAGTCATCTTTTCATAGAAACTTAAGGGAGTAAGTGGAAGAATCCATTTTATTTGGCAATTAATCGGATAGCTACGTTACCAGAGCAGCTATGCAAAAAGTGTTGGGAAAGCTAAATGAGCATTGATATTTCCTTTAAACAGATGTTTTTTCTAATTTAAACTATACTAGAATATTTAGATATGTCTCATCGTTTCTTCTGTATCGTTACCACAGAACAGTTTGCTGACAGCAATATTCTCACACTGCTTCTCAGCAGCTTTTCAAATCAGTCATGTTCTCATCTGTTCTTTTTGGTTTCTCACACAAATGCATTTAGGTGAGGTTTGATTGATGGAAATGTTGCTGTTCATTTGTGTTACAGGAGGGCCTGGCAATTGATTTGAGGTAAGGCCACATTGTGTTAGTGTACTATAAACATGGAATAGTAGTTGACAGCCTTCACTCTGTACAGTTTGCAACCAGAGAGGGGACAGGAAGGGATCACATATTTTAACAGAGTGAATAGCATGATGGTAAACAGGAGCCAGTTTAGTTCCCCTGTACTTTGATTCTCGGCTTGGGCTCTTGTTAGGATTACTTTAAATGCTTCTAAACCAGGATTCGGTTCAGCTAAGGAAATGATATTGAATGTGGTGAGCAGATGGAATTCAGCTGAGGAAGGGGCAGAAGTAATTTGTTGGGGAAGCTGAGACAGAGCTGGATCACAGCAAGGTGATGGAGCTGCTCAGTCTGTGAATGAAGCAACAAATTCCAAACACCAAGTGATCGAATGAAAGTCCTTTGCAAATAGTCAGCAAGGAACCCACAGCACCAACTATGCACCAGCTTTGCACCAACTATTTGCTGAGCAACTTCAAATAATAAGAGAGTTCTAGGGGAAAGAAATATTGTCACCTCTTCTCAGATAATACAGGAATAGAAAACAGGGCTGAACTTGCCATCACTCAAAGTCCATGACTACACACACAATTGTGTGTCTTCATAAGCCACAGGGGTACCAACCGGTGACTAAACAGCATAAGGACATTAACAATTCTATTACAATGCTGTTGGTCTGTAAACAGATACACTAGTAAGAGGAACGTGTATTGCAGATTAGCAAATTTTGAGTTGGATCTTCCACTCCTCAAAGTGAATTGCAGCATTCCCATGGACTTCTGTGGTGCAGATCAGGTATTTGTGCACAAGTCAGCAACTAAACAGATGATACAATAGAAGCACACTGCATTACAAAAGCAGCCAGTGGAAGAAAAATAGCAGGGGTAATGCACTTGCTTGGATTTCCTGCTGCAGACTTGTACTTCTTTCCTGCTGGTCACAGATGCTCCCATCCTTCCCCCTCCTTAAGACTGATTCTGCAGTTATTAAGCCAGAACCCACTAAGCCCAGTAAAACAGGAGCTAGTTCAACTTTAGTTTTGTGTTTAAAATTAGGCTTTTGGTTTTGAGTATTACGGCACTCCGTAGGGCTGGAGGTGTCATGTCTGGTTTGTCTTCAATGTGAATATGGTTTTTTCAGTCTATACTTGCCATACAGCTAAAATAGATGGTTTCTGCAATTACCACAGAGATGTGCCATTAGATTTCTCTGTTACAGAAGGTTTACTCTTCTAGATGGGTGGATGGTCTCCTTCTATGACAAGGTGACCCGCTTAGTGGATGAGGGGAAGGCTGTGGATGATGTCTACTTGGACTTTAGTAAAGCCTTTGAGACTGTCTCCCACAGCATTCTCCTGGAGGAGCTGGCTGCTCGCGGCTTGGATAAGTGCACTCTGCGCTGGGTTAAAAACTGGCTGGACGGCCGAGCCCAGAGAGTGGTGGTGAATGGAGTCGAATCCAGTTGGCGGCCGGTCACGAGTGGTGTTCCCCAGGGCTCAGTGTTGGGGCCGGTCCTGTTCAATATCTTCACTGATGATCTGGATGAGGGGATTGAGTGCACCCTCAGTAAGTTTGCAGATGACACCAAGTTGGGTAGAAGTGTCGATCTGCTGGAGGGTAGGAAGGCCCTACAGAAGGACCTGGACAGGCTGGACCCATGGGCCAGGGCCAACTGTATGAGATTCAACAAGGCTCAGTGCCAGGTCCTGGACTTCGGTCACAACAACCTCATGCAATGCTACAGGCAGGGGGAGGAGTGGCTGGAGAGCTGCCTGGCAGAAAAGGACCTGGGGCTGTTGGTTGACAGCTGGCTGAACATGAGCCAGCAGTGTGCTCAGGTGGGCAAGAGGGCCAATGGCCTCCTGGCTTGTATCAGGAATAGTGTGGCCAGCAGGACCAGGGAGTTGATAGTGCCCCTGTACTCGGCATTGGTGAGGCCGCACCTTCAGTAGTGTGTTCAGTTTTGGGCCCCTCACTACAAGAAGGACATCGAGGTGCTGGAGCGTGTCCAGAGAAGGGCAACGAAGCTGGTGAAGGGTCTAGAGCACAAGTCTTATGAGGAGAGGCTGAGGGAGCTGGGGTTGTTTAGTCTGGAGAAGAGGAGGCTGAGGGAAGACCTTACTGCTCTCTACAACTACCTGAAAGGATGTTGTAGCGAGGTGTGGGTTGGTCTCTTCTCCCAAGTAACAAGCGATAGGACGAGAGGAAACGGCCTCAAGCTGCGCCAGGGGAGGTTTAGGTTGGATATTAGGAAAAATTTCTTCACCGAAAGGGTAGTCAGGCCCTGGAGCAGGCTGCCCAGGGAAGTGGTTGAGTCTCCATCCCTGGAGGTATTTAAAAGACGGGTAGACGTGGTGCTTGAGGACATGGTTTAGTGGTGGACTTGGCAGTGCTAGATTAACGGTTGGACTCGATGATCTTAAGGGTCTTTTCCAACCTTAACGATTCTATGATTCTATGATGTGTAGAAACAACTTCCATTTCTTGTCCCCTGAACAGATGACTAAAGGCAATGACTAATGTTTGCTTAGCGCATTCCCCATGAAGGAACTTAGAGCACATCAGAGCTGCATAAAAATCTCTGTGTAAGACTGTATGACAGGGAGAAGAGATTAACTTCCTAGGGTGAATTTGGCCAGTTCTTAATGTCCTTTCCCTGGAAACTCTCTCCCAGTCCCCCAAAACTGTAACTCCACTGTCTAAATCCCAAGAAACAGTGAGCAAAAGAAGCTTCCTTTGGAGGGCAATGAGTTCCAAGTCCAGGCAGGGCTGAAAGCCTCTTAAAAGGTCGTGACATTTGCCTTATACCTTTCAGCGTGGTGGGGGTGATCTTATTGCCCACAACAGTTCATCTCCATTTGGCAGAGTTCCTAGAAGACCTAAGGAGCAATGTCCATTTTGAAGAGTGATTTCTGTAGCTGTAGCTGAGCATTCACCTTGTATTCTCTCCCCTTCTCTCCAGAGATGAAGATGTACTCACTTGCCGTCACCCCAAATGGACACCTGGAGGGCAGGGGAAGCATGCCACCTCCTATAATCATGCGCACTGCTGCCACACCAATGCCTACACCGAAGTGTTCCCCACACATGGATTCAGTGCACACTTTTGTGGACTCAAGGAGAGGGAGTAACGCTTCGCTAGACCCTTTGAGCTACGATCAGAAGTCCTTGGTAGGTTCCTATTGCTAACAACTCTCAAGTGCCTGCAAGCGGCACAGATGATACGTGTGTGTGTGTATGCGTGCGCATGTGTGTGTGCACGCACGCGCTGCTGGAAAATAAAAAGGAGGGTGATAGAGGTGAGAAGTATGTGGAAAGGCAGGAGGAGAACAGAGTCAACAGGAGGAAATGAGTGGGCGTGCTCTGCTGGGGCAGGTCAGTGACAACATAGCAGTCAAGGACAGTGAGTATATGAAGAGGGGAGACAGGGATGTACTGGGATTCAGTGTTTTCCTGCCTAGTATCTGATTGGAAGTCCATGCCCAGCCACCTCACCGGAGAGACGCAACCTGAGACAAGCTGTAAGTTCGTGCAGCTATTCTAGCAACCCCCTCTGAGGAGGAGCAGGCATCTTTTGCCAGCCACTCTGGCCATTTTGTGGTGTCTTGGAGAAGCTGTCAAGTGTTCCTGTGAGGATGAGGCCTGTTTCCCCCCACAGTGTTTTAACGTTGCATCTTGAATCCACCTTGTGTCAAGGGAAATGAAGCATTTGTCCTTACCAACACAGCAGCTGCGCTCCAGTTACAGTACAGCAGCTCCATTGGAAGGGAAACAGAGGAAACAAGGTATGAGCTGACCGATTGCCACCAGGCATAGCTCATGGAGCAGAGATCTGGCTGGAGCTGACTGCTTTGGCAACTGATTGCATTTTGCCTGCAACAGGGGAGCGGGAGGGCAGCTCTATGAAAACAGAGGGAGCAGAGTTAATAGACAAAGTGGATTTCTGCTGCTGCTTATCTGTCCTATTCCTCTGCTCTGTAACTGCAATATCATGTTCAAATCAAGGCAGCAGACCGTGAAGGCACTTCACACAGAGACAGAGCCACTATCCCCTTTGGTAAGCTGCTTAGTCAAGGTAATGCTTTTGAAAAGAAAATAGAGATGACTGTTGTTTGCCTTGGGGTTTCATGGGATTGTGAGTTGCTGGAGAGGGTTGTTCATCATTTGAATCCTTTCTCTGAGAGCACATCAGTGCCACCAGCCAAAGGAAGATGAAGCAGTCAGAGGAGAGCTGGCCAACACTGCGAAGGAGGAGGAAGGCAGTTTGCCTCGTTTTGTGCTGAGAGGAAGCCATGGAGGGAAAAGGAGTTTTCCTTCTAGCTTTTCTGCTCTGACCTTAAGTGCTCTCATCCTGGCAACTACCTACCAGCCAAAGTGCACTGACACACTGACCAGTGCCAGAAATTTGCTGTAAGAGAAGCATTCATTGCACCTCCTTATGCAGCAAATTGAAGAGAAAGTGCTACAGGTGTAGTTCAAAGAGTACCTTCATTGTGGGCTTAGCTGGGTGCTTGCCTCCCATCTCAAGGTATTGGCATGATGCAATCGGAGCAGTGAGGAAAGCTGGAAGGGGAAGACATGACTTGCAACAAGAAGGGTCTTCCAGTCTGGGCAAAATGCCATATCCTTTGGCTTTCTCCTGCAAATAAACCCTCAAATGTCTTTCTCCTCTCTCAGTCCAGCCTCCGCAGTTCCCCTTGCGCCAACTGGGGCACCAGCAGCAACTGGGGAAGCCGACGCTCAAGCTGGAATAGCCTGGGCAGAGCCCCGAGCCTCAAGAAGAAGAACCAGTCAGGAGAAAGAGAGTCCTTGCTCTCCGGGGAGGGGAAAGGAAGCACAGATGATGACTCCGATGACGCCAAGTCCAGCACGGTCAGCAGGCCCTCGTTGCACCACCGGGCAGAGTCCCTGGACTACCGCAGCTCCCTGGACCTGCCTGAGCTGCTCCAGTTGCCCACCATGTGCCACTCGCTCAGTATCAGCCCCATGGCCGTTCTGCCAGCCGAGTACCAAGATTGCAATGGCAAGATGGTTCATGTCCCCAGCGAGTTCTTCCTGCGTGTCGATGGCCACAAGGAGGATGCCATGGACTATGAGGATGACATGGAGGATGTGAGTTGAGGGGGAAGTGGGGCGCTCAGGCGTTAAGTGGCTTTTCCACTCCAAGAAGGCTGATTAAAAGTCAGGCTTTGAAATGTGCTACTGCCTAATGGCTGGTGTAGACAAAATGAATCCAGATCCGAGGGACAGGCATCCTCTTCCCATAGTTGTTGGGTTTTTTTAGCTAATGGGTTGGGTTGTTACCTTGCAGTGGTCTCTAATGAGGTAAAACTGCAAGGGGTTGTGCATGCATTTGCTAGTTTTTGGACTGGTTGAGATTGTCCCCCTGGCCCAGGATGCCTCCAAAAATGAGCTGGAGACACAGCAGCTAGCTAATGTCTTTGCTCGCAAGAGCTGTTTGGCATTTTGAAGGCTTGAAAGCCTAGAAAGAGTGTTCTCTATTTAACTTTCTGGTTGTTTGAGGCCTTTTTGTTTTTGACACAAATTTGGATCTCGAAATGATACCTGCCTAGAAAGTCTTGCTTTGTTATGTTCGTATCTCAGTGTACAGCAGCCCCTTTCTTCCACCCCTTTACTCCCTGTTTTGTTGGACAAATGTGACAATGCCTGCCACATCTCTGTCCCAAAAGCCATGACTCCCTACAGGCGCTATGAAATGCCATGTACTGCCCCCTTTCACAAAAGGACTGTGAAAGTTGAAGAGGCAGGAAAATAAAAGAGGAAGAAAAGGTGTTTCTTCTTTTCTATCCAGAGTTACTGTTACCGAATTCGTAAAGTCCTGGAGCCCTACAAACCACAGTGGTGCAAGAGTCATGAAGACTGGTCCCTCTACTTGTTTTCTCCACAGAATCGGTAAGAAATCCCATGAAATGCCAGCCCACTAGGTTTTTGTGATAACGAAATACTACATTTCTAGCTAGCCTTCCCTTGAGAAAAATCCCTCTCTGATGCAGGAGCACTGAGAGTTTTAGAAATCCAATTCCTGATTTTTAGGTAACTTTTTCTGTTACATGCGGGCAGAATTGTTGCATGGTTCACTCCATGCCTGTCTAGGTGGTTTAACCAGCATTAATAATAGCTATTAATACATCTTGTTTACTGCATTGATAATAATGACTGAAGCTTGTGGAGAGACTAGCTCACCACCTGGACCGATGCTGGTGGCACAGCTGCTGAAGACTTTTGAGGATGTGCCATTCAGGTGGGAGTCTCTTGCTGACCCAAACATCTGAAGGATATTTTTCTCCCCACCATTTCTTCAGGTTCCGAGTGATGTGCCAGAAGGTCATTGCCCACAAAATGTTTGATCATGTGGTGCTGGTCTTCATATTTCTCAACTGCATCACTATAGCACTGGAGCGACCAGACATAGACCCACACAGCATGGTGAGAACCTGAGTCATTCTATTCCTTGATGCAGCATCCAGATCTTAGTCTTGTCAGGGCAAGACCCTGCAAGATTGAAAGATGGTTGTTATCTAACGTCTTTAAATAACTTGGCTCTTTTTGTTGTTCTATGTTTTACAGGAAAGGATATTCCTAAGTGTTTCTAATTACATCTTCACTGCAATCTTTGTGGCTGAAATGATGGTTAAGGTAATTACATCTTCCTCCCATGGCCCACAGTGAGGCCTAGCAAAGACCAGAATATGACATAGTTATGATCTGGGTGAAGATTTAAATGTCTCTCTTCTCCTGGCTGTAGGTGGTAGCTCTTGGCTTTTTCTCTGGGAAGAACACGTATCTGCAGAGCAGCTGGAACGTCCTGGATGGAGTCCTGGTCTTTGTGTCTATCATTGACATTATTGTCTCCATGGCATCAGCAGGCGGAGCTAAGATCCTGGGTGTCCTTCGTGTTTTGAGACTTCTGCGGACCTTGAGACCTCTCCGGTATGTTCACTGATAGGGTGGCTGAGTTTGCTTTGTGTTGATAGATCAAGGAGTTTGAAAAAATGCAGATGATCTGTCAAGGTCTTGCTTAATAACACAAAAAGCTGAAACACAATATGGGTAGAATCATCTTTGGGGAGCTCTTATCTAGTGAAACTGTTTGAAAACAGTGAAATTAGTTATAATTCATCTTTGCCAGCATGGAAAAGAGCAGATGGAGTTTGGAGTGAGAGGTGTTATCGTACTCAGGCAGTTAGTGCAGTGAATGCCTCCTCCACGCTGCATTTTTATCACCGTTTTACAAATCAGTCTGGCTCCTTGTTAAACTGCACAACCTCACAGTCATTCCCAAGCAAAGAGGTCTTGTTGGCTGGGAGAAAATTTGCAATTGAACAGGTGCTGACAATAATTTGATAAGCTCCAGCATCTATACCTGCTCTCCTGAGCCTGCATATCTAACATTACTGCAAAACAATTTAGCTCTCAGCTAGGAAGAGGAAGGGGAGATGCTTTCAGTATTTGAGAAAAGGAATAAAGAGAATTTGTATTTTGTTTACGATTATGCAATAACAAAGAGTGTTAATGCTTGGGGGATTTTTATCAGCTCATGGCTCCTGTTCTATTTCCATCCTGCTTGGCAGGAAACACAAGCCTTTTTTGATGAAATTTCAGGAGAAATAAGATAGACACCTCCTGAGACCTGTAGGCTTTCTGATGAAAAGCGGCTCGCTTATGAGAGTAATAGGAAGAGGCAATCTTGTTTAGGCCCTTGACCACAAGAACAACAGCTATTTTTCTGCTGCTCTGTGTTTCTGTAGTAACAAGTAACTTTGTGAGTGTTTCTGTCTCCTCTTTTGCTCCCATGCTCTGTTCTGCTGGTGGCATCGGGGTCCCCTTGCAGTGCTGGCTCACCAGGAGCCACTCTGGATCACCCTGAACAAGCCTTGGCCTGGCAGCACATCAGGGCACCTGTCTAACACACATTACGAGAAACAGAAATCAGGGCATAGGCAATTCATAAGTAAATGTAAGGGGAAAGAAGGGAATTGCTCTTGGAGAATAACTAGGCCAGATCCTATTAATAGAGAGGAATTCATCACCTCTCATGACAGCTTCACTTATCACAGCCTCTTCTAGTATTACTCCCGGGACCATTCCTAACACTTTGTAGGTGCAGTTCAGACTGCCACATTATTTGCTGCCAAACAAGACCCTATTGAAATGCTTTGTCCCTGCAGCATACAACCCTCCTCTTTTCTCTGTGTTTGGCAGGCATGAAAGCATCATTAGCCATGCAAGCTCAAGCTGCCTGCAAGGACTCATACCCTCTCCCCTCTACAGGCCCCTCCTAAAAAAAAGCTTTGATGTTCTTCAGTCAAAACACCCAACTTCCCAGAAAAGCTTGCTTGGGCTAGTTACACTTACGTGTGCAAACACATTTTTCACACGCCCATGGGAGAGCCATTCTCCAGGTGCTCATACAGGAAAGAAAAACACTTGTTCTCTATAATAGCCAAAAGCTGCTTCAGGCGGTGCTTAGAGCATGCCTGGCCTCTCAGGGTCTCACAGCAAGCGAGCAAGCTGCTCTTTAATGGGATAGCCCTTTGGCTGTGGAGCTGTTGATCACAGGTTCCTGTTAGCTAAAAGTCAGTACAGGAACTAATTAGGAAACAAATTGAAATTGCTTTGTTTGAAAAGTTGTCATGGGTCACAGGCCAGTAGGGCAGGTGAGCACTTATGCCTGTAGAAAGAGGACAAGACATACTCTCTAGTACCACTGTGAAGCTGCTGACATATGTTGTGTTAGGAAGCAGGCTCTTGCCTGCTGTGTGCGCCTCTGCTTGGATCAGAGAGACCTCAGAGGGGATCAGCTTTCTGGACTGAAGTACAAATAGCCCTATAGTGGGAACCTCTGTGACATTCTCCCTGTAGAGAGTATTCCCTCCTCGGTGTTAACTAGTAAGCAATTGCCCAACACCCTGCTGACAGGGTGTCTTATACTTTTTTAATTCCATCTGATGTGACTGTGAATGTTGTGGTTGTCCAAATAAGTCACTAATAATATCTGAATGCTGCCTGCAAGTAGAGGAGGGTTGCATTAGCTTTACTGCAGCCCAAGCAGTAGGGAGGAAAAGCAATGATATAATAACAGGGCATGCATAAAAATTAAAAGCTTTATTGTTTTGCCATTTTTTCCAGAGTCATCAGCAGAGCCCCAGGTCTGAAGCTGGTGGTAGAAACCTTGATCTCCTCCTTGAGGCCTATTGGGAATATTGTTCTCATCTGCTGTGCTTTCTTCATTATCTTTGGGATTTTAGGGGTCCAGGTAGAGTATTTCCCTCACCGTGGCCATCTGTAAGTGACTGCTGCAAAAGAGAAGCTGTTTTTCTTACCACCTGGGGTTAAGGTGGTAGTAACGAGCTTAAATCTCTCCAAAGAAAGATTTCAGTTAGGTGTTAGAAAAGAAGAGCCATGCCCTAGAAGAAATGCTCTGAGGTGCAGTTGGCATCTGCTTATTCGAAGGTTCTCAGGATTAGAAGAGCAGACCTCCCTGGTGAACAACACAGCACTGGCTAAGCCTACCTGAGGGTAGGGGAAGGAAAAGACAAATTCCGAAGATCCCTCCCAGCTCTGTGTGCTAGGATGTATATAACATCTCTTCCGCAGAGGGGAGATTGTCATCCTCCCAACAAGACAGGGCAGGCCTGCAGGATCTCCTTCCTTCTGTGTCTGAGGCAATACACAACAATGTCTCAGGGCCTGAAGTTTCACCAGAGGTGTTCTCCTGACATGTGTGTTAAGACAGGTATCCGAGCTGGAAGGAAAGGAAAGGAATTTGAACTTGGCAAGCAACTCTACTAGGGAAAAGAAAGATAAATCAAGGGACAGACTTTTCAAAGCTGCTTCTTTTTTGTTTTTTTCTTTTTTTCTTGCTTCTCAAATACAGCTTTTTAAAGGCAAGTTCTACTACTGTGATGGTCATGATGTAAAAAACATCACTACGAAGACTGACTGCACTAACGCACGCTACAAATGGGTTCGGCGGAAGTACAATTTTGACAATTTGGGACAGGTAAAGTCCTCATTGCAGGGATTTTCTGTACCAGTTTTTAATGGATGAGCACTTAAAATGTATTCCTTGAGGAGGGTGTGGAACTTCTATCATAGGAAGTTTCCAAGAATGACATAGGCATTCATCTATCAGAAGCAACCCTAACTGGGTAAAAATGAATCAGGTCACCTCTTGATCTCTTGCAGCCAGACTTCCTAGGGTTATACAATTCCTGCTTTATAGGAGAGTGTTTTCTTAAAGGCACTGCTTTTGCATGTATAGACCTCAGCTGTCACTTTTAGTTTCTTGACTTCTAGCTGTTAGGTCTGCAAATGGATAAAATAAGGTGCTTTATACTGGCTGAAAAGCAAGACAGCCCATAGTAGGACCTGGGATATGTTATTGCTTTTTAAAACCTCGTGACATTGTGTCAGCCTGACATATTGATTTTTAATCATACTTTGGTGACCAGAAAGCCTGATGTGTCTGAGCAAAAGTCAGCCTATATGTGAGGGAAAAGGAATGTTAATGACCATAGTTTGCTCCCTTTTAAGCCAGATACGGAAATAGGTAAAAGCAAGCCACAATGTGTTGCATTTCTCCACCAGCTCCAGGCCAGATGATGTTTTATGAGCTGTGGATTGGTTTTGCTGAGCATTGTCTGTTGTTAGTTTCCTTTCTGGGGACTAAAATGCAAGACCAATCTTTTCTGTTTGTTAGTTTGTTTGTTTGTTTTCTTATAGGCACTCATGTCCTTGTTTGTCCTCTCCTCCAAAGATGGCTGGGTAAACATCATGTATGATGGTTTGGATGCCGTGGGTATTGACCAACAGGTAAATGTACTGCAGAGTCCAGATGTGTTGCTCTCAGAAGTCTCATGCCTGGGTGACCCTGGTGTTTTTGAAGTCCCAGGAAGAAGCAGAGCTACAGGACCTTCTTGAGGTCCTTACTGCCCATTGGACTGCCAAGGTTTTCTGTTCTCCACTGAGTAGCTTTTACAGTGGCTGCACCCCATGTAGTACAGAAATAAGCACTGATGAGGTTTTTAATTAGAATGATGGTACTTGAGGAGGGCCACACGTGCCATTGCACTGTGGCTTCACAGAAGGCATGATGAATAAGAGCAAACTCGCACGAGATGGGAAACAACCAGGAAAGTTGTGAAGTTGTGAAAGAGACATTGTTAAGTTTGTGCGTAATGTGACATTCGCAAAGGAAAGTAAAGAGCCTTAGATGAGTAGTACCCCATCATAGCTACAGTAACACTTCATACTTATTTTTCCCCTGCTTCTGAAGATCTCATAACAACTGAGAAACATTAACCATGAGCCCACATCTAAAAAAAAAAGATGGAGCCTATCTTTAACTAAAATGATCTTGTGGGTGGGATGATGCACATGCACTGAGATTTATCTTAAGCTGTATGAAATAAATGCCAAAATAATTAAATCCTGTAGGCCAACTTACGGAGGCTAGGACAGGTTTTACAACAAAAGTAAAATTCTAGTCAGTGAGAAAGTGAATGAGAGGAAACTGTTTTGCTGTCTTGTTCCTACAGAGTGCCCAATATCCTGACTTATACACATCTTGTCTATGCCGCTTCTCTCTTGTTTTTTAATTCCCCACCTCACCAGCCCATCCAGAACCATAACCCTTGGATGCTTCTCTACTTCATTTCCTTCCTGCTCATCGTCAGCTTCTTCGTGCTCAACATGTTTGTGGGGGTGGTGGTGGAGAACTTTCACAAGTGCCGACAGCACCAGGAGGCGGAGGAGGCCCGGCGTCGGGAGGAGAAGCGGCTGAGACGCTTGGAGAAAAAGCGCAGGAGTAAGGAGATATACCTGTCTGGTCGGTAGACTGCATTACAAACCAAAATCTTTCTGAGCCCTGCCTGCTCCCAAAGCAAGACTTTCGTTTTCCTTTGGTTTTGTTTCCATGGGATTCAAGATGCTGTTTTGCTTCGTTACCTCTTTGGCGGTACCTTAAGTCTTGGGTTGCCAACACCCTGGAATTGTCCTCTACAAGCCTGATGTAAAGCATTACCTGTTTACTTGGCTGGGGAGAAAATAATCCTCCAAGCAGAGTCCTCTGTCATGCTCTGCACGGCAAAGGTGTCCCAAGCACCAAGCGGGAGCTTGCGGTGTGACTGAGGGATGCAGTGAGTAAACAGCTGCAATGCTTACTGTGTGAGTGAAGGCCAGTCCCGAGGGTGGCCCTGTGGCTTAATGTGCCGCTTGCATCTGATGATGGTGGTGGTTTGATTTATTAGTTCTTTTCTTAGACAAAATAATTGCGATGCTTTTTAGAGTCCTAGCGCATGGCCCTGCATGCCACAAACATGCTGCATGAGGGCATGAACAAACCAACAGAGAGCCCTGGGGAGAGGAATGGAGCCCCAAGATGGGGCAGTCCAGAAAATTATTCTCTGGAGGATGTCCATTACAAGAGATGCTTGCCCCATCACAGGCTGGGGGAGCCCTTAACTGCTGAGCAATGTGCTGGGACTCAGTTTGTCCTTGCAATCAGTCTACATGGAAATACCGGCCAGATGCAGGGTCATTAGGGTGCAACAGAAGGTCTTTAGCTGAAATCTGCTTCTTAGCAGATCTAGTAGGGACCATCAAACTAGACCAGAAAAACACCTGAGCTTGTGCTCCTTTCGTGACCCAAATCTTCCCAGGGGTTCTCATGTATTCATTCACACCTCCACTGCTCCTTGGCAGGCTCCACCAGGGACAAGCTGCCTATAGCATCTGGTGGGTATTCCCAGGGAAACTGCCGGGAAACCAGCCACACTAACATCCCAGCCAGTTTTAGTGCACAGGCATAGCCTGCATTAGATGCTGGCAAGCATTTTTTAGAAGTGAGGGAACACGGCTTGGCCACTGTGATCAAAGATGATCTTAGTCAGGGATAAGGCTTGAGTGCTTCTGGCCCTGCATGCCTCAGCAGTCCTGTGGCTCTTTGCCTAGCACTGTGCTGCCCTGTGTAATCTCCTGTAAGGACCTAATATCTCATTGTGACAAATGGCTAGTTGTCTCCCAAACATCAAGCCATAGGTATCCATTTTCAGCTGGGAAAACTGCGGTTAGATCAAATAGTCTTTTGCCTAGCTCTAAGGACATAGCAGTCAGAGACTTTGCTAGTAGAAACCCCAGCTAATTTCCTCCATCCATCCACACTGGAGTCAACACAGGCAGCTATATCCCTTGCAGCTCACTCCTGCTCTTGTGGTCCTCTTTATTAGAGCCATGGGAGACCTCAGCACTAAACGTCTGCACCATGGTCTCCACAGGGCCTTAATGATAAACTGACCTGACACCACAGTGAAGGCCAAGCCCATTTCATTTTAGCTAGTTGCGAGTTAAGTAGCTGGGTTAAAATGAAATCTAGATCAAACTAGCCAGCTGCAAACAGATGCTGAATCTCTTCAGCGATTTAGAAGAGTTCAAATGCAATTTCATTTCCCTATTTCCATTTTGGTTTTTGAGTTTGAGGTTCCAGCTAGGATTAGAAGTGGAAATCCTGAAGGCAGCATTTCCAGCACAGTAAGAGAAATCAGTTTCAGGCTTTCAAGAGTCCTCCTTCTTGTGCAGTATTTCTACCCCAGTCTGCTGACCCAAGAAGACATTCAGATAAACTCAAAGTTTAGCTTTACAAAGAACATTAAGCATCGTTAGAGAAAATAGACTGGGGCACAGGTAAGGAGGGATAGCTTAACCACAGCCAGTTGCTGTTCCTGATTAGTAAGTAAATCTTATTACAAGCCTGTCTGTGGCTTGCTGCTTAGACACCGAAAAGAGCCAGTCCCTGTCAAATTGATGGACACTGTTACATTGCCCCTCTTTATCCAGCTATCTTGAAGGACAGAGTCAAGGAGATATTTCAGACCGCAGAACCAAGCATTGCACAGATGTGGGTTGTAATATTTCACTGAGAGTGTGCAGGGAGGAGGACAACTTTCTGGAAGGCAATCAAGTCCAATAGAGCAACTGAGAGGCTAAACGTTTGGCCATGTGCTGGACTTCCAGGAGGTTACCTCAGATCATCTGGCTCTGAGGTCTCCTACCTACCTCTGTTCAGCATGGACAGCTTGGCATCCAAATTTGACTTATTAACAAGGTGAAATCAAATATCTGATACACATTTTTGAAGATTACTATTTACATTTTAATGTTTTGGGTTTTTTTTTTTTTAATTTAAATGGGAGGAGTTTTCACCTCCTGGGTAATTTAGAAGATGATGGATTTGGAGAAAAAACGTGGCAGACTCAGAAAGATGTGAGATGTGGTTGGTGCCATGCATGGCAGAGTCTCTGTGGGGGAGCGTCTGTGTGCACGTGCAGGTATGGGATGCTGCACGGTGACGGGGGGCTGGCCAGCTTTCCACGTGCCCCAGCGCTGTGTGTCTCACCCATACAGAGGACGGGTGAGAGGCCAGTCCCCATGGGGCAGGGTGGGCACAGGAGACCAGTGATTCTGCAGAGGAGCAAGAAGCCTACGTTGGGAAGCCTAGCAGAGAGACCTGCTTTTACTTCAGTTGCCATTTCTAGTATTTGGCCTGAAGAGACCATAAGAGGAGGAAAAATTAGGGCTGTTAACAAGAGTAAAATCCAGCATAGCTAACATACTATCTGAGCAGCACCCGTCCATCTGGACTCGCCCTGTCTGCCTGGCATTCTTGTCCTGTCTCCTGTCCGTAATGTCCTCTGTGTCTGTTTCTGTGTATTGAGGTCTTTGGGCATCTGTAGGTACCTACACACACAGAAATGCACCATTGAGCCATAGTAGGCTTGGGCTCAGGCCTGGCAATGGGTCAAGCCTCAGCTTATCAGTGCCTGGACGGTCCCACCCGAGCAGGCCCTGGGTACGAATCCCAGGCTCTGCAGGCTGGGTCCAGGATTTGGACCCTGGCTGCAGAGCTATGAGCCTGGCAGAGGGATTGCTCCATTGAGGACACAGCCCTGCAGCAGGACACAGCTCCTTCATCAGACCCCATGCAGGTAGGATGGGGAATCATCACGTGTCTTTTTTGGGGGTACTTTTCAGGCATTTCAGGAGCCTGGCAGGAAGGTCCCTCTCAGCCCACATCTCTACTGTCAGATACCACCTCAGACCTTTCCAAAAAGTTTCTTATTTCCCATCTGAGGGCCACTTTCATGAAGGGATTGGGACAGGGTGACACCCCACACCCCTTGTCAGCGTGCCTTGACTCTCTCTGCTCCTGTGACAAGCATCACTCAAGGCACTGGCAACGGAGCTCATGGACCCAACATGTCAGCAAGGCACTGCTGCTGTGACAGCACCGTAGAAATGCATTTGATGTGGTTTTAAAGGCAGAAGTACACAGTGTACTTTTTCACGTGAAGGTAAAAATTCAAGATAAACCAGAATATTTTTCTGATACAGTCACTACCTCCATCTACTATATCTACTATGTAAATAAGTGTAGTGTAATTTAATAATCCTGCAGCTCCTAACCTTTTAATGAGATTCTCAGAAGACACAGACTGAAACCAGCCTCCCCAGATTAAAGTTTTTGATTAAAACCACATGGATCGGCTTGATCTCGTCTGCATTCAGGATACGGGGCCAAATCCAACCCGCCTGTATCTGCTGTGAAGGCAGCAGCCACTTGGCCCGCTGAGCAGCACGCAATGTCAGGTCAAACACAGGCAGTACCCTGGGCTTCAAGGGCTGCAAGCGGGGTCTGGGTGACACTGTGCCAAAAGCAGTGCAGGCAAAGCTGGGAATGCCTGACACAGCCCAGGGGAGGCCCTAGCTGGGGAGCAGAGAGTGCCTTTCAGTAGTGTCACCGAGTCACTGGTCCCTGGGAAGACCCCCAAAAACTGAGATCTGAGAAAAGGCAAATGCTTTTCCGTGATTACCACTCTGTACGAGAGGAGTGTGGCCACAGTTGTGTTTCTCTGAGGCATTTCCCAACACAAAGCTGAATGTCTGGACATTGTAGAAAGAAGAGGCCAGTTTTGTTTTAAGACCCAGCAGAGATGCCTTTCAGAGCACTGACTGTAAGCCTTTCTCTCTAGGGGTGAGCAATAGTGGGCAGCACACAATGGTATTTAAATTAGTCCATCCTCTCAGTGCCACAGCCATCTCTGTATCCAGCAGAAACGTTTGAGCTGTAACTAAAATTTTGGGCACTGCATATCTGAGTGTTTAGTATTTCCAACTAGGGAATTATCAAACCATCTTGCTTATTTTTCCAGGCAGCTGCAGGTATAGAGCTACTCTGTGCCAAGCATGCATATAAACCCATTAGGGCTTTCTAATGTTTCATGCAGAGGAGAATAATGGAGGAGCTGTGGCTAGCAATTGTAATGCCAACCTAAATGCTTTTAAGCTAGGAGACAGGGCTTCATTAATTTTCATGTCAGCAGAATCATAAGCAAAGAAGTTTAAATACTCTTCAGAGAGGTGAGGTTCAAGCATTAGCCAATATCTAGAAGTGGGGGGCAAGAAAGGAGTGTGGTTTTCCTTTTGCATATGTTTGATGGTTTCTCCTTTCCCTCCTGCATTTCCACCAGTTCAAACCGTTAGCTGCAGGGATACTTGTCTGTGTTTGATATGTCTGCTAGTTGGCTGATTGGAGTCTCATCCCAAAAACTATTTCCCTGGAGAAACCAGGCACAGGTTGTATTTTGCCTACTGTAATTAACAATGCATTAGATCTTCCCCATTTGCCGTGCCCGTGTCCCCGTGGTCCACTGTTCTCCTCACACATGTTCTCCTGCAGACCCCATGTCTCTGGTTGACCAGGCTGTAGCAGTAGGTGTGTGTGGTGAACACTTACACCCAGACTGGGGAGAATATCATAGTATATTCTCACTAAGAGCTAAAAATGTGTGTCTAACTGAAAGGAGTCCAGAGCCACTTGCTGTGCTGTTGACCGAAGTAAAACTCCTGTTCCTAAAGGGACTGGGAATGAATAGTGACCCAGCAGAGCTGGGGGCCTTGGAGCTCTGAAATGCAGCCTCCCTCCTGCTCGGAGAGTGTCAGAGCTGCAGTGAAGCTGTGTGGCTAATCTCTCACTGCTTTCACCCTGCTGCAACCCCTCTGCCTTCATGGGATTGTCCTGATGCAACACTAGCACCACCGAGAGCAGAAGCTGATCTGTCCTTCCTGCACACCCCTGCTCACTACCGTTAGCCTCGCATGAGCAGTATCTCCTCTAATGGACATTGCATGGGTTACTGCACTGAGCATGACAGTGTTGTTGCATGTGTTTCAAAGCGTTGTCAACTTTATCCCAAACTGTCCTTGTATGTGTCCCCCCAGGAGAAGTTTCCTTTTCATCTGTTAACCTCGCTTCAGGGATGTAGTAGATCCTAAATGAGTATGGCATTTCCTTGAGCTCCCTCATCCCAGGTCAAGTTAAACCTGTCTCAAGTTCTCTGAGCAACCAGTTGACCAGGCACAGCCAGCTCTGAGCACTGGCAGAGTGTACACACGCAGACCTCTGAAACGCTTTCACGCAATAAAACAGACCCATCTTTATGGCTGGGTGGTTCCTTCTTACTATTTGTATATCCAGCCCATGAAAAGAAAGCTGTGTTGCTGACAGGCAGCCTAGAAGGTTTTCTGTTCAGCGGCTTTACAGTGGAAGTTGTCTTCTTGGGATTATGCTTTAGAATGATATAATTAGTTTATAAAATGTAATAAACACCTGATCTTTTACTGAATAGTTAATCAGTGGCTGCATTTAGGCAGGTTAGAGAGTAGTTGCAGTCACCTACAGCCTGTTTTCCGTATGTGCTGTTAGCCAGTGTATTCACACACTGCCCATCACTGCTAATGTTCTTCTGAGATCCATTAATCAACCATTAGTCATTAATAAATAGTCCCTTAATATATCGTTTGACTGTTTGGGATATTCTCAGACCTCCCAACAAGCTGATTTTTTGCATTCCCAAGAAGACAATTCCAAAAATTAAAAGAAAAAAAAAAAAGAAAAAGTATGTCGTAATCACAGACTTAAATAAGTATTATACTGCAATGTTTTTATTATTATTTTTTAGACACACCGGAAGATTAGCCAAGCTCAGTAGCAAAGACAGCCATACCAGTCCAAGATGACTGGTAGGACTAAGGCATGTGAAAGCAACAGAAGTTTTTCCACACCCATTAGCAGAAAAAATAAGTCTAGGTGACCCCAGTCAGAATGAAATATTTTTCAAATGCCTCTACTCCACTTTTAACTACCAGAAAAAAATAGTAGTTGAAAGAGAGCAACAGGTTCAGTTTCCCTTTATCCAATTTATTTTAGGGTTTTGGACTCTAATCTGGCATCAGTTGCACTACCAAAAAAAAACCCCACGTTTCAAGAGTCACTCCATCTGAAAGATATTAGCAAGATGAGAGGAGTGGAAAATGTATTTCAAGGGGTCACTGAGTACTTTTGAAACTATTTCCCTCCTTATTTTTAAGGTGAAGCAACTCCTTTTTCCCAGCTCCTCATGCATTTAAAGTTGAATTTGCTGAACCATCTGCCAAAAAAATCCCTCTCCATTAAGAACAATCCTGCTCTGACTTAGTGTGACCTAAGATGTCTCTTCCACTTGCAAAATCTACAGTAATACTGACTTTGGCCTTAAGTAAACTCTCTGAATATTTACATTTCTTAAGTTTGAAAAGAATTCGACTCCATCTGAGTGCCCACAGCCATCTTGTGGTCACAGTCTAATTTAAGAGAGACACACACAGTAAATACAACTCGGTTGCAGGGCAGTGTCCAAACATTCTCCTTGGAACAGCCCAGGGAACTTGGTCATATGCAGAAATTTCCCCATTTCAAAGAGAAGAAAGGAGGAGTCATGATCAGAGGCAGAGATATAAAATTCATGTAATCATAGCCTGAATGGTTTTTTAGATGCAACCATGTCCTTGTTCTTATATTTTCAGAGAAGCTTGTGCTGACAGTCTTTGTCGAGACAAATGCTGAGCACCCCACTCCATTGCTGTTGATGCTCTTCTGTGTGCTACTAAGCCTCACGCATGTGTCCTCCTTTGCCACAGGCATTGCTTTGTTTTCTTTAGACCTTTAAAATACACCAAAAGCCTTCTGTCACAGAACCTGAGCTCAGGTTATGTTCTTCTCTTATGTGGAGCATGCCTGACATCAGTGGGATTAGGAGAGATGCATATCAGAGTCCAGACCAATGAGACCTGCCCTCGACCCTTCCTCTAAACTGGAGCTGAAGCTTTGCTGGGTTTGAAGCTTTTCTCTTGGCTTTGAGTCTCATTTCCATCCTGCTTCTCACCCTTCCTGGTTTGTGACGAGTCCCATTAAGTGAAGAGGTCGTCTTCTAGCCTGAGACAGAGCAGTAAGAACAGAGCACACTTGGGACCTGGTTGTCAAAGCTGTGGAGGTCCCTTCTGCAGGCACAAGAGGTTTGGCTCAGCCTGATAACCCCACTACGGTTCTTGAAGGCCTCGCTGCTAGGAAGAAGCACTTGGCCGTTTCACATGGCTTGCTTGAATCAGTTCTCCCAAGGGCTTTGCCCTGCATCCAGGGGTGTGTAAGACATGACCCGCAGGCCACGTTGTGATGGCTGCCAACTGTGCAGCAGGGCCTGCATTCATTGCATTGCCTTTCTTTGTCTTCTTCTGCAGAAGCCCAACGCAGGCCTTACTATGCTGACTATTCCCCAGCACGGAAGTACATTCACACCCTCTGCACCAGCCACTATCTCGACCTCTTCATCACATTCATCATTGGGGTCAATGTCATCACTATGTCAATGGAGCACTACAACCAGCCAAAGGTAAGAGCCACCCATCATGTTGGCCATGAAACAGCAGCACGAGGTAGCAGGGGGCCTGAGGACCATACACTGTTTCCTTGGCCAATGAGGTCTGCAGCCAGCCCTGCTTCCCCGGGACTATTCCCTGTTGTTTGAAAGCCTCGGCAGGCTCCAGGCTCGGCATTGCAATCCTTCTAACTCTAGGTGAGCTCTACCATTCAGGACTCACTTGCCCTAGCCAAAAGCTTGATTTCCCCACTCTTGAATAAAAAAAAAACAGAGAATAAGGCTAATGGAGAGTGAACTAAACTTTTACTAGGAAAAGACCAGTCCAAATATTTCCTCTTCTGATCGCAGACATGACTGACCCTCAGACTGTAAAACAATCCAGAGTTTTAGAATATTCCATTAACAGATATAAACATGAAGTTAATGCATGCAGAGCAATGTTTCATTTCCTCAGTGAATTTAGAATAAACCAGCTCTTAAGTACAAGCCTTCTTTTCTTTATGTATCATAAAATCCTTCTTTCCCAAGAAAACCTTTGGCATAAATCATATAGCTTGTCCATTTGCCACATATATTAATCTTCTATCGCTTTATCATTCATGGAGCTCTAGGCTCAGTGTTTACTTTTCTAGTATTGCATGGTCTGCCAGGTAACCTGCAAATGCCTCCTGGAAGCTAAGCCAGAGGGGCACCAAGCCACAGGGTAACGTGTGTGTATTTTACGCCAGCTGACTGTGTGCTGTTCTGCCCCCACGATTCTTTTGCATAACAGCCTTTATTTTGCATGTAAATGTTATTTATCCAGATTAGGTCTTATTTATACTTGTTTTATATTCATGTAAAACACAGTGGTGTAAACCTCAATGCAAACCATCACAAATGATACGAGAATTCAGGCTCAGGCAGTGTGCTTCAGATGAAATAGTAAATTATCCCATATTCTCTTAAGTTTCCATTTTATTTTAGGCACTGGAACAAAAATGGGGATAGTAGTGCATTGAGGAATGCCAACATCTGAAAAACTTTCAGCTCTTGTTCCCAAAAAATCAGTGCATGGTCATCCCACATATCAGTAAAGCACAGTTATCACACAATTGTGACCAGGAGAGCTTTCCAGTGGCCTGAGGCTTCTGTCAACAAAGCAGACATTGCTTTGCAGACTCCTCTGTTGCATTTTACTTCCAATTGTGTCTGGTTTGATGTTTGCTGTTACCATTTTTTTATTGTAAGAGACCTATACTACATTTAACTAAATTCCCCTTCCCTCCCTCCTCTCCCCAAATCCCTACCCAACCAAAGAGCTGTTTCACTCTGCAACTATCTATTTTAAGGCCCCAGCAAGATTCTTTTGCTATTGTTGGCCTACAGTTCCAATGAAATCCATTATGAACACTCATCATCTTAAAGTATAAACACTGCAGATTCCTGACTTCCGAGAGCAGGTCTATAGAGAGCGTGAACATTGCACCAAATATGGACATACTTTGCCCAGCTCTAGAGATGTAACATTTTTCAAGAAGGCAAGATTTAATCCGTCTCCGACATTATTTATTTTTCTGAGTGTTTTAAGCAAAGCCATTGTCCTAAGGATTGCCATGCTGGAATAAAGAAATGATCCATCAAGCCTTTTATTCTACGCAAGGCTAGGCAGATCTGAAGAAGTAAACTTTATTAGATGAGAAGGGGTAAAATTTTCTCTCTGACCCAGACTGAACAATTTGTGCACTGAAGTTGGAGGGTTGATGGCTCTTTACATTTTTAGCACAACTAGTATTAGTGCTTATGAGGTTTTTGTTTGCATCAGTGTCTATTCCTTTCTTTGAGTTTTGCTGTGTGATTTAGTGCCGTTTTGCAACTGAGCTCTGTAAGCTATTATGACTTCACTTCTCACATCTCTGTGCCTATGCCACCCTTGTGCCTGCCAGTCCCTCTGCAGGGGTTCTGGGAAAGGATAGCTTGGGCTGGTCTAACTGGTGTCTCTCTTCTCAGTCCCTGGATGAGGCCCTGAAGTACTGCAACTATGTGTTCACCATAGTTTTTGTGTTCGAGGCAGTTCTGAAGTTGGTGGCATTTGGTTTTCGAAGGTTCTTTAAGGACAGGTAAGAGTATTTAAATTCCTGTGCATTTGGGATAGAGCTGTATTAACCCAGTTTCAAAGCCAGATGCTGGGTAAATGTAGCGTCACTATGATAGTACTACATGCTGTGTGCAAGGAAGAGCAAAGGGCTCTCTCTGCATGGGTGCAAATTTTATAGTGTAGGAACTAAAAATTCGAAGAACTGCTGGTACTGCTTTGCAGAAGGAATTCAGGAAATCTTACAAAATTCTAGAGACATTCTTTCCCCCAGTATCTGCCTCTCCACCAGATCCGACTGGCTCAGCTTAGAGGTCAGAAACAACCTGTTGGCATCAATCCAGTGCTCAAAAGAGTAGCTTTGGCAACCTAAGACCACAAAGTCCCTCAGAACAAGTCTCCTTTGCAGTCCAAACCAGTCCTTTGGTAGGCTGCTGGCTTTGTAAAGCCTTTGGCAAAGACAGAGGTAGTTGTATTCAGCCGCGTTGCCTTCAGATCCCAGCTGCAGAGACTTGTGGATCTTATTCTGCCTCACATTTAGCCAGAAGCAAATGCAGGTGAGAGTACGTTGTGGTCTGGTGACTTGCTGGGGAGCAGGGTAAGACTGAACACTTCTCCACAAAACTAGCTTGTTTTCCTCATTTATCCTGACACAGTGGTTGGAAGCTGCTATGAGCAATATTACTTATGAAGGAAATTGCATAGAAAAGTCACTCAGTTTCTTCACATCTTACTGTCTTTGTAGTGCTGGTGTGGAAGGCCCTCTACATGTGTTAGGCTATAAATCAATGAAGATATTCAAGTGGAGTCATTCAAGAGACAGGTGACATAACATGGGAGCAGCTGTGTTGCATCACATCAAAGGTCCCTCTAGCCTAGTATCTTGTCCCTGAGAGTGGCTCCAAGTGGATAGCAGGGGGACGACAGGGACTGGGAAGTAGGCAGGGACACTTCCCAGCCACAGCCTACAGCAGCCTGTGGCTTGGAGGCTGTCTGTGCCAGCTGCAGTGAGTTGATATTGTACCACATAGAAGATCATGGGCCCAGATATGAGAGAGGAGAGGCATTTGGGATTTGCTTGCCATTGTTATTAACAGATAATTCTCTCCTTTTGGGTGTCTGTCCATGTATGATTTTTATTTTTTTTTTGTCCTTCCTCTCTTTGTTAGGTGGAATCAGCTGGATTTGGCCATAGTTCTCTTATCAATTGTGGGAATCACACTGGAGGAAATTGAGATGAATGCCGCATTGCCCATCAATCCCACAATAATACGCATCATGAGGGTCCTGAGAATAGCAAGAGGTACGGCCTGCTGTGTAGGTCTTCAGCCATCCCTCCAGACACATCAAGAAATGGTTTGGCCATTTGTTTTTCTAGTCCTGCTGTTTCAGTTTGACTTGAGAACAGTTAGGCGATGAGGCTGCAAAATGTCAGTTCAGAGACAAGCTAGTTGGGGTTTTATGGGTGTTTCCAGTGGCATCTTAGATTGGTCTCTAATTCAAACCTGGGATCACAGGCCTTTTATACTGATACCAGACAAGAGCAAGAAGTGGTGGATAAGGGAGGATCAGAGCTTGAGATGATGCTCTTCACTGATGAAGTGTCTCCCCATCACTCTCCCGTTTTCCTGCTAAGGCATGCTGGAGTTCTTCTGGCCTTTGGTCTGTTTTACTGACGTCCTTAACATTAATTGGTGCGGGAAGTAGTCAGGATGCTCAGATGTTCTGTGGGCCCTGCCAGGATGCAGTGAGCTTGCCATCTGTATGAATAGATGTAAGAGAGATGTAAACCCTCCCTACAAGATCTGAAGCTAGATTTCCTTTATGGGTTTTGCTTGAAATATTTCCCAGCCCTGCTGACCAGGATTTGATTCTCATTGTAGTGCTGAAACTGCTTAAAATGGCCACTGGGATGCGAGCTCTTCTGGACACGGTGGTACAAGCGCTTCCCCAGGTAAGCCCCCAGACTTCATCCATGCCCAGTTTGTTCACCTTGATGGACTATGCCATTCGGGCCTGGGGGCAGCCCTGTGCCACCATGTTTGGTAGGCACTAGAAGCTACCTGCAGAGGATATCAGCTTTCTCTGCTGTCACCAGTGCCTTGGTAGCAGAGTTCTGCATGGCACATCCTGCTCATATAGTATGTGTTAGATGGGAGAACCAGAATGATGGAAAAAGAGTTAACAGAGAGCCAATTGCTGTAGGCAGAGCTCTCACAAAACACAGATTACACTGGCAAGTTCAGGAAACACAAGGATAGACAGAGAAAGCTGTTGGTGAAACCATTGGAAGTAGACAGCTTCCAGCTCAACAGTTTTCTTTGTGAGACAGGAGTAGCCATGTTTATTGACACCTATTGACAGAGGAGCTGCAGACTTTAAAAGCCAAACAGGGGAGATGTTTCTGAGTGTTAAAAGCTTGAAGTGGGGTCTCAAATCACCATATTCTCATGAGCTGCAAGAGGAACAATGATGCTGCCAGTCTTAATGATATTTGCTAAGATTCTTCAAGTGTTCAGTTCCTGGGACCACTTTTCTATGGATCCATTTATTTGAAAAAAGAGGGAAAGAAACTTTTTGCTGATTTGCATTCCTCCCTCAAAAAGATCTAAAGCGCATCAGAAGAATTCCAATGTTTAGGGTTCCTTTGTTTTTAGAATCTTATGCTATTTAAGGTGTGTTCTGCTAGTTTGTGAGTTTGATGGTCAGAGTCCTAATCTTTCAGTCTTTAGAGTCAGCTCAGCTGCCTACACATTCCAATTTCATATATTACCAGGATCCTGTATCCCACCAGACAGTACTGGAAACATTTACTGCCACACTTTACTCAGAAGTCAGTACCAATATGAGGTGCCAGGCCATCACAAATGAGGCAGAGGAACTCTGCAGCCGCCTTCTCTGAGCTGGCAATTCAGAAGCAGCACTTTTAGGATGCACAAGCACGGTCAGACAAGTCCTTAGTTTTCAACCCCTCCAAAACATCCCACAGCTGAGTTGCTGGAAGGAGCTTGATGAGTGGGCCCACTCCGTTCTATGTAAAAGGCAGTGTAGTGTGCCCTGGGATGGACTGGGAGGATCAGGCCTCTCCTTTCCCAGCCCCAGCCCCATAGGCACAGGGAGATGGCAGTGCACCATGGTGGGCAGTCACATCTTGATCAGCTTCAGCTGTCTCCAGAGGAATCACATCTCGAAGGCAGGATGATAGCACTGGGGCTTGGCCAAAAGCAGACACCGTGTAGGCATCTCTTCCAGAATATGAGTGGCCATATGAGAGTCAGTAGAACTAGTACATGTAATTACCCAAATATACCCCTATGAGTTAGTTGCTAAGTACAAAGAAGCTCATGATCTATTCAAAATGAACTGGAAAACAAGGGGAATTTCTTTTTCTTGGAAAGACCCATTTACTTTTCATCACTGCCATAAAGATGTTTCTAATCTGAGACACTTGCCCTTTGGTATTCAGATTTCCTTTTCAGTGAAGGATTTTGGCTGAGACTAAAGCATGGAATTTACCAACCTGACCCCTGTTTTGGCATTTCAAGAAAGCATGTGATTTGTGTCTATTTTTTTTCTTTCGAAAGCATTGTGATTACAGACTATATTTTCTCTCTCTCCTTGTTGTCTCTCCCCCCTAGACAATAGGGTGGCTGCAGGCCAGGCTTTTTGTTTCCTTGGGGTGTTTCTGCAGTTTACATTCAAACCAAAGTCTGTTTTAAAGGGAAATCCCCAGGGATATTCCAAGCAGATCTTGTGCAGATAAAAATGCCATTTTGTCCTCCAGCAAAATTCAGAAAATGACAAGGGAAGTTTGGGAAGACCTCTCTGACAACAATCGCTCTTCATAAAGCTACAGCTTTCATTTCAAAGGCAGGGGAAGAGTTCCTACCCCAATTAGTTTAGCAGCCTAAAACCACAGCTGGAAAGTCCTCATTGAATGTGTCTGCTAAGTGACAAGAAAAATGAATTTGATGTTTCTTCATTAAGATTTTTGGGGAAATTCTTTGTCTGGTGTATATAGAATAACCATTTATGGGCTTACCATGACAAGGTATTGTCATTGCAGTACGCTTTTTTTCTTTCTCTTTTGGGTGATTTTCATCAGCTTCCTACTTGTTTTTATTCAGCAGCAGATATAGCTTGAGTAACACTTAGAGAACCAACTATCCCCGGACTTGGGGGAGTGTTAGCATTTTGATCCAAGATTGAAGCTGTCATGGTACAGGCTTAATCTCCTCTTCTGGAACTTCAGACTGACCTTGAGCTGCTGTTTTCAATGCAGGAAGACTTCCTACTCTACTCCATCCTCCTTGTCAGGTAACTTCGTGTCTACCAGTTCAGAGATCTTCTCGTCCACCATGTCTCCGAAAAAAATGAGATGGGATAGAGGAGAACAAATGAGGAGAGGCAAGAGAGACAGAAAGAATGGTCAGGGAAAGATTTCAAAATGGCACCTTCTTTCCCCACCACCTCCATGCCCTCTTAGTCCCAGCAAATGTTTGGGATAGTGTGAATCGATCATCACATTCCTGCCATAGGCCATCTGTGCTTGTCCAGTGCTGGCTCTTTTACCCGCTACTGTGCAGTCTTGTGGCAGTATCTCCTTTTCAAACTGGAATCCAGGTTTTCCAGTTTCACAGCTGGTTGGTTGACCAAGAAGTTGAATTAGTAGTGGGCCCATGGTCACCTAGAAAGGCACTGCCAGCCTCAGCTCTGAAGATGTACCCTCATGGCATACCCTTTCGGAGAACGAATGAAATCTGTCATGGACTTTAAAGTATGAAGTGCTAAAATCAGCTACAGTGGTGTAAACTTGAAATAGATCCACTGCTTTAAACTGAACAGCTAAAAAGAGCTGAGCTAGCGTGACCGGCACTGACTTCATCGCTTAGACATCGGCAGTCCTAATTAAGCCAGTTCAGTGCTGCTATTCACAGACCAAAAACTCCCCTGTGATCGCAGAGGCCTGCTCCCAGCATAACACAAGCCACACAGCTCTGCACTGGACTTCAGCATGTCTTTCAAAAGCCACCCGATCTTGTTTTAAGGATGCAAAGTGTTAGGGATCGACCATCTCCTACTGATGAAATATGTTCTTCAGTAGGTGTTTACTCTTTCTGCTAAAAAAATCTGGTGTTTTTAGTCTGAGTTGGCCAAATTTGTTTTCTCATTGGATGTAATTTTGCTTTTTTTCTTCTAGAACCCCTCCTTTTCGGAGGCAACAAGAGATAAAATAATCTCTTGCAGTCTGACAAACAGAAGAACATTGAACTCCTTTAATCTCTCAGTATGAAGTAGGTTTTCAAGACCTGTTTCAAGCATTTTCCTCTTCTTTATTAGCTCTGACCCCATTAAGGCTATATAATGAATTACACCACTCTTCAGCTTCAGCTTCAGCTGAATATTCCCTCGCTTATACATCCGGTGGCTGCATCAGTTTTGTAAGCAATGTCTGCTCCATAGGACTCCGATGGTAATCCTTTAGTCTTTTTCACATCCCCTGCTTTCCAAAGTACAATTCAGCCTTTCTGTAGCATGGCCTGCACTTTGCACTCGGATTTGTAACTTTGGATTTGGCTGGGTTAAAATGCTCATTGTGTAAGTGTATCCACCATACTTAGCAGCCCAGCTGAGTCTGCACAGCACTTCTAGTATCGATTGCCAGTAAGAAAACCTGCAGTCAATGCTAAGCTACTGCTCTTCCTGATGGAGAGGACAAAGTGGAATCCAGTCCAATTGCCATCCTGGCTCTGCAGGGCCAACAATAGTAAGATGTGGAACTTTCCTATCAAAAGATCTGGGTTCTTTTTCCTTCTTCTTTCTCACTTGGTCTGTGGACAGCACATTAATTAAGTGCAGAACTGTACGATATACCTCCTCTTTGTCTTCAAAGCTTGGAACTTCCCCCAGATGGACTCTGTGCCAAGAAAAAAGTGAAGAACTCCTTGTTCTATCAGTGCCCTGAAGGCCAGAGTCTGTAGTTTGCTCCTGTCCAGGAGTTTAACTCTTCGTGGTGCTGTAATTCTTGTGCTTATCTCAACTTCAGCTCTTGAAGAGGTTTTCTGGCATTGTGTAACAGCAGTTATGGGGCATAAAAAATAGCCTGCTTTTGCCAGATGCTGAAAACCCACAGTGATTGTGAAGCTCAGAGAGCAAGAATAGAAATGTCTTACCAGCAAGCATTGCAGATGAGACAGATTCTGGAAGATAGCTATGTGTGTGCTATGCTGCAGAAGAGCAGAGATGCCTGTGAGATTTGAGTAGTGAAGCAGAAATTATTAGGTAAAGAAATGTCCATTCTGCTGGCTGGTCTCTGTGGGGCTGAGTGGATACACAGAAAGGGGAAATCATTCAGTTCAGCTAGTGGCCTTGCGGTTGCACCAATGAGTTGACTTTAGCCTCCAAGGTTGTCTATCTGGCCCTTTCCACTAGTCCTGGAATTCACACAGATGGCCTCCGTTTTCCAAGCAGACAAATGTGTCCATTTTCTCTTGGGTCTAGTGCATAAATTAACCTGTGTTTTCCTGCTGCCAGGCTTATTGCTTTGGCTGGAGAGTGCTGGAAGGAAGATGAGGAGGACTCATGTCCTTGGAAAGGATTGGCAGGGGCTTAGTTTTATGAGAAATTGCTCTTGACAGGCATCCCAGGGAGCTGTGTGCATTGCCTGCATGGACAACTGAAATGCCAAGGTGTGGGTCAGTGATGCAGAAATAATTGATGTCAGAGCAGAAAGAGGCACAAGAGGAACTGTAGTGTGCTTCAGCCAGCCATTGCAGGAGCGGGGCAGCAGACGACGTATTTCATCAATGCCTCTCCCAGAGCAGGGAGAGTAGAGGCGAGCAGGATCTAAAGGGATTTGGGTAGGATCACAGAGCTGACAGTGCAACAGAGAAGTGATAGTGCGCAGGTGGCCGGTGTCCTGTTGTACATGATCCATGCAACACATTTGCATATCAGGCTAACACAACCTGCCATAGTTGCTTTGCATGCCAGTGCCTGCAGGTATGGGCTTTTTACTCCGTGGCATAGGTCAGAGGTTGAACTCTGATGGGACATGCAGTGGTGCTTAGCTACTGCAGTTTCACTTAGGGGGAGTCAAAAAACTAATAGCAGTGATGTCCACAAGAGCTAAAGCAGAGACAGCCTCCCCAGGCCACACAGGAGCAGTGGGAGAATGGTTTTGCTGGGCGTGTGGAGAGGAGGGTCGCTTTCCTTGCTGCTGAACAGGGTTATTCCAGGGTTTTTGCAATGGTAGATCACAGATCCAGCTGGGATGCACTGTGGTGAAGGGTGGTAGCTCCTCACACAGGGCCTCGCTGCTCCTCTGGCTGGGATGGAGGACTCTGCCTCTCTCCCCACAGCATCCCTCTGTCCCAGGCACACAGACACTTTTGCCAGCAGCATATGGATGCCAGACAGCCAGGATGCCAGAAAGTGAAGGTCCAGGAGGAATCACAGATACTCACCAGTGTCTCCATCTTCTCTTGTGGCTTCTCTGAGGTACTTTAGGGCACCGAGGACATCTCCAAGATGTTCTTCATCTCTGCTTCACTCCCTACAGGCCACAGCCTCCCCTCAACACTGGAGCCACAGCAAATGATGGATAGCCCCTGGCTGCCAGAGAGAGGGGTTATCTGTAATTTTCTCTGCCCAGCCAAAGGCACCAGCCCAAGTCAGGGGGAGTTTGATGGATAAACAGAGCATGGGCTGACCTGTTCAGTGCTGCTAGAGCAGAACCACTTCTCAGAGCCTGCCTGGGTGACTGGCTGCCAAAGCTGAGGTTGCTGACCAGAGCTGGATCTTTGTCCCTGATGCAGAGTCCAGCACAGGCATCCCAGCCTTTGGCTTCTGGAGAAAAGTGCCTGGGTGTGCTCCTGCCCCCTCCCGTTCCTCCCAGCAACATGATTCATGCACGATCTTTTTCTTGTCTGGTCTCAGTAGATCTCAAAGTGCTTTACAGACATTAATTACCTATCCACAAGGGTATTATAAATGGGTACGTTGAGTTACAGGAGAGGAATGACTCACTCAAGGTCACAGACACACATCCAGTCTGCCTTCTCTGCTACTCAGCAGCTGCTGGCTGACCTCACTGCCTCCACCTCAGCCCATCTCTGAGAAGATGTCTTGTGTCCTTCTCCATGCTCAGGCCTTGGTGAAGGCCATGGGCTGAAGAGGACTTTCCTTTCCTGAGGGACATGTACCAGAGAGCCATGGGCTAGCACTGACAAAATATTAATCTGGCACTGACTTGTACTGATTCAGTACAGCCAGAAGCTACACAAATAGACCAAGCGGTTTTGCTGAAGCACCTAAGCAAGAGGTGAGCCATTTTGCTTCGCCACATTCAAGAGCATCGGATGTTTGTGGGCTGCTGAGAAACTCATGCTCTCTCCAACCTCACGAGCCACCAACTGCCTGCACATATACATGTGGATGCTACATCTGCAGGGGGTGGTCAGGGCAGCAGGTTGTTCTTGTGCACATGGGGAGCAACCTGCTTCTTAGCTGACACTCCAGAGCAGCTCTGGATGTCTAGGTACAGGTTGGGATGTAAAGGTCGTGCCATCACCCATCCCAGGATCTTTGACTTGCTGCTGTCTCCCACATCTGTCTTTCATGTAGCCACGTTTCCACATCAGTCAGACATTCAGTCACTTCCCAAGAGATCCTGTGCATCAGCTGAGCTTTGGAACTGCCCATGTTGTCTGCTCTCAGCCAAGGGCAAATGCAACCTTAGACACCAGCAAACACCACATTAGCAAACATGCTTCTGTTAGCATTTTTAGAGTATGCCTGTGGCTGGGATGCCTTGAGCCTATACAGCAAACCCGTGAGTGTAAACTGCTCTTTGAAGGACTAGTTATGAGACACGTTGGTTCAGTAATGTAATTAGTTACAATCTTAAATACAGAATCTTTTACAAATTGTTTATGAGCAAATGTCAGCTCATAACATGCTTTGCATGTTGAGAGATAGATAATAATTTTGACTGATAACCTGGTAATAACTTTGATGTTAGTCTAAATTCTTTGGAATTTCATCAATGCCAGAAATTTGCAGGCTGATTTATTAGGCATTAAAATAGCAGTAAAATATTCAGCTTATAGGCTTCTTTGAAAAAATTCCAAGACCCTCTTCTGCCGTGCTACAACATCAGGCTTTAATTTACACTCAACCTAGAAAACATGTTTATCACTTTTATTTTCCTTCTCTTTAATTATTTGCTCATTTGCCTCCCTGGCAGCGTGTGTGTACATTTGTGTGTGTGCCTGTTTTCCTGTGTTCTCTGATTTGCAGTCATTTTGCAGACTGCCTTCTAATGTCTTACAAACCACCAGTGGTCCAGCAGACATGGGTTAGGAAACACTATTCTGGAAGACAGTACCTGCAGATGAAATAATCCAGACCAGCCATCCACAACACTGTATTATCTCTATTATTCCCTGGAGTATGGTAATAATGTTAGTGGAATTGCAAAGCTCTATGTGTAGTAGCAAATTTAGGCTTCATAGCAATTACAGTCTCCACTGGGTGATTAGACTATTCCCATCTCTTTAATGCAAAAAAACCTACTTTGTAAGTGATAGCTGTGTTAATTTTATGATAACAGGTATCTTACTGATAACCTTTCTAATGAAATTAAGCAGCGTGGTCAAAATACCCAGCAATTCTGTGGCTGTGCTGTCTCAGAGAAGAAAGTGCTCTCAAACTGTAGACTTCATTGGGAGATAACCTTGGAGATCATGAATCCCTCGGCCTGACTACCTGAATCACCACCCTAGTTCATTTTTATTTAGAGATAAAATGATGCTTGTGGCACCATGTCTAATTGAAGAACTTGATCGTTCACTCTCTGTTACAAGGCAATGGACACAAGGCATTTAAAAGTGGTGGGAAAGGTAAATGTGACCAGAGTTAGTTGCAGGTAAAATGCAGGTGGTTAGCTGGTCAGATTACTCTGCCCTTCGTGTTGTCTGCCTGAACCACAAAAAATCTGCTCTTTGAGATGTTTTAAAGGCTTAGACCTCACGTGGTGATTGACTCCAGTGCGGATAACTGCATTGCCATTATTATTAAGAATCTTTGTGTTCTCTTTAGCATCACTGCACTTCGATTACCATCCCCTTCAGCCACCTTGCAGTGCATGTGAATACCTAATAGCAGCACACCACACAGTGTTTGAACTGCAAGGTGCCTGCATTTAAGTGGTGGCATATGGAATAAGGCTTTTCTTTTGAGATGCTAAAAGCTAAAATTCAGGTAGTTGTTGTTGAGAAATATCTGTAAAGTGGAAAGGCTAGGAGAGCTTTATATCTTACTGGAGCATATGTTCCTTTTCTGAAAGCCCTCCCAGGCCAGTGAAACCTTTGAAAACCAGGCAATTCCTCTTGTGGCTTGAGACATGTCTTAATGTCACTGTCTTGAAACCCTCAGCCTTCATGCTCAGTCTCAAACCTGGCAAACTGAAGGGAAAGGCCCTTAAAACTCAAACCAGAGCACCAAGTCACTTCAACTACCACTGCACTAAAGTGCAGGGCTAAGTGCTGCTGAGGCTACAGCTACGGGTTGGCCAAATTACAGATGAAAGCAGCATTCCGGGTAAGTGAAAGGGCGATGGAGAGGCACCAGCCACAGAGACTGCTTTGCACGTGGGAGCATCTGCTCCTTCCCCAACACAGGAGACTTCTCTGGGACTGTTAAAGCAGAACCGTGAAAGGGGACCAGGGTGTTGGAAGCCAGGGGAGATGATGATTAGCCTCTGGCCACCAGTCCCTCTTTTGCTTGTGTTGAAAATGTGATGGAGCAATTTAATTCGTGACCTCAACTTGCCTGACCCTTGTTCTGCTTTCTCCTTGTGTAGGTAGGGAACCTTGGCCTACTTTTTATGCTCCTGTTTTTTATCTATGCTGCCCTGGGAGTGGAATTGTTTGGCAAGCTAGGTGAGTAATGTGCCTGACACAATTTATTTCATCCGGTTGATGTTTATTTGGTATCTAGCTGTTTCCTTTCTTCTCTTTCTCATTCTTGGGCCTTCCTTAGCTTCACAGCTCACAGGCTGAAGATTAAAGTTTTCTCTTGATCTCAGGGTCGCAGATGACACATGGGGATGTAATACAGAACCTGTCTAACATGCACACACACATTTAGAGATTTGTCCAACACCATCCTTGGCTGTAGAGGAACTATTTACTGTTTAAATATAATTGTCCAGCATGGTTATGTTCACAAAGATGGAAGTTTGCTACTTAAGACAGAACATGAGTCTGTAAAGCTGGATGGTAGTCAGATTCGTGCTGGAGAGATGCCACCATAAACATGTCCCTCCTCGGAGCTTCCACCACACTCCTTTAGTTTTCTGCACTTGGCTGACATTGCTCTTCCAGCTGCCCAAGTCTTCTCTGTCCGTTGTTCTTCTCAGCATCACCTTCCCCTTTTTACATAAATCAGGAAGCATCCACTGGTTCCTGATTGTCCAGCATCATTTATTCCTCTGGCTTGAGGATACTGCAGAGCTGATCATGAATGTGTCCACCACTAAAATGAAAATCAGGTGGAGTCAGACAGAAAACACTATAGCCCTTCCTTGCCCAGCTGAGCCAGGCCAAAGCAGTCACTGCCTTTAAACATGCTGTTCGAAAGAGACGTGTCTGCCTTCTCAGTGTTTGCATCCCAATTAGGGCTTCAAGAGCATCAGAAGGGCCCTTCCTCCGCAGTGATTTTATGGCTGTCATTAATCCCTTTTATGAGTCCAGCCCTCTGCTCAGATTACAAATGCCTGAAAGCAGAATATTTCTTTCAACCAAAGACAAATTATTTTTAAGTCTCCAACAAATCCTGGAAAAAAATTAGTTCTGCATCCACCCCAAATGAAATACTGTGATTTTTATATTACATATCTAGATATATAGGTATGTATTTGTTCAGCCACAAAGGTGAAAAATGTCTTATTCATCAAGGCACCTTCTGCTGCTCTGAATCCTTTTTGTGTTTCCACGCACACACCTTGCCAATGCCAGCCCCCAGGTAACCACAACATGTGGCCAGAGACGGGGAAAGCCCTGATCTTGTCTGGGGCAAGCTACAGGCAGTCAGCACACCATTTCCCATTCTGATTTAACTGGGAAATACTTTCACTTCTTTTTCCCAATGACTGCTAATCCATGTCAGGCACAAGAACCATCAGTGCTCCCTCCCCAGGACTGGTCATTTATGTTTTTTTTTTTTCTATTTGCTTTTCTGGTTTTCCTTCCTATTTGCCTCTGAAATAAATACCTAACAGTGAAATGCTCTTTCAAGAGGCATTGCTGCTTGTCCTAATGGATATTTAATGACCCTGTGGTTTATGGAAAGAGGGACATGAGTCCATGAGGACATGAGTTGAGTCTTCATCCCTGGAGATATTTAAAAAGACATCTAGATGTGGTGCTTAGGGACGTGGTTTAGCGGTGGACTTCGCAGTGCTAGGTTAACGGTTGGACTTCGTGATCTTAAAGGTGCTTTCCAACCTGAACGATTCTGTGATTCTATGATATGTCATATGTTCAATTTACATTCATTAGTATATTAATTCTTGTGGGAAAACATATCAAATTGCTCCACTTTTATCTCAATGAAATATCCCTCATGGTAGATGTGCCCTGTAAAAAATAATCAAGACAAGGACATAATCAAGAGGATAACAGACAAAGGATACTATAGAGCAGTATTTGTTGAGACACCCCAGCAAGTCTGCTTGTTTCCACTTCCTTTTAGATCTCTTTGTGTTGGCTCTGCCTGTTGGGGTAAAGTCAAGAGAATCACAGAAATGTTGGTGGAAGAGGCCTCTGGAGGCCGCCACCCAGCCTTCTACTTGAAGCCCCGTCAGTAGCTCAGAGTAGCTGTAGCTTTGTCCAGTCAAATCTTGAAAACTTCCAACGACAGAGCTCCCCTGCTTCTCTGGTGCCCAGGGCTGTTGGGCCCTCCAGATGAAAACAACTTTCCTAATGTCCAGCCTGGACCTCCTAAGCCACAGTGTGTTGCTGTCCATTATGTCATCTGCCTCCGCTAAGAAGAGTTTGGCTACATGATTACAAGCTGCCCTTCAGTAGTTGCAGGCCACCACAAGATCACCACTTAGCAGTCCTCCCTGGTGCCATGTAGCAGTGTGACATATCTCAGGGTGTCACTGCCAGGTTTGGGAGGTTGCTGGCTCTGGCAAACATGGCTTCGTTGATGTGCTTCTGCTTCTCTCTCCTGCAGACTGCAGTGAAGAAAATCCTTGTGAAGGTCTGAGCCGGCACGCAACTTTCACCAACTTCGGCATGGCCTTTCTCACCCTCTTTAGGGTGTCAACGGGGGACAACTGGAATGGTATCATGAAGGTGTGTGCAATCTCTGTCTGGGTACTTTCTTCTCTCTGCAGATATATAGACACAGATTTGAAACAAATTTAAGTAACTCTTGTGTGAAAAAAAAGGTTTCCTTTCCTTTTAAAATATCAAAATTAAACTTGCCCATTTAAAGGCCAAGTGGGTTTTCAAGGGATAATTTGTCCTAAGTCTTGCCCAAGCTGACACTTCATTCTTTTTAACATATATATAATTCTTCAGGAAAATCATGCCAGTTCTTGTTGCTGAGAGGAGTAACCTTGTACTCTGTGCCCTGTGCCTTTGGGACATAACACAATCCTCCTCTTTGTAGATGATGTAATTGATGGTGTCTGTATTTTCTTCTATCCATTTTAGTTGTTCCTACAAGCTATTGTGCCTAGGATATGTAATTGTATGCTTTTCAGTCCTCAGCAGTTTATCTTTGATGTTTCTGTATTTGGAGCCTAAGCAGAGCCCCAGCCCTTATGAATCCCTCACCTCTCCCTCTCTGTGCAGGACACTCTCCGGGAATGCACTCGGGAAGACAAGCACTGCCTCAGTTACCTGCCTGTTATCTCCCCTGTCTACTTCGTCACCTTCGTCCTCATTGCACAGTTCGTCCTAGTCAATGTAGTGGTGGCAGTGCTGATGAAGCACTTGGAGGAGAGCAACAAGGAGGCCAAGGAGGATGCTGAGATGGATGCTGAGATCGAGTTGGAGATGTCCAGAGGAGCAACCACCTCAGCCACCAGTGGGAGCAGGGGAGGTGCAGTGGCCCCGGAGAGCAGGGAACCCTACAGAAGTCAGGAGACCATGAAGTCAGAGTCAGCGGTGCAGGTGAAGCACCAAGCCCTGGTAATAGTTCACACAAAGTGTCTGCTCTTCTTGTGCTCAGGGTAGGGAGGGGACAGTTCTCAGCAGTCACTGCTGTCTGATCATCAGGCAGTCAGATCCCAAGTGATACAGTGCCAAAGAAGCAGGAGGAAGGCAGCTTTCCCAGGTCCCCCTATGGCAGAGATGTCACCGCCACCTCCACATCTTGAGTCATCTCAGGAGGCTCCCTGAGGTGGAAGGCTGCTTGAAACGTTTCTCCAGGGTTAACGCTGTCCTGACCATTGTTCTGGGGGAGGGTTGAAAGTCCATCTCTTGCCATTTCCAGTTCATTCAAAGGTTGTGAATTTTAAGTTCAGAAGCATAATAGCCACAGGGCCTTGTCCTGTTCTCCCAGCCAATGAATCGGTCCTTGTCATTTTAGCATGGGCAGCAGCACCAGGGAGCAATCTCATAAAGCCCTGGGAATGCTGGTACTGTCAGCCCTGACACAGGCAGCAAAGGATGGCATGAATTCCCTTCACACAGAAAACAGAAATACTGCTAAGGTTCTTTTTAATCCCAGTTTGGGATTTCCAGAGGAGCCTCAAGCAAATCATGGTGCGCAGCTCAGGAGGGCATGTCTGGCACTCGTGTAAGATGCAGCTTCCTACTGGCTCATGCTCTGCTTAGGGAATGGCTGACTTGGACCCTGGGAATTGTCAGAGCCCCTCAGCAAGAAGCTGGAGGTTCCTGGGCTGATTTTGCAGACACTGCCTGCTCTCTGATTTCTATTAGTCCTGTAGAAAAATAGGGCAATCGGAAGTCAGGGGGAAAGGAGGGGCATGAGATAATTGTCTCATCCCGTGTCAGCAGCACATGATTAAGAGTGAATATGAAATTGCTTTGTCACCGTGATCACAAATAAATCTACCACAAAATCAATTGGGGATTTGAGATTAAATTACATTAAATTAGATTTTTGTAAAATCTATCAGACTCTATTAAGTCAAGCAAAAAGGTATTTAGTTACACAGCGATGGGGAATTAGCTATTTGAATGTAGTTTCTAATAGACATTTCTGCAAGAATATGCACCATAAACACTCAGGTTGCTTTTCTCACCAGGGGAAGAAAGGGCACATCCTTTCACATAGGCTGTGATTGCAAATGGAGTTCATTCTCCTTGGATTTTCCTCATCTTCCAATACCTCCCGAGCACATCAGGAGCCATGTAGAGCCTCCTCTTAGCCCTAGAAAACCCATAGCGAGAGGTGACGCTCCCTAGAGGGAGAACAGTGTGAGCAGGTAGCTGGCCACAGATTTCCCCCTGCAGCTGCAATTGCTCGAACGCAGGTGAGGATTTGCAATCCAGGGCTCCCCCTCCCCTGTGCGGGAGTGAGGCAGAGGCACCGCGGTGGGGCTGGGTTGTGGCGATGGCTCAACATCCCAGACACCCAGGCTGTTCTGGGCAGGCATGGATGGCTGGCAGCTCGGTGCTGCACTCCCTGCTAGCTGCACTGAAGAGGTTAAATACATAGAGCTCTCTATGACTAATCCTGCCACTGATGGTGGCATGGGCACCCTGGAAGGTGTTGCAAGATTCTCTGTATTTTCTTGCCATTTGTGCCAGTTTTTGCAGCCTACATTTCCTTTTCTCTTCCTTCCTGCTCTGGATGAATGGGGCAACTCGGAAATGCCACAGGGCCAACATGTTCGAGTGTTAAGACGCAGCCTTGCTCTGCTACTGATGCTTTTTATCTCCCCAATTTGAAGGAGGCGCTGAGCTGTGAGAATGTGTCTTTAGCCATCCCAGACTCAGACACGCTGGAGGGGGCAGAGGCTCCCGTGATGGAAATCCCGTCCTTCTGCTCTGTTTCCCACCATGTCCTGACACCTTCCCACAAAACCCCAGGCCACGAGGCTGAGGTGAATGACGTCGCACCGTTGCTTCTGCGTTGTGGCATTGTGCTTTGGTGCTGTGCAGCTAGCGGTGGTGTCTGAATTGTCCTAAACCTGTCGCTTCACAGCCACAACAGTCGTTCCCATCCTCTGTCCTTCGTACTGCCTTTGCGTGTGCAGGAGCTGGGCAAAGAACATGTCCCAGCCGACTCTGCCAGCAGCCTTGTGTGGGACACAAATTAAATACTCTTTTTAGCTAAAAAAAGTCTTGCATTTGATGTGCAATGTGATGTGTGAGCAGTCTGTCTTCAAATGATATATCGAGAGCTGGAGGCAGGCAGAGACCCCTGTGGAAAAAGCACAGCCCAATTTGGTTTTCTTACTGTTACTATAAGAAGCTGTTTATGATACACTATTGAGGAAACAAAAGCATAAGTAGATCAACACATTAGGCTTTCAGCAAGCACTGGAACTGTGGATTCAGGAGATGCTGTGGGGAGATCACCCAGCAGACCAGAAGGGCTGTAGCCCCCTCTGCTCAGTCCCTCCCGATTGCACCATGAACCGGTGCCCAGGTCACATCACGTAAAGGTATTGCACGGTTTGCCCTGCTGTGGTACAGTGCCCTCCTCGGGGTGAATGAGCTCCAGATCTCCTCCAGTGGGCACAAGAACGTGCGAGCCACAGTCAGTGATGAAGATGCACATGCTACAGTAGGGAGCACACTTGCTGTCATCAGAGAACTTCCAGTGGCCACCCAGAATTAATTTGCTTTAGACTTGGGCCGTTTTGCCCTTTATTACCTGACTTCTATCATGATGATCAAGCCACCTTCTAGTGGCAAGTATTTCACAGCATGTCCAAGCAAATTCTGGGCTCAGATTAAGCTCTTGATGACCAAGTGGTTTCCCCTGTGCAAGATGAGTGATATGAAGGGATAATCCTCAAGGAAGTTTGTGTCCATAGCTCTGCAGGGTGTCCATTACCTTGGCCACCTGGAAGCTGCAGAGGCTCAAAGGGAGATCGCAGTTCCCGGCATCTTTCAGGCATAGGCAAAATTTGGGACTTTGTAAATGCAACTGTAAGGGGTCCTGGGTTTCTGCTGGCAGAGCTGAGAGTTCATTACCTCCACAGGGAATGACAGCGCAACACTGGATGCCACCGGAGTTGGCTATGCAGGGATGCCAGCATTGGCAGGCACAGGCAGGGAGTTACCTCCTGCCCTTGTTGTGCCTCTGCCTTCCCCACCACAGAGGCTGCAGGGAATGGCTAAGCTCGCTTGCAGTGCTGGAGATGCACGCCTTCAGAGAGGGATCAGAAGGAGCCCTTCCTCTGGGAATTTTGCCCACAGCTTGTTTGCAGGCTCTTGGCTCCAGGCCTCTGAGAAGTTACAGTGTTCCCTCTTCCAGAGTATCCTGCCAGTCACCTTTGCTTACAGAGTATCTTCTGGCCGTTTAATCACCCAGGAAGGGTCATGTCCTGTGAAGGTATTTGCAGGGTTATTTCTTCTTTAGCTCCCTCTGCAGCAGAGCAAAATCAGAGCTCCAACAGACTATTGATTCCCAGACACAAGAGGAAGGAGTTGTGCTCACTGATTAAAGATGCTTAACTGAGCCTCTGAGCTTCAGCACCTTGAGCATCTATGGTCAATTTAATGCCTTTGTATTTGGCCTGAGAGGGGTCCCACAGCGAGCTGGCTCCCACCTTGCACACCTCTATCAGATGCCTGGGATCCTCCTAAGCAATCAGGGTGCCTGCAGGCAGGGTTCACCATAGGCAGTCTCAGCAGCACTGGTCCAGGTTGGGCTTTGATGGGTTTTGAAGGAGCCACATTGATTTCCAGAGCATGGGATCAGGCTCCCGAGTGCATCAGGCGTTTCCCACCAAAGAGGGGGAGCAGCAGCGCCCGTGGTGGTGTTGTCTCCAAACCTTCCTAGCTGTCGAGAGCGGCTCACCAGGTGTGAGCCAACAAGGTTCCTGTCCATGTTTCGTATTTCAGGTACTTACTTATTTCAGTGGCTTTGAAGTCATTTGAAATGTGCCCACGTCCCTAAGTCAATTGGGTCTCAGTAGCCGAAACCTTAAAAATTGCAGTTGTTTATGTCAAAAGGGGATTTCTGTTCATTTGTCCCAGCCAGAGAAGACAAATACAAGATCCTGTAAAGATGAACTGAGATTTAATAGACAAATACTGTGGTCCTTCTGTTAGATTACTGAGAAAGTGGAGCGAGACCTTTTGTTCTCTGTGTCGCAGCAGGGTGTTAACAACCGCCCGCCTGCGTTCAGCTCAGGTGTTGCGATGCTGGTAGCTTATTAGCTGTAATGGCCAGAGGCCAACTGGCACAGCCACACTGCTGATGCATTAATATATCAGATGAGAGACCTGGGTTGCACCCGGAGGGCTGCTGGGCAAGGCAGCAGTCAGTGCTGGATGCCAGCTACCTGTAAATAACTGTTGCTGATCCCCCCATCTTCTCAGCCAAGCTCAACAGGGTAAAAGCATCGAGTAATTTGTCTCGGGATGTGTCTCTTCAGGGATCTGAGGAAATAAATTTGTAAGCAGGAAATGTATCAAAAAAAACAGATTTAACCAGATCCTTGGTGACTTCCAAACTATCCAGCGAGGGATCTCAGGCCCAGATTTTGCTAGCAGAGAGGGAAAACAGCCCGGCTGAGCAAAGCAAAATACATTTAATTTAAGACATGCAGCTGGGAAAATGTTTTCAATCAGTCACTGGGAGGCTGACATTAAAGGAAAACCAGAGCGATTAGTCGTACTTTAGATAACGTGGTAAATTGTGAGGGGAATGTGTCTAGGACCAAAACCTCAGGGCTGGGAGCCAGGTTGCAGGTCCTGTTCCAAGGGCTCCCACTCCCCCAGCACTTGGCCAAGTCATGGCACCACCTCTCACAGCTGCTCCATCAGCACTGCAGAGACGTTGTTTGAGTCCCTAAAGCTTCCTAAGACCCCAGGATAAACTTGCTATAAAGTGCCTGAAGTGACAAGAGCCTCAGAGAAGAGGTGAGGGGTCAAGTTTAAGGTTGGTGACGTGCTCTGTCCGGGCACTTCCAACCAGATCCATTTCACAGTGAGAGCAAACACACAGAAGTCCCTTTTCTACCCCCGAACAGGCTCCACACACACATACGTGCTGCCATGATGTCTCCTCCTTCCCTCTGCCTCCTGCCATGTGGCTGTCTTCTTCTGGGGTCAGTTGGTGCCCAAAATGCTCCATGAGAGGAGAGAGGCTGCAGGGTTCGCAGTGGTGTTAACATGTGTGTTTAAATGTCTGCCTGTATGTGTCTTTTGGGGAGATAATACATGAATTTCCAGAAATACTTGGTACCTGCAGTCAGCATGGCCGAGGACTGGCCAATTTTGCCCATCTGTCCCAGAGTAGCTTTGAGGAGAAGGGCATCACCACCCAGGCCAGGCTGAAAGCATCCCTGGGAAAATTAGAGCAGAACAGTGTGAGAAATGCTGGCTTTCTCGTGTGTTTAGAGGGTGGGCCCCATTTTCCTGGACCTTACTTTTTCTCTGTGGTGTCCAGGACTCGGCTTAGTGGTGGGTCCTTGACGCCTCATTTTACTCCAGCCGTAACTTGAGCTCTTCACTCAGCTAGCACGGCGTAGCTTTGGTATCCCATTGCAATCACCAGGGCTGCAGACTCCCTGCAAGATGCCAAGAGGAACATCTGCACAAGGTTTTAAAACAAAAAGCAGACGAGAAGGAGATATTGCTGTAAATTCACCACCAAGGTGCTGAATGACTCCGTCTCCCTGTCTCCTTGCTTTGCAGGGTGTTGCAGCCTCTCTGAGGCCACAGGACTCTCAAAACCTGCTGACGGTCCGCAAGATCTCTGTTTCCCGTATGCACTCCTTGCCGAACGACAGCTACATGTTCCGGCCGGTGATGCCAGCGAAAGCCCCTTTCCCCCTCCATGAAGTGGAGATGGAAACGTATCCCTGCAAATCCCAAAGAGGTACTGCTCGCGGAGTTTTCCCTTCCTGCTCCTAGCCGAAACCATGGGGCAGCAGGTACGCGTGGTGATTAGACAGGGGAATAAGCAACCCGCGCCGAATGTGGGCTGAGCCAGGGCTCGCTCGCTTTGATTTGATACCGTCAGCAGGACTTCAGTTTCCCACATGCTGCACAATTTTGTGTTTTCATCACGACACTGCATTTTCTCAGGAGAAAGCTGGCATCTTGAGTGTTTGACTGGGGAGAAGTGGGGCTCCCAAGCAATGTCAGAGGCGTAGTGGAAAGGCTGTTAGCTGAGGAAAAGGGTACGAGCTGCACATTTTTTCTGAAGTGATCAGCCCTGACATCATGACCACGAATCAATAAAGTCAACATGAATAAAAGCTGGAGTGGTATTACTTCGTGACAGAACTCCTTTACAGCTATTGTTTCAGGCAGTCTTCCGTCTCAGAGCAGTATCTTTTTAGCATGGTACACTGAGTTCAGAGATGCAGGAGTTTCTTTGGGAGCATGAAGATTAGAAACCACTCCCCGGTGCCTCCCCAGCCTGGCCTTATAATGAATTTTGTGGAGAGACCCTGCAGTCAGGGAATCACGAGCTACACAGAGCCTTTGAGTATACATTTACCCAACTGCATCCAAATACGTTTCCCCTAAAATGCCTTTCTATCTCTCTCTTTTGTTGTGCGAGTTGGTTTGAAGGGGAAATCAATAAGAAAGAAAATATCTGCCTCCCTAAAAGCACATGTGCTTCTTGAGTGGCTCCCAAGAACTTACCAGCCTGGTTTCCTTTGATGCAATGTTGTTTGAAATGCAAGAACTGCTTGGACAGATGAGTAGTGGGTTTGCAAACCCTGGTGGGGCTGGCAAGATCTGCTCTGATTTACTTGGGTGAAGTAACTCTATATTTGTTCAAACTCTCTGGATACCAGTTAATGTCCTCTGCTCAGTATTTATTATTATTTCACCTGCAAATTCTTTGCTAAGCAAAGAAAACAGAGGTTGAGTTTCATGGCTGGACTACTGGGGATGGTTTTCATCTCTGTAGTGGGTGTAAATCAGGATTTATACCAGTATAAAACTGTGGTGGCGTTGGCAGGGGTGGGTAGAGCTGACCAAGAATTTTCTCATGTTTCCCAAATTTCTCTCCAAGAGTACTTGAGCGATGGATATTGTGAGATGACCAGGTGTTGTGTTATTTTGGTCTTAGATGCAGTTCTCTGATTTCCTAGAAAAACAAGAGAAAAATGCATAAATCCAGAGATATTCAGTGTTCCTGAGTATGCAGTTTAGAAGGGGTTTTGGTTTCCTATATGAGAGCTAGATGGAAAGTTTCCAACAGAAGGAAATTCCAACTAAGGACGGGGAGGAGAGCACAGGGGTTTGATTTTATGACCATGTTTGTGACATTTTATGACAAAGTTTTTCTGCACCATAAAAAATGTTTCGTAAAGCCTGGATTAGCACATGAATGGTCCAGACTCACACTGAAACACTGGCTGTAGGAGAGCCCAAAAAAGAAATAGGGAGAAGTGGAGTGGGTTGGGGGGTGGGAAGCTCGCTGGTCTGCTCTTTCTGTGGTGTTCTGGAGAAAAGCTCCAAAAGAATAATGATTCAACACTAACTTTTCTTTCTTCCCAGCAACAAATCTCTTTCTGAAATGCAACTGCAATCTGTCTGGATGGCTTTTGTCATAGGTTCAAGTTCCCTGACCTCTGGGCAAGATCTCTTGAAGTGATGGATAGCTGTGTTTTTAACATGGAGCAGCAATGTAGAAACAGACGTTGGGTTTCAAGCTAATGAGGACAATAAATCCTGCAGCCAAAAAAATAAAAAAAGCAAAAGATCTTTCAAACAATGCAGAACTGCAGTAAAGCAGCACCACGAAGGGGTTGGGGAGGAGGGATTGCCTTTAGCCTCACCCAGGGGACTGGGAGCTCTCAGGAAGAGAGTGATTCCTGCCTGATACATGAGCTAGGAACTGTCAAAGCACATGAAGCTATCTCCGTGCCGCTGGTCTGACCATGTTCAGCCAAGGTCTGCCTCGTGGACAGACGGTGGTGGTGGTGTTTGGGCTGTAGTGAATAGGAGAACTGCCCTGTGCATGCCAGCAGTGTCTCCTCCCAGAGAAGTCAGTGGCAGGGTGCCCGCTGGCTGTATGAGGCTGTAGGTCGGACCTGTAAGTCAAGCTCTGGTGGCTCCGAGGAAGCTGAGCAGCGCTGCTCTTGCCTCCATGTGGCAGAGCAGTGCAAGGTTGCAAGCCCATCCTTGGCAGCACTGCAAAGACAACCCAGGCATCCTGCCTCAGAGGAGCTGGCACAGCCACCAGACTTCCCCGATCCATGTTCTCTAAACAGGCAACATCCTTTTACAAATCCACCCAAAGCAATGCTACCAGGAAGGCAGCAATGGCAAGGTTTCAAATGCAACCCCACCTCCTGCCCTTCATTTGCTGCCATGTGGTCCTGGTGGCCGCCATCCATCCTGAGTGTCGCAGCAGCTGCAAGAGAAGACTCCTAGTGCCTGAAATAGAAAATAAGAGGCTATGAGCATAAAGTTTGTAACAGGTGATATCCTGGAACAGGCAGAGCCACATACAATGTTGCTGAATTGCAGAGGAGACTTCATCTGTAAGCTCCCTGCCATCCCTGATGAGACATGGCTTAGTATTCACAGCAGGAGACAGGACAAGGGACATTTGGTGTTTAATCCTGGCACTGCCCAAGGCTTACGCTGAGGCTTGGGATTTCAGCCAGACTAGACAGGCCTTTCCTTTCCCCTCCCATGTTTGCTCCCCTCCTGGAGTCTGTGGGCACCAGTTCTGCCTCAAACCTTTGCAGCCCCCATGCCAGCAGTGGTGGTGACTGCTCGCTGTCTGTTTCCTAGGGTCCATCACCTCCGTCTGCTCCCAGCCCGTGGGAACATGTTCCTCCCTGAGAGTCCCAACGGAGTCGCTCCAGCTGGCAGTCCGTTCTCCCAATCGCGAAGGCCGCCACCGCTGGAAGATCCTTCCCCCCCACATCACAGCTCGATCTCCTACTCTCAACAAGCTGCTCTGCAGACAGGTGAGAGGCCAAGAGCCTGCAGAGGTAAACTCCTTCGTAGTCACCTGGATGCTCCTCTTCTTTTCCAGTCCCCTCTTGGGTTTCGTTTCTTGGAGCTGAGAGTAGAATTCCCCTTTTTAGAACAAAATGTTTCTGGTGCCATAAATTTTAATATACTCCAGTCGCAGCAAGTGACACACAGGGGAAGGCCCTTTTTACCTACTTTCATCTTTGTGGACGTACTATTCTATGAAAGAATAGCTAAAGCATAGAGAGAAGATGCCCAGTTCAGTTTCACCAGTGCTGTGAGAAGCCTGCAGTCAGCCCTACACTGTGTCACTTTAGACAGGTTGCACTGACTCAGGATTTGGTGCTAGAGCAAGACCAAGTCTGAGCAGAAAGACCTAGCAGATACAAGCCCTGTACATGTAGGCTCCAGGTCTGCTTGCTAGCAAAACCGCATCCTCTTGTACAGCGAGGGTCTGACGGGGGCTGGCACAACGGGGCAGGGATGGCGTGGTGCAGGGTGCGTTAGACCCACCAACCGTTCTGCCACATGCCATGTTTCATCACTGGAAGTGCCACCAGCCCAGGAGACGCCCAGGCTCTCGCCCCATCTCTTTCTTTTCACCATCCAGGAGGCCATTCGAACAGATTCCGTGGATGGGCAGACTCTGGACCGCAAGGACAGCCTGCAAGCAGAGCCTGGAGAGATGCTACCATCAGCAAAGCAGCCCCAGAGCACCCTCACCCCCAGCCCGCTCCATCCCACGGCTGCCTCCCTCCCGGGCACCCCTCCGTGCTCCTCCCCGTCCTCCCCACATCAGCACCCCAGCACACTCACACGGAAGCACACCTGCGGCCAGCACAGCGTCCCCAGCTGTCCCCCCAGCCCCGGCAGCAGCCCTCCCAACCCTGAGGGCTGCCTCTTCGAGTCCTCTGATCTGGCTGACGAGGAGGTTCGCCACATCAACAGCTCGGCCAAAGACTGGGGAGGGGAGCACTCGGACGCTGGGAGCCGCTCGACTTCGCCGTTCATTTCCCCAGCCCCGTCTCCCGTGCCCCTCAAGAACTGCAGCACAACCAGCCTCTCCAGGGGCAGCAGCAAGGAGAAGGACTTGAAGAAGTTTTACAGCATCGATACGAAGGGCTTCCTCAACAAGCCCAGCTGGGCAGACGACCAAAGGCGGCACTCCATCGAGATCTGCCCCTCCATCAGCGATGGGGACTGTAGCTTTGAGGACCTTGCTGAGGAAAAGCAGCGGTCCCCTGCCCATATCCAGATGGAGTCCGAGTATATCCACGGAGCCCGGAGGAAGAAGAAGATGAGCCCGCCCTGCATTTCTATAGATCCTCCCATGGAGGACGACAGCGGGGCAGCCTCACGCACCAAACCCTCTGAGAACAGCATGCTGCGGCGAAGGACCCCATCCTGCGAGTTCCCGGCTTACAGAGAGTCCCTGGAGCTCGTGGAGAGCCAGCCCGGGGAGCTGGCCTCCAAAGCGGAACGCCGGGGCCAGCCCCTGTGCCGTGGGGAGCACCTGACCATCCCCAACTTCTCCTTCGAGCAGTCGGACGGCAGCTCCTTGAGCAGCCTCTCGGATCTCCTCCTGGACAGCGGTCAGTCCACGCCGGCCTCCGTGGACTCCCGGCCGGACCCCGCCACCTCTGAACTGAAAAAGCCGGATCACTTAAAAACTCAGTGGAGCAACGCCGAGAAAAGCAGAGAGCTCCTGGGCATTGCTAAGAGCCCCCTCCGGAAGCAGGACTTGGTCCCGGTGACTGTTTCGACAGAAGAAGACATAGATGACCCAGTATAGCTTTCTGGGAGGGGGGAGCGGGGGGGGTCTCAAGGGCTTGACACCAATGTGGGTTTCCAAACCGAAGGGACTGAGCGGCCACAGGTACGTGGGTGGCTGCTCTCTCGGTTTTTTCCTTTCTCGCAGTCACTTGTTCTTAAGCGCTGTGGAGGTTTGCAAAAAAAAAAACACACACAAAAAAAAAAACCAAATAGAAAAAAAAAATTAAAAAGAAAAAGAAACCAAACAAACGGCTGGATGAAACGGTGACGGGTGTCGGGGTGGGGGGAGCGGATTTGCAAAGCGGTTTGGGGGTTTCTTTTCTAAAGGGAAGGTGGAGTCGATTCAGGGGGTTGCTTCGTTCCTCCCGCCCCACTCCGTGGCCTCAATCACATTGATTCGGGCTCGAGGTGGTGGCGGTTGGGATTTGGGGGATTCTCTTCGGGTTTTGTTGGTTTTGGTTTTTTAAAGATGCTCAACTTTTAACAAGGCACCTTTTAGAGATGTCACATTACGCGGGAGTGCCCCGGAGCTGGGAGCTGTACATTGTCTGTATATCAGCAGTTATATAAATAGAAATAATGTATTTGTGAGATACAAAACAAGGAAAAAAGACAAAAAAAATATACCCACAAAAACTCTCTCTTCATAATGCACATATTTTTATAGAGAAATGATACTGGTTTTTGCATTACATGTGACTCCGCAACTGGGTGGTGTTTCCTTGGGTTTTATGTGGAACTAATTATTACGGCCATTTGTTTTCCAAATGTTTCTCTTCTTTCTTCACTTCCATTATTTTCCTCTCCTTCCCTCCACCATCATCCCACCAGCTTCTTTTCACAGCTGATGCTTTAGACATCTCTCTCATTTTTCTTTTGTACTTTAGAGGTTGTCCTAACTACAGAAAAAAAAAACCAAATCACTACTGAATTGTAGCCAGTGCAATAATAAGTTATTCATTCTTCTAGTCTGTACAACTGTCCTGTTGCTTTTTTTTTTCTTTTTTTAGCTGAAATTCAGGTTAAATGTCGCAATAATCTGAACTAACATGCACAAACACGGTTTCTTGTGTTACACAGAAAAAAAAAGATAAAAAAACGAAAAAGTTAAATTTACAGAGAGATTAAAAAAAACCGAAACAAATAAATAGTAAATTATTTAAGAAATGTATTTTGTTTACTGCAGTTCAAAGTAAATTATTGATACAGTATGTAAAGGTATAAAGAGCTGTCTTAGGTGATGTTCTTTTGTGAGCATTTAAGCTAATGATTTGTCCTCCTCATAGCAGAATGCCTTCGAAACCTCGGTGGTAGCCGTAACCGTCCCGTTTGCACTCTTTCTGTCAGTCTTCCCTCCACACCCCCTGCACCCACACGTGGACGCGTTCGCCTCCCAAGGCACTTCCGTCGCCGGCTCCGACTGAGAAGCCTCTAGAGGAATTCAGGTCACCCGTTAACACCACTTCTCTTTTTTTTTGCAGTTTTGGGGTTGATTTTTCTTTTTTAGCCTCCGGTCCCTACCCCCTCCCCGCCCCTCATCCAGGCCCTCTCACCGTGGGACAGCTTCGCCATGGAAAGCGGATGATAAATAAGAACAGCAACGAGTCCGTCACAAGGATGCGCCATCAGCCCGAGCGCCGGGCAGCAGCAGCGAAAAGACATACAGGGGAAAAAAAATTAAACCTTTTTTGTTTGGTTCATTCCATGCCGCCTCATATTTATGCATTCACATATATCTTCTGTTATTTATGCATTCATTACTCAAAAGGAAATGTATCTTGTTTCACATGTATTAAACTGTATAAACTGGAAGCGTGGCCTGACTTTGTGCCGCAGGGTGGGGTGTAGCCGGGATGCCGAGCCCCGCTCCAGCACATCGTGTCCAGCCAGCAGGTCCCACTGCCCGCAGCCCAGCCCAAAGGTCTCCATCCCGCTCCTGGAGTCCGGCATCCCCTAAAACCTCTTTCCTAAATGTGGCCGAACTGTACCCTTCCCCGCTGGCTTTTGGAGCTGGTCCCACCTCCCGCTCAGCTCCGACGGTGCCGCTCGGCGAATCCCTCACCTGACGCGAGAACCTCCATATGTCGAGTACTTCATGCCAGCTGCCACCGAGCACCTGCGCCGCTGTAATTAAGAGTCATTTAGGATTATTGTAAATAATTATTCTGTCGCGGTGGGATAGCAAGGAATTCCAGAAAAGCACCATAAAAGTAATTATTAATAGCACTTTGGGGACGAAGGCAAACTCCTTCCATTGCAGTTTAAGCAGCAGACTGGAAAGGAGGTGAGGTGAATTCCCCTGCGCTGGGCTGAATCCCGCCTGGGGGTGCATGGGACGCCCCGGCACGTCCCTCGGCCGAGGGGGTGGCTGCGCCGCACAGCTGCTTGTGGTGTTACTGCTGTAATTGTTTAGCTTTGCTGGGAAAGGCAGTGTCCTCAGTGCCCAAATCCCCTTCCCAGTGCTCCGGAGCTGGAGGGAAAGCCTCTCGCCGTGGGGTGGTGCGGCTGGTGGCTGATGATGATAACTCCCTGCATGGTGACGGAGAGGTGGCTGGCGAACAAAAGTCGAAAGGGCTTGAGGCCACGGCAGCGTGTCTGGGACGAGTTCGGAGAGTTGCTCCTGTGGCCCCTGGTCCTGGCTCGGCCTGGGGCTCCCACCCAGGCCCCAAGCCACGGGCCAGCACCACGTCTGTGTGAGAGGGCTGAATACTGGGGGCATCGAGATCCAGGTACCAAAGCCTTGATTTTGCAGCGGGAACCACAGCTTGAAGTGCATTAGGTGAGGCTCCAGCAGGCTGAAAAGGAGCCAAGGGGCTGTTTTATTTTATGCTAGCAGAAATGTAAAGGGAGGAAAAGAAGAGGCGCTCCCTCTGCCTGTCACCCAGCCAGGATGAGGACCAGGATGGGACGGGATGGGACAGGCGTCTCCTGCTCTGCTGCGGCAGGAGCCCAGCGCGGCTGCAGCTGGAGACACAGGAGAAACCCGTGGAGATCACCCAGAAGACACAGCAAGTTCTGGGGGTGGGTTTTATGTTATAAACCATCTCCTTTATAAAGAGGTAATTTGTTAAAACCAACACGTTTCGTGGAGTAGGAGCTTTGAGCGAACTGCCACCAGGGAAGGGCTTGGGAATTCCCAACGCTGGGAATAAACCCTGGTGAAGCCCCAGCAAGAGGAGCCCTGGCCCAGCGCAGTCCCGGGATGCCGCAGGCAATCACAGGAATGTCAGGCAGCTCTTCCAGGGGAGCTGCCAGGGGGAGCAAAGGAGGGAAAGCCTCCTATTTTTTAAATTTCAATTATAAAACTTTTTTTTCCCTAAAAGGAACAAATTTAGAAGGTATTTGTTCCCGCCTGCTCTAGAGTAGGGACAAAAGGAAAGAGCCTTTTCCCATCGCCTTCCCAAAGCATCTTTCCAAACTCACGGGGGTTTGAGGCAGTGCAGAGGGGCACGAGCTGCATCCACGATCCATCTTCAGCAGATGGATGAGCCGTGGGTGTCTCTCCAAACCGAGTCTCTCTGCCACTTGTCACCTTCCTGACCAGGGGTTTCCAGCCAAGGAAAGAAAAATCCAATTTGAAGCGGATCCACTGCTGTTAGAAGCTTTTTTTTGGCAAACTTGTGCTTTATTAGGCTAAAAATAAGCCTAAATCAGACCATTTAATTCCAAGCAGGTGTGTGAAGCACAGGGGGCTGCAAAAAGGCTTTACCTGCCCACGGCTACAGCTTGTGGTGGCTTCAGGAGTGCTGGGGGGGGGGGGCTGCTCTGGGAATTGTCCCTTTCCCAGGACTCTTCCCCCGCCCCAGCCAAGCACAGGGGATCCCACAGGCAAAAAACCCAGGAATGAAACATCAGACCCATGAAGAGGTCAGCCCAGGCTGGCAGTTTGTTGGTGGCATGAAGAGGACACACCATGGGTCGTCACTGTCCCAATCCACACCACAACGACAGCTCTGCTCTCAGGTACGAAACCCCTCAGCTCAGGGGCATCAGCAGAGCAAAATAACCTTTTCTTTCTTATTTCTGAGCTCAGCCGAAGTACAGGCAGCTTGCCAAGGCTGGGATATGGTCTCCATCCCACGACGTCCCTCCTGCAAGGTGTGGGGCACCAAGACATCACCCATACCCCAGGCATGAGCTTCAGCTGGGAACCGCAGGTTCAGCGCTGCTTCAGCCAAAAGGAGAAGGGATTTAATGGGCTTTTGCTGCCCCTGAACAGCTGGCGAGGCTCATGGCCTCCCGGGGAACCGACCTCCCCAGCGCAGCCTCCCCGCTGCAGCGGCCTCCCACCGCAGCTGCCTGAGGGATGCAGCCGTCCCCCAGGATGGCCCCGCAGCCACGACATCTGCCCCGGGCACCCGCCGAGACCGTCCCCGGGGTCTGGGGACATGGATCAGGCTCTTGCAAAAGCAGGAGGGAAGGACAAGGCCGGACCCTGGCACTGAGAGCAATTAGTGAAGACAAGGTGTCGTTTATGGTTTGCTGGATGCAAAACCCTACTCTGTAGCATAAAGAAGATGGTGGGGATGTAACCGTCTCTCGGAAGCCAGGGTGCAAGTCCTTACCCTGCGTCAGACGACGGGGAACTCGCTCACTTGCAGCAGACCTGATGTTCCCAGCCAAGGGCGTCTGAACGTGCTGTGTGGCTTCAGGACCCTCCTCCCAGGTACGGTCCCAAGGCCGGGGCAGTCATCACAGCTCAGTGGTGCCTCCCGCTACGCGTGGATGCGTGGCCCAACCAGCGCCCCGCTGCCCCCTTCCCCGCGGGTCTCCGTCCCCCGTGGCGCAGGGAAGCCCACATCGCCTCGGAGGCTGCTACGAGACTTTGCATCGTAGCTACAGGGCAGGTGCCCTGCCTGTCCCCTCTGACAAAGCCACACCTTCCCAAACCCCATGAAGCTCAGGACCCATAACAACTCCTTCCGTGAGCCAGCAGGAACACCCCGGCAGCGCGGGGAGAGTCAAGCTCCGACTGAATTTTCTCAGACCATATAGTGGCCATGAATCGCTCCCTGATGTCTCTTTTGGGGACGGTCACCTGGACGTACAGGTACAAACTTCCCAAGCTCCTGGAGCTGGGGCCTTGGCCCAAACCTGTCAGCAACCAACTGCACAAACAGCTTAATGTCGCCCGGTGTTCCTTTTCCTGTTGGTGAATCCCTGCAATGTTAAGCAATTTCCACCAGGCTGTCTGGAAGGGTTGCGTTGCTTTAAGATCAGAAGTGAAAAGCACCGGCTAAATGCACGTTGTTATTATTTAATTGGATCGATTTCTATTTTGCATTTTTAATGACAATTGAGTCGCGTCCACTTGTCAGCCAGACTCGGCCCCACCGCTCTCCGTTTCAGCAAAACCACAGCCTGCAGGGACGGCAGCGCTGCATCGGTCCGGGCTTGCCCAGCGCCGCTTCGGCAGCCTTTGAGGAGCGGGGATCAAGCACGGATTAAAACCAATCATGCTGAGGAAGGGGCAGAGGAAACCATCACAAAGCCACTGGAAGAGGTCTCTGTTTCAAGGTTAAATCTCGGATGGCATCAATCTGAAATTCTCTTTGTCAGGCTGGGGAGGAAAAAAGCATTAAAAAAAACCAACCCCAACCTGAATCCATCCCCAGTGCAATTAGATACAACCTTTAATCTATCAGTGTTGCGAGATCACACAGGTTGCATGAATACTAATAAGCATTTGATATTTGTACAAGCTTTCTTAGGATGACTAATTAAATTGACTTTATCCACTAAACCTTCCCTATTAAGCTTTAAATACGTGGCTGTGTTTTAATGGCTGGGGCCATCTCCTCTTCCATATGAGGGGGCTTAATTAGAAATTTTCCTGCATCCTGCCAGAGCCTCAGCACCAGCAGCACAGTCTGAGGGGCTGAAATCTCCGTGTCTTTTTCTTTTTTTTTTTTTTTTAAGCAGCTCAACACGTCTATCTGCTGCAATCCTGCTGGGGCCCTGGAATAACTCAAGCTCGTGCCAGGTGGGTGCTCGATCCGTTTCCAGCAAAATGGTGTTAACGCAGGCAGCCCCGCTTCCCTCGCGAGGGGTTTTAGCCCTTTCAGTGAGACCAGCCCCAGCACGAGCTCCCTGCAGCAGCTGGGAGGGTGCAGAGGGGTTGCTCCAGGCTGGGGGACGTGCAGCAGCACAGACATACGCCCCGGTTTGACACGGATGCATGCAGCAATGTCGCCAGCAGGGTTTCGTACCCAGGCTGGGGCTGTGACCAGGCTGGGCTGCTCCTCCTGCCAGGACCCTTCACTTGGGTTCACTCACTTCTAACTCAGGGTTGGGTTTTTTTTCCAGCTGTGGTCGTTGGACTATTCAGTGAAAAAAAATCTGTTCATGAGGAGAGAGAAAATGCCAGCAACCCTCATTATGTCACACCACGGGAAAGAAACCAGATTAATTATTTGAATATTTGATTGAAATCCCCTGGAGCAACTCATTTTTGATTCTGCTTTGCCCCACTCAGAGGCACAAGCTGCCGAAGGCCCGTGGCGACGTCTCCAGGGTTTGCTGCAGACGCACAAGCAAAGAGCGGCTCTCCCACCTGAGTCATCCCCCAGAAACGCAGCCACCGCTGGGGCGGGTGGCTGACCAGCAGGAGGGCTTCGTGTCCAGCGAAGGAAGGAGCTTGGCTCTCCTCCCCTCCTCTCCCCAGAGCCTGATTGCTCTTATTCCTTATGCGCATATCGAATCCAATGGCCCCGCTGGGAACGAGCGTCTCCGGTCCTCCTCACCCTCTTCCCCTTCCTGCCTGCATGTTAATTTATTCTGACTGGCTCAGACCGAGGCACTAATTAATTTTCCTCACTAACAAAAAAAAAAAAATCTCGCAAATGGTACCAAGTTCCAATACAAATTAATTCTTCATAGAAGACCAGGCATTTCACAGCTCGTTGGCAGCGACACCTCCCGTACCCAGTGGTGCTCTGCTTGCCACAGGGCTGGCAGCCACACGGCCAGGGGGGCATCAGAGCTGGACCCCAACCTGCTAAATTACCCAGTGTAAGGAGGGGGAGCAGAATATTGAATATCGAAATGTCTGCTTTGGCTTTTTGCCCTGCTTCTCTGCTCTGGGGGGTTATCGGTAAAACGTGCTTGGGCTGAGGATGGAGCGAGTCTCCTTGGGTTCACACCCGGCCTGGGTTACAAAGCGCAGTGTGTGTCCCCATCCCGGCAAAGCCCCCTCCCCGTTGTGCCCAGGGTGACGGGGACCCTCCTGGTGCAGCTGTGACCCCTTGGGCCTCGTTTCCCAGCTGGCTCGCAGCATTCAGACACATAACGCGAAAGTTCACCCCATTACCTTCCCACCAAAATAAATCTCCAGGTAAATACATTCAGCAAGAATTATGGCAAGAATATCCTCCTCTGATGTGTCGTCTGATGTTATGAGAATATCCTCCTTCCGTGCCGTTTGATTTGAGCAGCAGGTGGGAAGAGCTCTGAGAACAGAAGAAAAAGGCTGTTAAGACAAAGGGCAGGGAAGCTCTCTGCAGCCTCCTCGCAGAGACAAAATGCAGGCAGGGATGAGTCAGGCTGGCAACATTGTGCAAACAGTCTAAAAATAAAACCGGTTTATTGCAGATTAATGACACCATAAAATGTATTTCACTGGCCATTTAGCAGGTGTTGATGGTAAATATTTGGGATTAAAAATAAACTTTTCTGCTGTGCCACTGTATTGTCATTTCTGTCTCACCCACCTTCCCCGAGCGCCTGTTGGAAGCAATGAATCAGCCCCGGGGTTGGTTTAATCATGCTCGAAAATGTAATGGTGACAAAGTACCTGCTTTCTGGGTATCTCCCTGCAGCACAGGACTTTTAAGCGCCCTCTCTCCCAGGCAGCAGTGAGCAGCAGCGCCCGGACCTGCCACTCACGTCAAGGGCTCTGCTACTGCTATTGCAATTATGCCGAAGGAGCCCAGAGATGGGGTGGCGGGCAACATGGTACGAGATACACACCACCGGCTGTATCGCCCTGCGTCATGGGGCCAGTGCCTGACAGCTCTTCCCAGGAAACGGAGAGCTTCCATGTGCTCCCCAACTCCTGAGCTAACGCTCAGCCCTCACCCACGCAAGTGCAGAGTCAATCCCTATGGAAACAGATGGTGACAGCACACAAACGCCTCCGAGAGCACCACCGCGCTCCGGCCTCCCCAGGAGCCCATCGCCCCGGGAGCGAGGCAGCCTGTTCGGCTCTGGGCGTCAGGTCAAGGTACGTCGGCTTGATTCAGTGACAGAGCTCCAAGCAATTTGGATTTTTCCAACCCCTGGCTCTTTCTGGAAACGAAAACATAATTCCCTTAGCTGTTTAGCATGCCTTCTGCATGGAGGTCAGTGCTAAAGGGACACCGGTGCGCTCGCTAGACCAGGAGTCGTTCTTCTGGAGCTGGGCCCTGACGTGGGCACAGCATCTGCAAGAGATGACAAGTCAGCGAGCAGCAGGCGCGTGTCCTTCCTCCCCGCGAGGATGGCTGTGGCCCCAAACGCCCCGAGGAGCCTTCCCGTTAGTCTCTTCCCTTCCCACAGGATCAGGGCAAGTCCGAGAGAAGAGGTGAATGTTCTACATGGCCAAGAGACATAGCAACATCGTTAAATAACACCTATGGAGTCACCGCTATCCACGAGTTTTCATTATGCTTGGAAATCAAACTCTCTGATGGATCATTAAGTTTTCCAGCAGGGTAAAAATGCTTCCTTGCTTGGGATTTCATTCTACTCACGAAGATTAAAAATGCAGCTAATTAGAACAAGACTGGCATGCAAGGGAGGAAAGGCAAAAAGGTCTTGTTATGGCTGGGAGGGGACAGAGACCTTCCACAAGCAGGTACAGATGACTCACAGCTGCTGAATAACCCTGCTGCCTTCTCTCTGCCATGGGGAAGGTCTCCCAGTGCTGATATTAACTCTTCCAGCAGCTGTATATCACTTGCCAGGCAAGAAAAAAATCCTGAAATTAGCTCTTAGCTAGCTCTGAGTAGCTGGTAGCCAAGTAAAGTGTTAATTAAACAGCCTTGCTAGCTGCATCGGACAGCTGGTCGAGAACTGTTTTATTTTCCCTCTTGATAATTTTCAGTTCAAATGAATTATTTTCTCTGAAGCATTTCTGAGGGGCAGGGGAGAAAGGATAATTTCAGCCATTCCCTCCCATCCCTCCTGCTTTCCCCCCATTCTTCTCTTGGCCAAATTCATTTGCTGAATGTTAAAAAAAACAAACTCAAATAAAACCTGAAAAATCGAGTTGAAATAGATATTGACAGAGAATACGTCTATTGGAACATGGAATGTATTTTTCAGCATGAAGTGTAATGGTAGTTTACTTTCAGTCCAATATAAACCACACCACCCCTTGCAACAGAAGAGGCGGCATCTTGGGGTGTCCCTTTGCCTTAAGGAAAGACACCTGCAACGAACAGTCCACTGTGTGGCACTGCAGAGAGCCAAAGCAGCAAAGCCATCTCCGCCAGGTCTGCCAGAAGGGAGATAAAATGGAGCTAGCGGACGAGGGCGAGGACTGAGGGGTTGTCGCAGCCGTGCTTGTCTGCATCGCTGCTCAGCCCACGTGTGAAAGGTCTCCAACTCGTTGCAACCACAGCACGGGAAACCCAAACAGGCGCCGAGCTAGGGCTTCCTTCATTCCTCCCATCCTTCCCCAGAGGGTCTGGCGGCAATCAAATCGCTCTCAATGAGGGGAGCATCGTCTAGGATGCAGAAGGGAGGCGAAGGGATGAACCGCAGCAGATGGCGGCCGAGCTCCCCAGCCTCTGCGGCACCGGCGTGCGCATGGGCGGCGAAGCTTCCTGGCGTGAGCGGCGGCACAAGCGTGGCCCAGCCCGGCCAGCACCGTCACGTCGCGGCCTCTGCGGGGAAACAGTAAGATCTGGTCAGCAGATTTCAGCGGTTTCAGCTCTGCAGAGCCTCAGCACATTTGTCTGCCTTGTTTACACACAAAATTCACCCCCTCCTTTTAATTAGAGCAGGCTAATTAAACCAGCACAATCCCGTTCCCTCCCCTTCCCCCAGTACGCGCGGCCACATCCAGCCGACGGCGGCACGGAGGCACGGCGTCGCTCCCGAACCACCCTGCTGCACACGAAATCCCCTTGCTGCCGGACACGAACGGCCCGCCGGCCTCTCCCGCTCCTCGCATCAGCATGGCTCGCGAGGGCGGCCCTCCGGAGACCACAAAAGGCACCATTTCCCACCGATCCCAAATGCTTTTCCTCCCTGGAAAACACCTCGTGGCTCTGGCCCTTGCCCGGGAGCGGGCGCAGCCGCTTCGGCCCGGCCGGCAGCAACATCTAGTGGCCGTGTCCTCGGTGCCTGCTACCAGGAGGAGGCCCCAGTCCCCTGCCTGCGCTTTAAAAAGAGATTACCAGGGCTGATATAGGCTAATATTAAAAAACCATAAATCCGGAAAGTTCTGAATAGGAGGTGGTATGAAGCATAAACGGGGAGAGCGGCCGGCGGGCCTCAGCCCCGGCCCCTCGGGCCTGGTGGGGCGGCCATGAGGGCGAGGGGGCTGCGGGGCCAGGCCCTGGTGAGGGGAGCAGCGCTGCCGGCGGCACGGCCCGCACCGGGAGGGGGGTACGGCTGCCCCGGGGAGGGCTGCCCGCGTTTTGGGGCGATCCGCCCGCGTTCGGGAGGCGGGGAGCGCCCTCGGAGCGGGAGCTCCGCGAAGCGCCGTCCGCCAGCAAGTCTGTCCCCGCCGCCGCGCCGTCCGTATCCACGGCAACGGCCGGAGCGCGGCCCCTAGCAACGGGGCAGGCCGCGCCCGGCGCCATGGCGGCCGCCGGCAGCCCCAGCGTCTTTCTGCTGGCGGTCAACGGGCAGATCGAGAGCGGTCAGGTGAGCGAGCCGCGACCGGCGGGGGTGGGGGTGCCCTGCCGGCCTCCAGGGGGGCGAGGAACCCGGTCCCCCGCGACACAGCCCGGCCCCGGCCCCGGCCTCAGCAGCGCGGCACCGGTAACGCGGCCTTGCTTCGGTCCTCGGTCCCGTAACGCAGTCCTGTCACCGCCCGGATGCCAGTAACGGCATCCAACTGACCCAGCCCGGCCTCAGCCCCGGCCCAAGCAACGCGAGCTGGCTCCTAGTCATGGCGGTGCCGGCTGCCCTCAGCCCGGTGGCTTGGGCTGGCCCTCAGTCCCAGTAACTCCCCACCAACACAGCCTCTCTCTCCCACAGTTCCCTGGCTTTGACGACCTCTACTGCAAGTTCTGCTTCGTCTATGGCCAAGACTGGGTTCCCACAGCGGTAAGGCCCCATTGTGCCCCCCTGAAAGCCAGCCTGCCTGCCAAGGCCCACCGGCAGCATGTGTGAACTGGGCTTAGCGCAGGCCCCTGGCTCACGCCACGTTCTCCCCGCAGGGGCTGGAGGAGGGCATCTCCCAGATCACCTCCAAGAGCGACGTTGCGCCCACCACGCTTGTCTGGAACTTCCCCATCGACATTACCTTCAAGAGCACCAACCCGTTTGGCTGTGAGTGCTGGAGGAGGTGGGATCCAGCTCGCAGACCAGGCACCCTTCTCACACACGCTTCATTTGCAGGGCCGCAGATCGTAGTGAGCGTCTACGGACCTGACTTTTTTGGAAATGATGTGGTCAGAGGTTATGGAGCTGTTCATGTTCCCTTCACACCTGGAAGGTGAGGTGACAACCTGTCTTTCAGGAACAAAACAGGGATTTTTTTCCAGTTACTATGTTGTCTCAGAAACAAAAATGTTCCCGTATTTCCTTATCATGTCTTGTCCATTTGGTACAAAGAGCATGGATTTTCTAGCAGCAGCCCCTGGTTACCAAATAATTTTTGGTAATCCTGTAGACAACTATAAAGTCAAAACTGGCATGTGGAAAGCCCAAGTATGAAGCGCAGTACGTTACCTCTCCCCCATCGCCCTCAGCACAGGCTGAGGTTTCATTCCCACCGCTGGAAATGGAGGAAGATACGCTCTTCCTGTGCAAACAAACCCTTTCTTTGTGGAAGGCAGAGTATTATACTTCGAGATGTTCAGTGGTCTAATGTGTCTGAAATTCTGGTACCTTTATAAATATAAGAAGCCTTACCAGTGCTGTTTGGTTCATTTCTTAAGTTCTGTGAGTCTCATGTTTGCTTTAGGCATACAAGAACCATCGCTATGTTTGTTCCGGAGTCCACATCTAGGCTGCAGAAGTTTACAAGGTAATAATTAAAGACTTTTTTTTTTTTAAGTCCTTCTTGCTCTTAGTCACAAAGGTATATCCAGCTACTCACTGGTGCATACGTGTGAAGACTTTGTATTGTAACCAGATAGTTTTTGAGTTTTGTAGGTAAAATCATGTTTTTAGGTGTCTAGGTCTTTTGAAGAGCTTTCTTAAAACATGTTAACTACCTGCTTGCAGTAATGCTAACTCATCTTTTTTTCACCCTCACATTTGAACGCTTGGTTTGAAAAAGAACCGATTTCAGCAGCGCAGACCAATACACGAGTTCTTACACTGAGTGGCAGCTCCGTGTTCCACAGGATGATTCATGTCAGTGACCCGACTTGCAGAGGCGCTACTTAGACTAATTTTACTGAGCATTTTAGTTGTCACTGGACTCTAAGGAGGTGTGCTGCAGTCCATCCCTAAATCTCACTGTAGCTAGGGACTTTTCTTGGACAGCCACATTAAGAGCAACCCGGAAAGCAAAGGCAGAAAACCAATTCCCAGTTCTACCTTTTCTTCCACCTGGAATGCATTTGCTGTAACCTTTGTCTTGTTTACACACACACAGCCCTCCTGAAGTAGAAGTCTATACACAGCAACTGAGGGTATTTTTTTTCCTTCTATTATATTGTTTAAGTACAGTCTGAATGATCTGTAAGCCGACTGTTCAGTTGTGGGTTGCCTGTACCAACAGAGCCTACCCTTGCGCAGAGCCAGCCTTGTGGTACTTGAGCGCTTTGGGTCAGAGTCTGTGTGGGGAACTCTGTGCCCGATGCTCAGGATTCAACTGATTTACTTTTTTCCTCTTTATGATACCCCTTTTTGTAGAATCTACACTCTAATTTGTATACTTTTGTATTATGTGCATCTCTGATGTATTCAAGATATCCAAGCCTCTCTGTTACACTGGGTAATCAAGAGTTGAATCAGTTTCAAAAACATCTTTGCCGTAGAAAGATTCTCTAGCCCAGAAATAACTTGGATTTAACATACCATGTATGAAATTGGTTTAGTTTTTTTTCCTTAGAGAGACAAAACGTATCTTTGATCAAAGCAGATCAGCAATAAAGCGAATCAGTCTTCAAAACTCTCCTGCAAACAAGAGCTGGGAGTCTCATTAACCCCCCCCCCTTTGTTTTTTTAACAAGTATATAATGAACTGTATCAAATCTAAGCACTAGTGAATGTATCCAATTAATTATTTTCTTCTCCAAGTTGGTTCACAGGAAGACGTCCAGAATTTACTGACCCCAAAGTGGTAGCACAGGGAGAAGGAAGAGAAGGTAAGTCGCTGGGAGCTCCCGACTGTAACCCTTGCACAGCAGCAGGCCACAGCTTGGCCATCGGTCTTCTGTTGATAAAAAAAGACTAGTTGTTCTTGCTGAGAAGAGTCGGACCTGGATATGTGAGGAGTTCAACAACTATTCAAAAACCTCTCTTAACCAGTTTTATTCACCTCTTCTTTCTTCTAGTAACGAGGGTGCGGTCTCAAGGCTTTGTGACCATTTCCTTCAACGTAGTGACCAAAGACATGAAGAAGTTGGGCTATGACGTGAGCCCGAGCGACATGCAGAACCCTTCTCCGATGCCTGTTACAGAAGGGATTCATAAGTATTGAACTCAGGCGTGAGATGCGCGAAGGCTCACAGAGAAGTTAAGCACTTTGGGGCTTTTTGTGGCCAAAGGGAAATGAGTATCTGACTAAACTGAGAAAATTTCACTTGAGACAGTTATGCATTCCAAAAGAAACACACGCCCATCAGGCTTTGGAATAATTGCCTAAGTGTAATCCTTTCAGTAAGCATACAGGTTGAAGTATTATGAAAATTCATGTCATCAGATCATATTTAGCATTTTTATGAGTAATAGCAGACTGTCTCAGAATAAGACCTGTAACAAAATATTTTTTATAAACAGCCTTTTTTACACTCTTTATATACTTAAAAATAGGAAAGTTTATAGTTGTAGCAGTTTTCCTGTGTTTAAAACATCATTGCAAACCCAGTTTTTTTACTAGTGTTTTTTTTGGTAGAAATGGGAAGTTGAAATTATTGCACCTTGCAAAAAGGAGGGAATATGGAAACGTTCCAGGGAAATGCACACGCACTTCTCTGTGCCATGTGCTTCCCTCTGCAAAAGCAAGCGCAGTTGTCTTTATAATCCCACGTAGTCCTTTAGAGTTTGTGCAACTAAAATAGCTCATGCACGGTAGAAACAAACCTTTCGACATTTTTCAGTGAAGCAACCTGCGCTTTTGCATTTAGAACAAGATGACTCTTTCATTTCCAGATTTTATTTCTGCATCAAGCTTCAGGAAGAAAAAAAAAAAAAAAAGGCAGCAGTTTAATTTCGAGGAGTTAGAGAAACCATGGTGTTAAACATATCCTTGCTGCGTGGTTTTAACTTCTGGTAGAACAAATTGCATTTTAAGTGCAGACACTGACTAAAAAATAAACTTTAGAGAAGGTTCTGCAAAGAAAGTAGAGTCTCGGCAAGCCAGCTATGCGTGCAGTCACGAGCAGCATTTAGCTCCAGATGAGGTACCAGAGGCGCTGTGCTGCACAGGAGGGTGGGGAGTAGCAGAAGGAACCTTCTCGTCCCTTCAGGAGGTCCCTCCCGCCTGTGCATCACCTGTGTAATGCACCATGGCTTTCCTTAGCTGCTTTTCTTATCAAAAGAAAGGCAGTAAAAAAGCAACATAGTGATGCTGAGGTCTGCTATACTCAGGTTTTAGGCTGAATAAACCCAATTGTCTAAATGTATTTGTTTGTCTTTCTACTGTTAGGGGTTTTATTTGTTTGCATCAGAATGGATGTTTAAGTCCTTCTATTCTTACAGGTACAAAAGAGAAAAAAGTGTATGCTACAATGAAATGACTAATTGCTTCGTCATTTTCATGTTTAAGTTTGGGCATGTAATATCTTGTGTTTGACAGCAAATACCAAGAGACGACTGTGAGAGTGACTTCACACGATACCACCCTATAGGTGAACTACCAAGACCTTGAAACTGTAGCAATACAGTAATAACACGCAGTGTTGAGCTGCAGAGCCTCCAGGACGTGTATCAAATTAAGCATCCTGTTAGAGACAGTTATTATTTCATGCTGAGCAGTATGATTGAATAAATACAAGTTCTGAAAAGATAACGTGATCAGTGTAATTTTGCTGTGAGCATTAGCATCTTTTATACTATGTATAAATACTTTTCCAAACACGGTTACAGATGATTTTTCATCTCTTACTTTTTTCCTATCTTGTTTTTGCTGGTTTTACACTTCCAGAAAGCTCCTCCACCAGTTGTTTTGGCAACTGTTGTTGTCATCTCTGAACTGAGTCACGTTGGAATCCAAATTAATAAGTATTTCCTGTTGGCTCAGAGGAGATGCAAGGAATTCTGTTTCCTTTTCAAAAGTATTTGGGAAGCATTTAGCTACAGTAGCAGGATAAATATCTGTGTTTGAAATACTTGAAAGGCAAACATTAAACCTACTACCGCTTCAATATATTTTTTTTCCCTTGAGCACAGTTACCTGCCCCCATTCCAATTAGAGCAAAACTGCACAACAGAGTTTCTAGTCATAAGAAACTCTGTTAAACCCGGATAAAGCCCAAACTTCATGCCCACAGGGGCGTGGTGAATTCTTTCACACACGGCTTTGCAGCGTGGTGCTACGAATGACCTCCTGAATTGCTCCCGTTTCAAACGAGCAGTTGGATGCTCACCACACCGAGACCGATCCGAACCAACGCGTGCGTTCGCGCAGCTTCACTCCACAGCCGAGCTGCAGGGACCCTCAGAAGAAAGGTTAAAAGAAAACAGTGAAAAGCAAGGGTTTAAAAAAAAAAATAATCCCAAACTCCATAAAACAGTGATTTAAGATATGTGACCCTTTAAGCAGATCCCACACCGCTACCTGCATTATTAGGGCTTTTTGCGTGTCGTCTCTGGGTTTGGTTGGGGGTTTTTGGGTTGGTTTGGGTTTGGTTTTTTCTTTTTGACTCCTCAGCGTCCCAAGCACGTTTGTTAAGAACCTCACATACCTTCTTCAAGGCCTTAATGTGTTCAGCTTGCGAGCGCGTCACTGCGAGAGCTTTTCGGTCCGACACAGTTTGCTCCTTACACAAGGGCACGCGTCGGGCGATGTTTTCAGTGTTTCCCGAGTTCAACGCCATTCCTTTGTGCCGAGAGGCGACTGTTGATCTCTCTCATAAACACGCTCTTCTCCCAGAGACAGGCTTGCTGCTGCCTTTATAATTTTCTGGAAAACTGTCTCTAGTTTAAGCCTTTGGTACTCAGGCATGGCAGAGCCTTTGCAGCTGTTTCACCCTGGAGAGAATCGCTGCTCTCGGGACAGAGGAGTAGAGAGAGACACGACGCTGTGCTGCCGAGAGCGGGTGACATTAACAAGGAAGGGATTTATGATCCGTAAGTGTTCATTGCAGTTAGTGTTAAAGGTTAAAAGAACCCATGGTTTAAGAACAGCCAAAACCCAGAAAAAACCAGCCTTGCTGTAGTGGAGGCTCAAAGTAATTTCCTTTTGCCCACTCCGGGCAGCTGTAACCACCCTTCTCATTTACTAGTTAATCATTCTCCCTTTTATTCAAAACTGGACTGAAGTTCCCAACCCCTTGTAGCACAGATGGCAGCGTGAGGCTGTCAGCTGGCGCTGCAGCTCCTGTTTTGTTACGCTCAAGTCTCTCCCAGACAGTGAAATTGGCCATTAACTTCCTAATTCAAGATGGGCAGGAAAAAAAAAAAAAAAAAAAAAATCTTGATTCAGAACATGTGTCCCGACACAGACCATCAAAACAGAGTGAGACCGTTAGAGGGGAGTGAAGCCCGTGAGACAGCTGAGGACTTTGCAGAAGCCCTCCTCTGCTGGGGCGGCCTGGAGGGGCTCTGGAGAGAGCTGCCCAGCAGGACCGTGCTCACTTCACGGCAAAGTTTTCCCGCCGTCACCATGGAAGCCAACCCTGGGAGGGAGACAGCCAAGGACACGGACTGAACAGCAGCTTGGGAATCAAACCCACCAGAAAAAGCAAAAATCTTTTGGATAGCCTTTGGGATCTGATATTTGTAGCCCTTTCTACCAAAACTAGGAACAGCAGCATCAGCTCCTGCCCTCTCGTGGCAGTTTTCAACCTTTAGGGAGATGTTGGAGGTTGCTAATAACAATTAGCTAACAAGATTGCATGAAGGACACCCAAGTTTTTCCTGTTCCTACATGGAAAATTGCTCAATGCAGCGTTGCCGGCTGCCCTGCCGCTGCCCCTTGCCCCGAGAGCACGGGGCAAACACCTCCCAGAGCCACGAGCCGCCCGAGCTCCCTCGCAGGGAGCGGGACTGAGCCAGAAATCTGTGCATCAGCGAGCGCTTGAGAAACTGTCTTTGCCCTGAGGCTAAGCAAGGCTATTTTACAACAGCAGTATTGCAGCAGCTAGAAGTTATCTCCTGAAAATGAGAGTCTCGCAGATGGATTAAGGCTGACAGCAACTGCTCCCCAGCAGCAGTGTCGGTTTAGGAGCAGGAGCCGCCTGTGAAATACTCCAAAGGAAAGGAAAAAAAAAAAGGGCAAAATAGAAACACAAAACCACAGAAGCACAGTAGAGCCACATTTAAAGAAAATTGGAGCTCCAGCTCCAGCTCTACCTGGGCTTGTCACCGGCAGCATTTCAGCCCATCGCAAACCAGCCCCAGGAGGACCCATTTGTGCCAAGGTCACCAGAGCATCACGCCAGCACCCGCTGCCTGGGGAGACGGGGGGGCTAAACACCCTGGATGTGCAGTCCCGGACACGGGTCCAGGGGGTGACGGGAGGACAGGACAGCTGGGGTGGGAGATGGGGGTTACACAGAATGAACAGCATCAGCAGTGACAGAGCTGGGCTTGCACCCGCCGCTGCAGTGTGGAGCCTGTGTCTGCAACCGCCCAGGCACCGCCAGTGTCCAAGAGCACCAGCAAGAACCACCTTCCCCTGGGCCTTTTCCCTTTAGTTTGGCAGTGCCAGACAAGCCGGTGGCTGTAGCAGAGCCCATGCAGGACATCTCCAGGGTGCCCCTCAAACACGCTCAAGGAACCAAGCCCCCCATGAGAGCACCATGAACCTCCTGCACCCACCACCCAGCCCAGCTGGAGATCCAAGGTCCAGGCACATAAACAAAACAGCAATTCTGAACGTCATCCAGGCCACGCAAACCCCACGCAGGAACACGGCAAAGAGCTGAGCAAAGGCCACCCGGCCTGCACCCCCCCAAGGGATGCTCAGCACTTGTTCCCTTTCCTCCTCTCGCCGTTCGTCCACAGGGTGCACTCTGCACAGGCAATCCCCGAGGCTTTTCCCACTGGCTGGGGAGTCCCCTGGGAAGCAAACATGGGTGAGCTCAAACCCCAAGAGCTGAGGCACTGATGGGTGTTTGCAAATCCAGAAACAACCTCCACATTTGGAGCACAGGGAAAAAAAAAAACAAAACACCAACACAAAACTGCAGCTCCTGCCAGCCTGCAGAGAGCACCCAGCACCCTCCGCTGCAGCGCAACAGAGGCTGGGGAACACAAGGACAGTGGGTTACGAAGGCTAGGCTTGAGACAACGGACTGGCCATCCTCAGGGCACAAATCCTGTTAGAAACCATCCTTTGGCCACTGAAACCAGGCCTCCCCCAGGAGGGAGGCTGCAGAGAAGCAAGGGTGCAACTCAACCCGCTTTCATGGCAGGGTGCAAGTGATTCAGTTTCATCCTTCAGAGAGAAGATCATCAGAAGCATCTAACTGCTGTAGGCTTCTATTTTTATACCTCTATTCAGGCCAAGATATTTAAGTACCCAAATTCACCTCAGAGAATATCACTACATTTAGTGCCAGACTTGCTAATGAAGACATTAAAAAAGCAAAAAAACCCCACTGCCATTACCCAACACAACCCCAGCCAGCCCACGGTCTCCTAGGCCATATGTGCTGTTACACCAAGGCAGAACTGCCTCCCTTCAGCTTGATTAAACCACTGAATTTCGTTCCCTGGCCAAAAAGCCGTTCAAGAAGAACATGGACCCCATTGCCTGATTGTCATAGGTTCCTTGTTCCCACCCCGGTGGGGCACCAGGAAGGTGCCTAATGATTTTCCGTCCTAGAAATTACTAGAGGTGGTTCAGCCACAGCGTTACAGGGAACCCCACGTGGGTTAGTGACAGCACGGCTGGTGGGACAAGTCCACGCTGAGTCAGCATCTCGTGGAGGCCGTTCAGCCCTCGCCTCCATCTGCTCCAGCAGTCGGGCGTGAAGTTCTCCTCCAGCCCCTGCCTAGTTCAGCCGCGCGGCGCGATGCCACAGGCCATCAGGGAGGCCAGGAGCGTAAGTGGTTTCACAGAGGAGTTGTTAGGCAGCCATATCAGCGACCACCGAACGCAACGTCTTTGCTCCAGGAAGGTCTCTGCTGCCAGCAACAGGACCCTGGGCTGGACTGAGCTCTGATGCGATCGACAGCAGCTCCAGTGTGCAGTGTTTAAACAGGGCTTAAAACTACGATGCCGTACCTGCTTGTGAGGTTCTCCCAGAGCACATTTAAGCTTTCAAACAGCAAAGCTGGCAGCACTGATGTCCCAGTGAGAGTTCATGTCAGGCAGCAGCAGGCAGGGAGCTGAGAAGACAAACTCCACCTTTACTACTGCTTTACTCCAGCTATTTGAAATGTCATCGATTTTCTTTCACCTGAGAATGGGAACACAGTTGCTCAACTAGCAGCACAAGTGTTGAGAACAGATAAGGTAATGTGTCCAGGCTGCTTTTATAAGGGTTTGCTGAGCAGCCACAGATGATTTTTTTAATACCTGCTCCTTCCACCCCAGCATTTCATCCACACCTAGCAGCACAGGCTGCCGTCATCCCTCCACACATGGGTGTGTGACGAGTATCTGTGCTCTGCACGCAGCAGCTGTCTGGTGGCCATGAAGATGCTTTAAAAAATATTTTGCCCTTCAACAGCATTTTCATCCAGTTTCAATGCACGTCACAGCTAACAAACAATTCTGCTGGTCACCAGTTTATTTATGAATAAAGTTTGCACCACCTCCCTGCCCCACCCCACATTAAACAGCCACTGGGCAAAGGATAGATTTCCCCCTAATCTCTTCAAAGATATATTTACCAAATATCCAAGGGTCCCACTACTCACTCCGGGTTTGGTACAGCTCCGGGCTCCCTCCAGCAAAGCCAGAGGATGCGCTGTCTCCCCCCAAGGTATCTTCCTGCTCCCCCATTCATAATTTACTATTTCAACCTCTGCGAAGTGCTGGGTTGTGTTCTGGTAGGATGCCAATCCCCTATTGATCAGCAGACTGCTGCCAATTAACCGCCCTAATGGGTAACTGGCAGGGATGCCTGAAGCACCAAAGCGAACTTCCACTCATTGAAACCCCAAATCTTCAACAATTACAGGGTACAATCGATCGACAGCAAAACACGAAAAGACAGGATTGCTACCACCATGTACAACCCTGGCTCTTCGCCACTTATAATCCTGAGCTCCCAAACTTCTATCTTTACAAAACCAGTGTTTATTTGCGTCCCAGCTCACAAGACGGGGAGGAGACTACCTGAAAGGCAGACGACAACTAACTTTAAAAAGGCAGAAGTTTTTAATGTGAGGGGCTGTATAAATCATGTTGGTTCTCCAAAACGTAGATTGCAGGCAGTTGCAGAAGTCTTGCCAAAGCCATAGCATGAGCCGGCCCAAACCATTTTCTCACAGTTCGATGAAAAGGAGCGGAAGAGCAGTTGCACCACTCGGCCCAGCACAAACAAGAGGTAACAGCAATGTACGCATTCAGCAAAAATACTTTGGCAACACTGGTGCGGATGAGGGCAAGCCTCTAGATAATACTTTATCCAGATGGCCCTCTTCCTCCGCAAAAGCGGGCAAATACCACCTCACTTCAGAGAAGAGGAAGAGGAAACCCGGGACAGGGGGAGCGCAGCTTGCCCAAGGTCAGAGGAAGGCTCGGCCGCAGCCAGATCTCTCTCACAACAGGCGTTATCAGCTCAGACTCCCTCCAGCACCCCCTCAGCTTGCAGCAGCCTGCAGCGCTCAGCTCCTTTTGAAGAGTATTAGAGAGTCATCACAAAAGTTGCCACTTTGAGCCCTTCCTAAATCTTTCCTGCAGCGAGCAGCTTTATTTTAAAACGTGCAATTTCAAGAGGCCAGAGTAAAGTAGCGAAGACGTACTGATCCCACAGAAAAAGAAAGATCGGCCAGAGGAGCAATAAACACAAATGCACAGAAGAGCCCTCCTGCACAGGAGCAGAAAGCATGCTTCTGTAAAAATAAGAGGAACAAAAAGCAACAGGTACCTGGGCTGCCACCCCTGGCAAAGGAGGTTTTTCTGTTTTCCTTACTGGCCCAAACACAGAAGCAAAATGAATCAAAAGACCTGACCAGAGGCGGCCTCGTTCTCCAGGGAAACCAGAGCGCTACTGGGGCAGTGGGTTTGCACAACACCCCCAGCCAGCTCTGTACCACAGATGTGAAACCAAAACAGATGCTTTTTCCCCCCCACGGCCGCCTTTCTGATAGTCAGGCCCCTAGCACCACTGCAGTTTCAGCATTAAGAAATTAAGTATTTGATTAGCTATCAGTCTGATTGGCAGCAAACCATAACTACAGGAAACCTGGAAGGGCTCTGAAGAGGTAGCTCTTGAAATAGCCTGCTAATGAAGTACCCTTCAATTTAAACCATTCAGAATTAGAAGCTGAAATCACTTCTCATCAGGAGGTAGGCTCGCTGCTACCCCATCGATGAGGCAGAGCCAATGCTGCGGGAAGGGCGAGACTGCACTACCGCAAAACCGGGAAGCGAGGAGCCCCAAAGTCAGTTTGCTCACAGTTCCCCAACCCTTATTCCATGAGTGATGGCTTTAAAAGTCACGCCTTCCCCAGACTGCTTTTTTAATTTATTCCACACAAATATGGAAGCCTCCGTGAGACAGTACTTGGTCATCTCTCCAAAAGTGCTGTTTAAAGGGTAATGTGGTTTAAAGAAGCAATTCAGTCACCTGCAACACAAGTCGTCATTTTTATTGAGTTAGTAAGGTCTCAACTGATTCCGATTTAAGTGATCTATAAGAAACCCTCCTTTCTCATAGTAAGAGCAGGCCTGCCCCAGGAAAGCGATGAATGCATCGAAGAAATCACATTGACAATGTACAAGAAGCATTACTCTCAATAACGGTTAGATTTCTCCTAGCACCTAGGACTTTTAGCACAAACCTTAAATCATCTCAACCGATCCATCAGCTTTCTTGAAAACTAAATCAAGCATGGCAGCGACAGTTTTTTGAATGGGATTATAAACACTACGCAGAGTCTTGAAAAAGCAACACGGCTGGAATATAAGCAATACAATTTTAATTCTGACCAGTCACCTACAAACCCCTTGTCTTTCCACTGTTCTGATGGCATTATTAAATATCACATTTGTGACATCGCTTGGGAAAAATGACACAAAGATACAGACATTATGATACAATAGTACAAATGATAAATTATTTATACAGTAAATAATGTCAATAGTCAGCACAAATTCATAAAAAGCAGCCGGCTCCCAGTATTATGAAAACAGTTTGGTAAATATTTAAATTGTAACACTTGTAAAGGAAGCGAGTCTTGTGAGATTCTGCTGTGAAAAATAAACCATATATTTCTCCACAATTTGTGCAATATTAATACATACAGTACACATTAGAAACTGTAACAGCAAAAGGGAAGATGGATAACAATAGTTGTCTTAGCTACGGGACTTCAAAAAGACTGTAAACACCACAACCCACCATGGTTTTCCTTCCCTGTCCCCTCAATGTAGTTTAGTTTCTATATAGTATAAAACTGAATAAATAACTGAGCTTATTTTGGGTTTAAAATTATGCCAAGATTTTTTTTTTTTAATTTTTTTTTTTACAAAATATTTAACACTTTATCTTTGGTCAATTTGACCAGTAAGGCTATTTTGGGATACTAACATTTTAAAAATCAAAAGCACTTTTAACATTTGCAAGTGAGAAAAGAAGGGGAAGAGGGAAATGCATTTGGAGAAATACGCCAGAGCAGGTGTTATCGGATACGCACACGTCCTCCATGCAAAAAGAAGTTGGAGGGCGAGGAGGGAGGAAGAATTATTCTGGAGAGCAGTTAAGTTATCGCGAAAAGAGATTTACCATTCTTGACACAACTGAAGCTTCACCTGGCTAGGACAGCAACCACCGTTCAGCGTCGCTGCTACAGCACCCCACGCCTGCAGGGCACCTGAGACACGGGCACGTCTCCAGCCCAGGAACGAAGCAGATTTACCAAAACAGCTGCTTATCCTCTTGAACTCGGCTCCTGCCACAACCACCGTGTCAGGCTGGGAATCTCGGCACAGTTAGTCCTTAGCCTAATGCTTTACAGCACCACAGTCTGGGCTGATCGCTCTTCAGAGTGTCTTGTCATGGTTTATTGTGCGATATATGTCTATATATATATATAAAATGTAAAAGTAATACAGCTCTTACAGAAGTGGCTTGGTAAAAGCAACAATTTGCCATTCAGCAGTTTCATTAAGCTAGGGCTTCCTACCAGACCAACAGCACATTTTTATCAATTCATGGTGACAGATCATGACTCTGAACTGTAGATGACTTCATTATTTTAAATACTTACTATCAACCCCGTCTTGCCTCCAAAAATAGTTAGCTAGTGTTTAACAAGAGGATGCGGTTAGAACCTTTTGGCTGAATAGACAATGCCCCATCTAACTGTTGCAAATGCATTCAGGTGACAGACTAACGGAAAAACATCAAGTGACCTCAATTCCACTGTTGATAAAATTAAATTGGAAAAAATAACGAAGGATAAATCTTGCCACAGATCAATTGGAAAGCACTCCCCCCCCTCCCCCCATCTGCAAGAATCACACCCTTCCTGGTCTACACTTTTCAATAACTTCAACAACAACAAAAAAGTAAAGTATTTTTCCTTACTCTGAAAGGCAACATGAATGGTTTTTTGTTTTGTTTTCTTAAAGACATACTGGGTGTGGACAGTAATTCTCTTTCCTCCTATATAAAAACAAGAGCAGATAAATATTCTGAATCCTACTTGCAAATCCAACAGTATTCAAGAGGATAGAACAATCTGCATAGAAACATCCACACATTTAGCATTCCATATACTAATAGAGCTACACTGACCTACACAGCTAAAATCTGTGATTGTACCCTAGATTTGATAGTCTTTCAGCCTCCCCTACCCACCAAAAGATATAACCCAGTCCCTTCCACGTTAGCCAGCCCCTCTTTCCTGCAGCACACGATCCTGGACTGGCACAGTCCCACACAGCATCATGGCACCAGAACACACAACTCTGGCAATTTCTTTCAGCTTCTTTGTTTGTTTGTTTGTTTGTTTTTCCCCCTCCTTCTCATTAGGGAAAGGCCACCAAGATGCATCAGTTCATTCACAGAGATGCCCTCAAGGCAGGAGCAAGCACTGGGACATCCCTTTCCACATGCTCTGCGGGCATTGGCGTTGCTTGTGAAAGCAGAGCTCAGAAACGTTGCCATCTTTGAGAAGGCCAGGTTTCCACCAGAAACACTGGCTGAAACCTGAGCGTGGTTTAGTGCCGATGAGTCCAGACATGCAAGTTAAAATGTATAGTTCAGCTTACAATTAATAGTTGTAAATGGAACCAGTTATTAATATGGAGTGCACCTTTCATTGAGAAAAATTAGTCAATAAAATTAATGAGTCATGTTTGTACATTAGAATTTTTAACATCTCAAGAAGTATTACAAGAAAAAACAGCCTCTCTTTCAATCTTCATAAAGGCTAAACGACTGTCCATTTTGGTAATCGGAAAACGGGAACAAATCAAGGGAAAGGCGACTTTAGTGTTTTTTCTTTTTAATGTAGTCTTAAATCATGTTATGCTCAAATTCAATTCATCTAAAAATAATTAGTCACGAGAATTTGTTTTGATTTGCATTATGAATACTTCATTTAAAAGTAAATATTTTAGTGTTAATCTTCCCTTTTAAACTCTCTTTACAGAAACAAAGAGCTAAAACCATAAATAAGAGGGCATTAAAACCATAAAAATGACATTTGCCAATATCTTAATTTTTCAGCCAGACTTGATAAATCTATCAAAACCAGACAGTTAAATAAGAACCACATTATAAAAATTAGCAAAAAAAGGACTATTAGGTAACTCTGCAAACTCAAATATGAAACTGTACTAAACAAAATATGTGCAAAAGTATACAAGAGTAACTGCATATAGCAAGGTTAAGCCTGAATTAGTTTTAAAGCTTGCCCCGGTGAAACTGAATTCAAAGTTGTCCCACTGTATTTCTTTTTTCTTTCAACTCACATTGTAAGTCAAATAAAAACAAAATACATATGATAACTTCCAAACGAAGCTGGTACTGGACAAGCACAGAGCAGGACACTCACTCAGCACGAGTGCAGCATGCCACTCACAGAGAGTTCCTCAGGAGTCCTTAGAGAGTAGTGTACAAATTCAACACTGCATACAACAGCACACGTTATACTTGACAACTTGAGAATGTTCTTGGGGTTTTTTGTCTGTTTTTTTTGTTTGTTTGTTTGTTTTGTTTTTTTCCTTTTGAGACAAGCTTGCTTTCTCGGTCAAACCTCTGATAAGAAAGCAGTGCGATTTTGCGTTGCAATGTTTAATGCATAAAAACAGCCACCTGGGCCCTCTGAATCATTCTCCTCTAAGAGTAAGGACTATGGGTGAACCAACAGTCTAGAACTGTGTATAGTTATGTGCAAAACATTCACTAGCACTCTGAATCTCAGGTCTATCATATGGGCATATGAAGTGACAGATGCAGGTAAATAGTAATTTCAGGATCCAGCACATCATCTGACATCTACAAAATAGCCAACGGAGTTTAAAATGGCAGGTTCTCCCTAGAAAGTGTATTGAAATGATTAACAAAGTAACAAAATGGGCAGAATCTAACTTTGGTGAAAAGTCTGAACATTTCACATAATGCTCAACAAGCCAAAGTAAGGTACCATCTGTAGCAAAGACTAGATTTAGATTAACTGGTAAGTAGAGACAACTCTTCAAAGATCATAACTGTAAACCGCAAATCTACTTCCAAGTCTCTTACACACCGTTCAGTCCACACAGGCCACGTTCGTTTTGCTGTAAAGACTTCAGCCTGGAAACACTATGAAAAGAAAGTTCCTTTAATTGGGTCTTTATAGGAGAAAAGGGTTAGTTGTATTTGTAGACTGGGATGCTGACGGCGGGATTCCTGTACTGTGAAGAGGTTGGGTCATTGATCCTGCAATGCTCACGTTCAGCCCCTGGCCCATCCTTGTTATAGATGCCACAGTGCCCATAGCTGGTATCGGTGCCATTCCCACAGGCACTGGGGCCATGGAAGACAGAGGTATTGGCTCCATGCTTATTGGTGGCACAGCACTGAAAGAAGGGCTGGTTCCCATCACAGGACTCGCTCTCATCTGATTTAGAGTGAGTGGCTGAGGCTGATTCACTTGGAAGGGGTTGATTGGAGTTGGTGCTGTGGCAGCGCCTAGTTTTGAGAGAAGAAGGGGGAAGAGGGAAAGAGATCGCACCTCCATGAACACAAGGTTTTGGAGATTGTCTTTTCTGGCAAAGAACACACCTTCTGCACATTCCCACACGGTCCCAACCCTAAAGCACCCTGCGGAGAAACCTGCGTGGACGTCATTCAACAAACTGAGTCTGCACTGGTGCACAAGTACAGTCTGTTTCCTTGAACCTATCAATGCCACAAAACATCCCTTCGCTGACCAACAGTTTCCACTTCTGGTAGGAGTCACTGGAGAGACAGGTTCTAAATTGGTTACCTGGAACATGCCTAACCATGACATCCAGATCACCAATTTTTTTTAAATGTTACTTAAAATTTGCATTACAGAAGAGAACTGCAGGCTCTCTGTACTCCTTTACCGCAATCTGGCTACTGCGGATTTGTGCATTTGCTTCAAGATCTCATCCAGTCAACTCCATTTAGAAGCTGTACATGTTTCTGGCACTGAGTTTTGACAAGAATTCATAAAGTAAACAAGTTGTTTCTGAATTACAGCGGTGCTAGAGAAAGCAGAGAATAACTTTCCCAGCATTTGAGGTTCTTTGGACTGCTGCCAACACTACAAATTCCTTTTACCGTATATGTATAGTGTTATTTGGATGGCCCAGTGACCCTTTATAAACTTTTTGTAGTAACCGGTAATGGCAGATACACAGACTTCCTCTTGCTAAACACTGCCAAGGCTGTTCAGAATTACTCTTTTTTGCCTACCCAAGGAGTTTAATAAACTGTCATTTTTTTCCATTGGAAGAGGGAAGAAAACAAATACTGAAATAGCATTTTAAAAGTATTTCACCATACCAGCATCAGACAGAAATTTCAGTGCATATGAATAGCTTTTAAAAACACATACATCTTCCACGTGTTTAGTGTCACCATCTAAGTCTGCTGTAAGTACAGGCTCACTTCTAACAGGGGCCAATTTACAGGAGAACTGCAACAGCCTATTTTTTTCAAAATACACTGAGAGTGTGTTTTGATCAAAACCGGTCTATCATGCTAGCCTAAAGACAGCCTAACCAGCAACCCACTAAATTATACTGCAGAGTTTGCTATCTGGAACCTTAGGTTGCAATCAGAGGTGCTACTGTGCCTGCTGTAGCAAAGCAAAAGGGCAATTCCTGCCTGCTTCCACAAGAACCTACTACCTATTACCTTCCCAAGGGATTCTCTGGTGGCACACGTTCTCATCTTAACTGTTCTGACAATCAGCCAGCTTTAGCTCAGCCATTTTTAATAACCAAAGCCGCCTTCTAACACAGATAATTTTGAGAGAACAAGGGCAAAAGTGGAAGAGTAACTGCTTGAACAAAGCTCAGCCAGCAGATCAGCTACGGATGCAAGAGTAGAAACTCTGCACTTTCAGGGTCCGGCAGTATGCCTTGAAACCATGATGCCTCACCCTCCTGCTCTCAGTCATGATCTGTTGACTGAAGTAAGCAAGAAAAACAAGCCCAAACCAGCTTACATTAAATCAAATAGGACTGAGTTATACAGAGTTTTCCTATAGGAAGGGAAAGCTAAAATTGAAAACTGAAGGAACATGCAGAAACAGACCTGGTGCCAAGAATGGATTCAGTGAAGTAACAGGTTGTGGTGGCTTAGACACCAGTGAATCCAAGTTCACCAAAGCAGCATTGGGGCCCAAAAAAGACTCAGGGGTTTTCCGAGCGGCACTTTGTTTGCCTGATGTCATGCTTGAGTGCTGGGAATCAAAGAGATCAGGACTTGTGGTACCGCTATGCTGAGATGGCAAAGTGGAACCTGATTCAGCTGAAACAACACAGAGAAAAAACAAAACTTATCTCATTAATCTACAGAGAAAAAACAAAACTTATCTCATTAATCTACATAGTCAAGCAAAGAAAATCCTGAAGTCTCTGACAGCAGAAATGTTTTAAAATCTAACATTTGTATTAGTCAGATTTAAGTGTTTCAGTATATGTTACACCCTTACAGCATGCAAGCAGATAAACGTTCTTTAGAAGAGTATGAAGAAGCTACAAGAGTGCAGTGCTCTACTGAAGGCGCCACCTGATTTGCCCTGACGAATGTTCTCACAGCTATGCTGCAACAGATGGGACTAAGAGTTTCCAAGGAAAGGATATTCAAAAGCCTTAGCTACTGCCCTTGCACTACACCACTGCTGCACCCTTCCTAGCTAGATTCCACCCAGGTTTTCTCTTCTGTGTTAAAGCAGCCTAGCCCAGCTTTGAATTAGTCACCATTCTTTCAGGCAGAACCATCCTGACAGTACATAGTATATCAAAGCACTTATATGTTAATGTCTGGCAGGTTTTTTTTTTAATGACTAATGACCAAATGCAAAATAAACTAAAGCATTCTCAGAAGTGTATTTCCTCACCTTCCTACTATTGTCACACACTAGAATTTACACGTTTGAGAAATTCAGTTAACATTGTTCTGTGTGACACTCTGAGCAGGAGCCATACTCCAAACACGTTGGATACTGTAAATTTAGAAGTCAAACAAATTTCTCGGTCAATGCAGTGAAAGGTTACAGAGTGAGATTCTATGGCTTACAATGCAAAAGGCCCATTCCCCATAAATTCATGCACAGGCCAAAATGTTAACAAGCAGCTTTGATTGCTGCATCATCACCAGCTTTAATCTTCTTTGTGCAAGTCTTTTTTTTTTTTTTTTTTTAAATAAAATTTAAGAATAGAGACATTTGTTGCTGAGACTATCACCCAAACTGTCCACATGCTAAGAATTTGATTCATACCTGGCTTTTTGGAAGTTCGAAGTGTGTCAAATTCAGAAAAATCATCTTTAACTGTACCATTCAAATTACTGAAGAGGTCAAAAGATGTACTTCCTGTTCAAAACAACAAGACAGCCCTGTCATTAACAGATCTTCAGTTGCATCACACAGCTGATCCTACTGAAAGGAATTTCTAACCCATTCATGTTACCAAGAAGCCACCCTGTCAGGTTCCAGGGCAGCAGTTCAGATCGGCTCGAGTGCTCCTACTCTTGACCAGGGAGAAGGATAACATCAGAGAACTGTCTTTTCTTACAGTATTAACCAACTAATTCAGAGCAATGTGCTTTTAAATCACAATGTAAGGCACACCTTTAGCGTGCTGAGTTTTTATGGAGTGTCTGCACTAGAGAGATGTATAGGCAGGCATATATTGCTGCGGAAGAAGAGAACAGCAACGAATTTACAGCCTAAACTATAAAGTGTGTTAATCAGCCCTCAAGTAACACACACTTCTGAATACAGTTCCAAAGACAAATGTAGCATTGCTACAACTTAAGCAATGATTTGACTTACGCTTCCCAAGTTAAAAGGAGGAGGAATGCAATAGAAAAGGTTATCTACGCCATGGAGAGATGGTAAGGCCCTGTTAGCTAAAGCACCAGAACTTGCCCACAGTTTGCAACCAATGAAAACATAACATTTCAAAATGTGGACACACCCTTACCTCAGAACGGAGGAAGAAAAACCACACCTAAATGAACAGCAATCACACTCCTGAAAAGCTTTAAAGTTTGCCTTTTTTTTTTTTTTATTAGTTAAAATGTTTTTCTAATTTAGTTTTAACCTTCAACACATTTCAAGCAAATGAAGGTACAGACTCAGCTCCGTAAAGAGCACAAAGACAAAAACCCAAGAGAATGAGTGAAGATTGTGTTTAGCAACAATACTTCTTACCAAAAACAAAGACCCATCATAGCTAAAAAAAAAAAAAAAAAAAAAAAAAATCACTCTCATAATGATCCAGTTATTGCCCTTTGCCCAGTAAAAAGCTGATTAGACAACTTTTTGCAGTACTCAGATTCCTTTGTTTATTCTGTACTGAGATGAATGACTAGCAGAAAATGCATTTAGGATGCATTTAGCCACGGTGCGAACATGAAAATACCAGGTATTAAGATTCATCAAGGTTGCATTAGTTACAGAGCATGAATAGACAATTACATCAGCACCTTCTGCATCGTGCTACACAAGGGCTTAGGGATAGCTTTCACACCCTCAGTCTGAAGTAACAAACCTTCATTTGCACCTCTAAAAGTCTCCTCAGAGCGTGGAGCTGCTCAATCTGTCAATCTACCTCTGCAGAGACATCCATCTGCATAGCTATTTATCATGATGAAAGGTAAAATTATAGTATCATTCATTTCCAGAAATTAAGTCCTTGTCTAATTAAAGATAAACCCATTTAAAAACCCAACAGCAGCAGCAGTCATAAGTGCTCGGCATGCATCCACACATACCAATAAAAGAATGCAGAAGGGACAGAGCACGAAGAAGCAACACGAATTCAGAGCTCTAAGTCAGAATAATTACATTTGAAGTTCTTTTTGCTGCTAGCTATTACAGCTCCCGTTTATTTTACAGACCAGTTCTGCAAATTGTTCAGCACATAGCTTCTTCTAACCAAGCAATGCAAGAAAATAATTCGGATTTCACCTTCATTACTCAAATAATATGGATATGGGATGAGACCATTTCTCACCAGAAGCAGACAGAGGTTTGTTTGCAGGTGCTGGTCCCCAAGGATCCACAGAAGATTTTGCTGCAGTAGAAGATGGCTGAGCAGGAGCCCAAGGGTCAACATTTTTGGACAGAGACTGAGCTGTGGATCCTGCTGGTGCTGCCCAAGGGTCAACAGAAGCAGCTGGTTTGGCACCTGCAAAAAGAGCCAGCAGGAACACAAGTCAGTACAGTTTCACTCTGGAAAACTTTCCTTGGAGATTAATCTCTCTTATGAGCCATTACTGCCAATTAATACTAAACATAAATAGGTGAAGCAGTTCAACATTAAGAATACTGATAAGTCTCAGCATCTGTGTCATACATACCAAACAAGAAGCACAAGTAAATTCTGCACAAGACAGATGAATAAAAGAAATCTCCCATTTGAAACAGAATTTAAAAATCTGCAGTTCCAACATGAAAATAAACTTGCTTTTGTTACAGACATTGCCACCACAACAGACAATGTCTGACTGAAGGTGACCTAAATCACAGGGTATATTTATGAACTCATGGGAAAGAAGGTTTCTAAAAAGCCCCCATGTAAAAGGTATGAAATATACAACATTAAGACTTGGACAAAGAAAAGAAATCTGTAAGATTCAAAGGGAAGAGTTTTCAAACTCTTTTAACCATACTGTTATTTTATAAAAATATAATCACCTTCCCTAAGCTAGTTGTGCTTTTTTTATTCCCATTTATAAGCACTCCTGCTGACACAGATCTAAGCTGTCCATCAATACCCCTTCCTTTTTTTTTTTTTTTTTTAAACCCAATGCCTGTATGTTCAGGATTCCCATTTTTATTGGAAGATGCTGAAAACTCTTCATTCCTACAAATCCAGATTACCACACTGCTTCAGATTGTGCACAAGGTTAGGGCTTCCTCGTGTAAAGTGAAAAACTAAGGCAGTAAAGGAAGAAGGAAAGAAAAAAACTTGCCTCACTATATACAATTTCCTGCCAGTTTTTACTTCTTCCTCACCAACCTACTAGTTTACTGCTTTTCAGCTTAGGTGACCTCTTTTCCTTCTACCATTAAATGAAACTATTTTGGCTTATCAAACCCCAGGATCAATAAAGCAAACCACATTTCAGATCTGCAGTGGGCCACGTCTGTGTTGGAAGGTATCGCTCTTCCTTTGTTGCCATGTCATCCATCCCCGCCGCCCCTCCCCGGCCATCACGGTGCAGGAATGGGAACCTCGTACTTTAAATGCACATCCTGTACAACTCTACAGTGATCAACTACCTTCAAGTCAGATAGTACAGGCAAACACGTTTCCTCTTCCCAATGAAACTTCTCAACCAGTCATGCTTTAATGACTAACTGAGAACAACTGTATAATCCAAGAGTAGGACAGAATTACCCATGCTGTACACGGCTGTTATCTTTAACCACCACATGGGTTTCAAGTTACAACTGAATATTGTTTTATTTGTTAAAACTACATACAAACCCCCCTGGCATCACAATATTCCTGAAAACCAATTCATTGCTACACGCAGTGGCACAAATTCCAATTTGCAATGTTGGTCTTTGTTTCATCAACAGGTGGCATGGTTTTGCTACAGCTTCAGACCAGGAAATGCTAAAATTCTCCAAGTAACTCCAACTATTCCCACAACAGTACTTACATTTCCTTTATCTACCCTTAGTGCCGAGATACGAGCAATGCCACACAAGAAATGCTAATGACAGCACTTCCCATAAACGGAAGCTTTCAAAAGTGTCTTGTCTTTCATAAAGGGAGCGCAAAAATTAGAGCACTTGGGAAGATACCTTCCCATAGCTTCCATTATCTCTACTGAAATGCCAAAGCACATGCAGGATCTGAGAAATACAGTTTAATGAGTCACCCTTTTATTAGCAGTCAAATTCATGAATCTTACATCCTCAAGACTATCCTTGGGAGCCAAGTAACCAGACCAGCAAGCTGGAACAAGGGGTTGTTCTATGGTGTTAATAAAGTTAGGAGCCACTGAGAGGAAATGCTACAGCTGCAAGTGATGCAAGGAAAATCTTGTCAGAGGAGGATATGTTGAGCACGAGATTTGAAGAAGGTGGATTTTGTTTGTTTTTTAACCACGGAAAAATACATTGAACAGCCTTAGGGCCCAAAACTTGGACTTTTTCAGATTTCATGCTTGCAGTTCATCACCAAAAAAACAGATTACACTTAAAACAACGAACTGTAGTTGGTCCAGCAGATCTGTAGTGCCCTTAATGCCACCATGAGGAGAGAGAAAGGGAAAAAAAAGGCATCATTATTAAACTTCAAAATTTTCATCAGGAATCTGGATGGTGGTGTGCTGAATGCTAATGCAAACGACTTTGAAGCACTTTATAGCAGAGGTCATAGAATCACCAGGCTGAAGCAAAAGTGACAGAACTAAGCTGTTAGTCTTCATGAAAAAGCTTCCATTTCCACAGAAACCCCCCTGCCCCTCAAAAAAGAAAAAATCCAAAGCCAACAAAAAACATATCCAACTCCAATTCCACAGACATAGCAAGTTTAACACATACTGTGAGGAACCATCAACTTTCTTATGCAAAGGAGGAACTCCTTGGACAGACTTTGGCTAATCTAGAAAACAGCATACTACACAGGCAGCGAAACACACACACAGAAGCAAACATGCTAAAAGCGGGCTTAATTGCTCTTTAAAATGTGAGGCACTGGATCTTTCACTTCAGAAACAGATTCCATGAATTTAGCATCAAAAGCTTATGAAACACAGTGAATATTTAAAATGGTAACCTCAATTTTTTTTAGTATAAAAATCTCCTTTTACACAATTTAATCCATTTGGTTCTGACAGTATACACATCACATTTCACTAGGAGCAATTAAAGACATGGTAATTCAGATCTACGGCCTTCCTAACCATAGAACCCTGCCTAAGTACTATATTAAATACTGGCAAGAGTCTAAACCCATGACACTGGACACAACTAGCAGTCAAAGCATGAGCATCCCCCCCGTCTGAGACAAGTTGTTTTTGCTGTACAAAGACAACAGAAGCTTCACTCTTCTCCTCTTTCTTAAGATTCAAAATGCACACACAAAAACCCAGCTGCTTAAAGAGCAGGAACAGAGTGCAACTTTAATTTGTTTTAGCTTAGAAATGAGTTAAGGGAATGTTAGTTCTAGAGTATGGGAAACAATCAAAATGGACTAATATACTGTCATTATCAAGCATGATATTGTACATTGAGAAACTTTGAAAAGCTCAACATTAAAAAGCAAAAACTTTTAAATAAGCATTCCTTCTGGCAGTTTATTCTTACCAAATGATTGCCATGGGTCAGAGGCAGTAGCTGCAACTGTGGATCCTCCCCAGGGATCAGTTTGGTTTGCAACAGCAGGAGGTCCCCAGGGCTCTGTTTTCTGTGGGGCCGGTGCCGACGAGGGCAGGGCATCCATTAGGTCCAACAAAGTGGTATGCTGAGGGCAGGAATAATCTGAGCTTTAATCAAGAGCATTACCAATCTGAAGTACAAACCCATGAGAGTGAAGAAGCAATTATTTTTTTTTTTTCCTTTTACACACCTGCATTGACTAGTAGTTTGAAATTTAACCCACATGGAAGAAGCTTTAAGCTATACAACAAAGCAATCCCAAAAGCATTAAAGAGCTCAGTATTAAGCTATTTTGTGTTACTGTATTTCAGCTTTTGGCAGCATAACCGGGAATTTCTTAGTCGAAGGCACTACCTCCTTCTTTTTGGGAATTTTAATTGTGTCTCTGCGACTCTCCTCCAGAGCCATCTGTAATCTCAGATCATCTCCGCGTCTGAGGCGCTCCTCCTGCAAAGGAAATCAACACTGTTGATATAGACCATTAGCCTAGACTGTGCTGCTTGCTCCCTCCAGTGTCTAGCCCCCTTGGCAGGACACCGCCAGGGAAGGCCTGGGCAGTACTCCCTGCCACCCTAGGAGTGATGCGCACCACAGGCACGCACAGTGGGATTGCCAGGACTATCTGCTGTAATTCGCACATAACACAAGTGGGGGGAAAAAAAGATTTCTTGTGATTCTTGCCTCAAACAGAGGTCAGGAGCACCCTAACCCTGTAACACCAGTATAACAGTGTGATCATAACAACATCCATTTGCTGACTGAAATTTACCCTTGTGTTGTTTTACTCCTAATGGGAAAGGTATAAATGAAACATTCTTTCCAAAAATTAAGTTACAATGCTAGAAACACCACAGAACCAAAAGACAAAGTAAATATCCCATCTTTAAATTACTGCAATGTTTTTGAACATTCAAATCACCACTGAAGGACACAGTGATTTAAACTACTTTTCCTGGCTTTTGTCAGCTTCCCTCCACAACTGATGCAACTGTTATAAAGAACGCTAAGTGAATTAATCTAGCCAACTCCATGCGTATTTTGTAGGTTTTTAACATCTGTGAACTACCATGTTTGTGGTACATTCAACTACTTAAAATATCTTTGCTTGCATCACGTCTTTCAGAAGTTGACTAATTCCCCAGCTGGTATTTCCCTTGCGATTTCTTTAAGCTATTTCAACTGATAGATTCTGATTTTTATTTTCCTCAACTTTATTGCTCAATAATGACAAAGTTTACTGGGTGACAGTTTCCCCTTCCAAGCACAGAGATACTAATGCCTAACATACAGCAGTAAGCTAAAATTGTCACAGGAAGCCTCTAAAATACTACAGATGCTCAGCAGGCTGATCTGAATTTTCACTCTTAGCTGAGATTCAACAACTTTGTTATATATTAATATGCAGTAAACTTTATCCACAATTACAGCATTTACTCCAAATTCAGAATGAAGCTCCTAAGAATTACCACAGTAACATAACCTGTATGATAGATTAGGAGCCAAGTTATTTTAAACCAGGTTCTTTATAAATTCCAGTACTTTGTGTCAGGTCACCCTTCTGTTCCAGACAATCTCACCAAATGTGCAGATCATTCAAAATTTCACTGTAATCAGAATTCACTGACATTTCTTATGCTGGCCCCATTAATGAAGGTTTTCAGGACTAGTCATGTTTTCAGTTCTTCCTAACTGAAAACATCTTCAGTAATGTGATGATTAACATCCTCCCACACAAAGTCTTCTTGCAAAGTGACTGTCATCTTCCACTAGTCTCAACAGCTCTGAGGCTGCAGTTACTTTAAAAAGAGATTTTAAAAAAAAAAAAATATATATATATATAAAAGAGCAACATCTTCCAAAATGGCCTTTCTCTCCCCTATTCCACCTGGAGCAAAGCCAAGCTGCCATTGGAAAAAGAGGGAAAAAAAACCACAAACCAAACCAAAAAAACCAACCAACCAAACAAAAAAACCCAGGATTGTAGTCTCAACTATCAAAGCATAGACACTTTGGAAAACCTACACGGGAACTGACCTGCTCCGCCACTTCCCGGCTCATTGCCAGCGCGAGCTGCAATTGGAGCTCCTCTTCTCCACTTGTCTGAGGCCGGGCCTGCTCGAGCTCCGAGGAAACTCGAGGGGACGTAGCTGTTGGAGACAAAACCCAGCAAATTTAACACACTAAACAACAAAAAGATGTAACAGGTTTGATTATTTCTCTGATCGGACCAGCCCACTTTCACACAGCCACTCTCACAAGGTCCCCAGCAGAGCAAAAGGCCCCCCAGGTGCCAGGGGCCACCAACTTGCCGACCACCATCGTCTCCCTGGGCTGTCAGAGATAAAGCTCGTACCAAGACTGAGGTTAAGAAGCCAGAACAATGAAGCAGGCAGAACTTTGCAAGGCAGTTCAATTGCTTTAAAGGAAAAATGTTCCTGGAAAACAAAGGCTTTTTTTATTAGTGGGGCTGTAATATCAAGAAGTATCACCAATGAATGCTGGATACCATGTCTCAGCGTATCAGAGCCTTGGGGGGCAGGTCGCTGACTTAAAAAAAAAAAACTATAGAATTAATCATTCAAGAAAACATTTGTTGGTATTTCTTACATCTTACAATGTCAGTAAGAATTTGCTGGGAGTTGGCCAATACCAGGGTAAAATTGGATACCACCCACTTTTCTGTAATACAGTCTTAATGGGACAGATAAAGAACTATTCTTAACTGCTAGGCAGGCTCAGAAACCAACAAGCCAGCTATTCATACCCAAAATTTACAAAAATACTGTATCATTCTCTGTTTAAAAAAAAAAAAAAGTTTGGTATATACATTGGGGGGATGGCTTGTTTTTTGTTGTTGGTTGGTCTGTCTTTGGATGAAGACCTCTATTAGCTAAGTAGCAGCTGGTAATCTCCCTCACTCCTCCCTGAATAACAGTCAAGCTTGACAGCTAAAATACACAATTTCTCAATACACAAATATTCCTTTTATGGATGTGAAGTGTAGTGATGTTTTCACTACAATAGCACACAGAAATTCCCATCCGAATGGGACAACACTAATAGGTTCATCATTATACAGTAATAAATTTTCATCCCCTCTCTCACTCTCAGATAATTCTCTAGCATCCAAACCATTTATAGAGAAATTTTATCTTACTTTGGCAAAGAAGTTTGTATTTAATGGTTGGAATGATAATTAGTTTGGCAAAATATATATTAACATTTAACAAAGAGGAACCATATTTTTAAACTATGATGTCAAGCTCAAGGAAATCACGTTTCTTCTTAATAGGTCAGCTATTAGATTGCCAAACTGTAATTAAAAAAAAAAAAATAAATATCACCCAACACTTTTTCAGTCACTACTTCAGTCCTCCAAGTATGTCTCAGTCTTGTCTCCCCCTAATTTTTAGGCCAAAATGACATCATAAAATAAAAAGTGCAACCTTCTCTCTCATCCAGCAGGCTAGAAGGAAGGCGACTCTCTCTGTAAATGAGGAATGACCTTTTCTTCCCACCATACACCCAATGGGCCATCCCATCCCACTCTGCTTCTAAAGGGACAAATTAATTTATCACCCGGAACGATTCCTTCCACGTTGTGCTGATCCTGAAGCTTTCAAGCCAACCAGATAAGCTCCTGACTTCACCTAAAGATGTTACTCATACCTCAATTCTATTACTTTTTCAAACTTTCTCATATAAAGTATCTAAATTTAGCCTGCTTCATGAGTACTTTTTGCTGCAACGGTCACAGACAGGCTCTCCAATATATTATATGGACTATTACAGAATTACAGTAGAAATAAACAGGGCATCAGATAACAGGATGTCTGACAGCATGGAAAATAAAACTTTAAAATGTTTGTAAAGTTTGAATATTCTTAAATATGAAAACAAAGAGAATTAAAAAGAAAACAGGATAAAACTCAACATGAGGTTACCAAAAGGTAGCCTATAACAGAAAAAACAAGATCCTTCTCTGATTTGCCAGTCAAAACGAAAAGCAGTAAAGTTAATCTATGTGGACTCAGCAAAGCATTTTATGACGCTAAATAGGATGTTACTGTTAAATAGAGAGTAATGTAAGAACTGAAATAGGTAAAGAACGAGCTGAAGAAGAGATTACGTCACACTGCCTACCACCAAGGAAGTTTACTAACAGTTTCTCAAGAACTGGCTTTAAGACCAATCTTAAGAAAAATTTTGTAATAAACAAATGCAGGAGGTTATGGGAAAATGCAAAGATAATTCTAAGAAAAATTGTCAAACTAGAGGGAGAAACAGGAATATTAAAAAAACAGATGACTGAGAAGGGAACGATAGAAATGGGATGATACGGAAAAACAAAGTAATTTCTTTGATGACCATCATCTACTAATTGAGGGCATCAATTGCAAATGACAGAGATGTAGAGAACTTTCTTTAGTACTAAAGCACCTAACTCCCAGCCACTAACCTAATAACAGCTATTACTAACATTAGCACTACTGCATCAAGGCATTAGTCAGAATTCATCTTAACATACCAAATGTAATTCTAGTCGTTCAAATCCAAGACGGATGATTTCAAAACAGAATGGATGTGGAAACGCTTCCCTTCTGAGCACAGAGAATATTTTATGTGTTTATCTTTGCAAAAAGAAGATCAAGCAGTTTATGGTTGCAAAATACATCAGGCTTGCAAATACTACGGAGTGAGAAAAGCTATTTGAGATAAGGGGGCAAGAACTAATGGTATAAATTGACCATGAATAAATTTGAGATACAAATAGAAAGAAGTGGCTTTCCAGCAGGAATTGTAGAAGGGAAGAGTCCTAACTCATTTCAAAATAGAGCTGGATAAGCATACAAATGGGACAGCAACATATGGCAACTGGACTATGATCAGGCAAGTACCTTCTGGTCTTCTGTTTCTTTAACTGCAACTGTGGGGAAGAACGCGATTTCCTGGACTTTTTGCACAGGAGTTTTTCCACCTCTGTTGACTTAACTACATTCCATAACATCTAAGAAGCTGACGGTAGAATGACTTTAAAATGATGTGAAAAGGGTTAAAGTAACTCCACTGGTTTTCCTCCTATTTCCACATGAAGGACTACTTACTGAAAGTGCTCACCAGTTCCAGCTTTTAACAGCACGCAGCGTTTTTGCACTAAAAAAGCTGCAAGAAGCAGGGATTGCGTCCTACTCCAAGCGTCTCACTCGCCCTCCCATGGTGGGTCCTCGCCTCCCAGCCACGCAGGGGAATGGCAGGCTTGCTTTGGCAGAGAGCTCCATTACCTCACAGCTCCCAACAGAGACCAGCATTCAGCGGCTCCAGGATCTGAACACAGATAATAAGGGGTCTCACAGATACAGCTTATTTCTTTTCACTTTTAGGCTTTTCAGCAATTCATTCTACTCGGTTTTATTAACTCTAAAAAGCACTTTAGAGCTCCTTTTACAAAAAAAGGAAAAAATTGTCAATTTGAAATTCTTCCTTGGGCTTCACATTAAAAAACATTGATAAAAATGTTGCTATTTTACATTTAAACTTCTGCAGTGGTTATAACGCCATCTACATTAAATAGCTGCCAGCGTATTTCTTGAAAAAGGATTAAGGGAAATTCAAAACACTGTTCCTGGTAGTAATCTGACATGTTTTATCCAGCAACTTCACTCAAAAATTCCCGCAGCATTATAACTGCCCTCCTATATTGGCCTCGTCCTGCATTAACGTTGTAGTTGCAAGGATCTAGCATAAAGGTTATTGCCTTAGTAACAGTATCGCTGCCACACAAAGAATCTCTTATCCCACAGCACATGACAGTTAACTCAGATGTTTATGTAAGATGGGACTCAATAGATCAATTCTGACCTGCTAAGCCCTGCTTTGTTGCTGCTTTGAGAATTTGGAGATCCCGGCCCCCCTAGGCTGCCCAAAAGCAACTGCGTGGGTATCTGCTTCTGCAGGGAGACATGCCACCGGGCTGTCCTCTCAACAAGACTCGAGCTGCAGCGCAAGGAAGTGATTTCCAACCTCAGTTAATCACTAAAGCAGGATTCTGCTCCACCATCTGCCTCTAGCACAGGCTATGTCGTCTTTCATATGTATCTACTGGTAATTTACTATATTTTGGCTATATTAAAAGCCCTCTGTAGATGTCTAAAGGTTTGGTTAAGTTAGTGAGTTAAAGTGTGTATACAGCACACAGCTAGAAAGCAGAGTCATTGCCTACATTAATGATAAAAATCAGTCCCAGCATAAAAATCAGACTGGGTATTTTCAATCAGAAGCATGTGCTTGTTTTGGGGGGGGGGTTCTGTTTGTTTGTTTTTAAATGTCACTCTAGACCACGTGATGGCACAGAGTGCCAGGGAAATAAGCCCCAGCTTTATAATTTGCAGGTGGCACTCTTAAGAACAGAATTCATTTCTTAGTCACTCTTGTTTGAAAAGAAAAGCAGCTTCCTCATTCAATCAGTACGCCTACAAAGGTAGACAAAACCAAGGCTGACTTGAAAAATTAGAATAACATCAAGGTAAGAACTTTGAAACCGATAGCAATTCACTTGGGAACCAAGCGGAGATCCCGTTTGTTAGTCTTCAAATGAAAGGCTATTCAAATAAAGATGGGATACTTTCAAAAAGGCAATCTAACCTCTCAAATTATGAAAGGGCATATGCAAACTGCTTAATCTAGAAGGAATTGTGTAATCCACATTTCCATTAGGAATTAAAGAGATCTTTCAAATACAAGAAGAGAATTAATAGCACCTATTAATGCGACAAGGTGGAGCTGATCAGCCATACTGCATGGTTTCTAATTGCACTGAAGCAGAGCACTTTTGAAATTAATTTAATACTGAACAAGTCCTTAAGGCTTGTTTTGGTTAAAGAGTATTTTTTCTCTCAGGTGATCCTGACACTCATTTTAATAGACATAGTTAGATAATTTCTTGCAACTACAGAAGCCTGGTTACACCAATGGCATCTCCCACCTTTACTTAGAGCACCAGAAAAAGAAAAGTATGATGAAAGGATTAAAGCAAGTCCTCAAGTGACATCTGACAGATAACACAGGAGTCTATCAAATTCCTTCAACACCTCAAACTACAGAAATTATCCATGCAGCTCATCCAGATTCACTGCTGGATGATACACCCTGACTAAGATGGAAAGCCAGAATGTATTCCAACCTGCAAAGATGCTGAAAAGATTATTAAAAAAACCTTCAAAAAAAGCAGCTTTCTGAATTTCCTATAGTGTCAAACCCAAATTCCTCTGAGTTATCTTCTACTCCAAGCAAAAGGGGAGACAAAGCTGAAATAGATGAGCTGATGCTTCACAAAACTGTTTTTAAATAATAAGTCAACTTAATGTGAATAATCACTGGAAATATTAAAACTTCTTATTTCAGCTAAAGAAAATTGCTCCCAAAATCTTTACAGGTAAGGTTAACAGACTTGGCATTTCATAAGATCCATAAAAGCCCTTTTCAGTCCATCTTCCACCAACCTTTTATCAAATAGGCTGTATGTATAATGAATCTGATTTCTCAGCCAAGCGGCCTACCTCCAGGCAAAGTGCTCCTCTAAAATCAGGTCACACTGTGCACGTTGCGTTGTTCCCTACTCTGCGCATTTGTGTAAATGAAATCAGGACGTTAAAACACACACCAGTCTTGCTCTGCCAACATTTCCAAGTGCAACCCAAATCCAAGGCAGCAGATGGCCAAAGAAAAGGACATGCATACAATCCAAAATAAGACAGGTAGGTCCTGGTTTAGGCATAACAGGATTGGACCTCTTTAAAAAAGTGGGTCTTCAGTAAACTTGGTTTTAAAACACGAAGGCCGTACAAGGAGAGGACCAGCATTTTCCAGGGATCCTTCGAAGTTGAAACTAATTCAAACACACTATCTTCTGGGGGCAGGGGTGCCAAGGAATTGGCTTTGTCAGTCACTTTCCTCCAGGTAGAGTACTTTTCCATCATTTCTCTGACTCTTGTACCCACCCCAGCCACAAGGACTGTAGCAGCAGACTACACTGCTTGCTTCCTGAGCAGCCACAGCACAACTGTGACAACCCGGATAGGTCTGCTAAAGACAACATAACTAACCTGCTCCCATGGTGGTTGAGAAAGAGCAAGGTAATCTGAGTCCCTACACTCCTGCCCCATCTCCTAAAAGCTTCTGCAGGCCTGAGGTGCTTGAGCACAGCGTTTTGCAGGTACTCTGAACTGTCTTCCACACAGCGCTGACTGTGGGTTACACTTCTGCCATGTTGACGACTCCAGTGCAGCAACAGAGTAATATTCCTGTGTAAGCCTCTGCTGAAAGAATACTTTAAAAAGATAGTTACTAGATGAAGGACTTTATCAAGACTAGTAAACCTTAACAAAAGCACTCCCAGGCTTGAAACAGCATCATAGTTCAGACTTGGAGGTCTGTATTAAGAACACCCTACTTTTCCCCATGCAGCCATAAATCTAGAATCCTATTTAAGTGGTCATTGGCAGCTGTAGATGAAACAAGGCTAGGAACAAGGGGCTGAAGTTTTCAAAACTGGGTGACTACTGTCTAGCACAAAGACAATGTTTAGGCACAAAACCAGATTAGGGGTGGGAAACTATTGCTCCAAGAAATTTCAAATATTGACCTCATATTGCTTCCTCTCCCCAGTAAGTTTAGTTTCAGCACTACACAAGAACATTCGCTTAACGTGAAATAAAACCTGATATCAGATTTCATGCAACTCCATACAATTTACACATTTTCCAAAATAAATAAAAAAACTTTTATGTGTTTTGTCATGTAATATTTAATAGCTCCTAATCTGAACATTAATTGCCCCGGCTTAAAGCTGGAAGATAGCCAGTTGTCTCCAGTATGTCACAAATTGTTGACAAGATGGAGGTTGGGAGGAGCTTTATTTTTGCTTTTAGCTTTACAGCATCTTTCTCGGCTTCCATTTACAGATTACAAGACTAGATATCAAAAATATACTAATACTTTTAGAAATGTTTGTTTGCATCACGAGTCGGTAATATTCACATGCCGTAATGTACTCTCTAAAATTATACAAGCTTTACAGCACAGAGATCTTCAGGGCCAACAGAGTCATTAAGGCAAAGCTTTGGGAGAAAGGATTTTATTAAAAACTATCATGCTTCACTATTTCACTTTCCACAGTTCCTAAAGGATTGTTAGAGATGAGATGAAAATATCTGCAAGGAAATGGGGAAAATGTCCTTATTCACCAGTGTCTTGCTTGCAGCAGTGAGGGACTATGATATATCAGTCAAGAGATCCTTTTCCATCTTGAATTCTCTCACACTATACAGGCTATCAACACTGCTTTTATTTTTTCATAAAGGATAAATTTGGGACACAAAGACCAGCAACTCTACAAGAAAAACCTTTCTGGCTCAACATCAAATACAAAAACCAATTCTTACATGCGCTCTCAGATACAAGCCTACACGTATGCTTAAGAAGCTAGAGAAGAGCAGTAGTTTGAACATTGCAGTGTTTACAGTCAATGCTGTACAGTGCAGCTAATCCAACATTCTGAAGAAACTGAACAAAAAAGGGTCCACTGACTTATCCAATATTGCACTTTTAGTAACTGACAGAAGGGGGAAGAGATCCCTCGCGCACAATCCCGACACATTATCCACTCGAAGTTACTTGTTCCCCTAGTGATCTGTCCTGGAGAAACTATTACGCTCTTTCAGCCAGCTTGGGCTTCTTTTCTTCTGCAAGAAAGTATCAAAAATGAGGAGATTTTATATCCAAACACAATCTTTTAAAGTAAGAAGAACGCGTTCTGAAAATCTGCAATCCCCACCCATTGTGCTAGCAAGGAACAGAAGTAATTGGCACTAGGAGATGAAACATTTCATTTAGCTATGTTGGTAAAAAGGCTGTTACACTCTCCCAAACTTTATTTATATTTGAATGTTAATAAGACATGCTAAATACTTAGCGAAGAGGGTGGGTGTACATTTTTAGTAGGCAAATCTCATGCTATAGATTGCAAATCTAAATGCCTCTGATCTCCTCTTCAAAGGCTCAGAGGAATGAAAGACAATTCTACCAGAATATACAGTACAGCAACCGCATCTTAAAACTGTTATAAGGAGAGTATTTCCCAGGAGTTAAGCATAACTTAATTCCTTTTACATACTTTTGTTCTGAAAATATGGATTCAGTAAAGAAGCGTATTGCTATAGAATAAAAGAAAACATGATGGATACAATCTCTTTCACTTTAAATAATGAAAAACATCTTTTCCATTAAATTTAGAAGGCACAAGAATAACCCTACATTTATGTAACAGATTAAATGTCTGGATTTTGATGAAACTCCTTCCTCATTTCCTAGGATAAAGGACAAAGCTCTACACAAAGTTTTCCATTATCGGAAGCACTTAGCACAGCTGTTTTGTATGGTGCTGGTTTGCTTTGCTATACTCAGTTAAACCATACAAGAAACATACTAAAACTTCAGAAGATACAGATCATAAAAACTAACAACCATCTGTACTTTTGCTGATAGATAATTAAGTCCAGGAGAGTCTACAACAGCAGAACCACCTAAAGGAAAGGGGAAAAAAAAAAAAAAAAAAAAAAAAAAAAAAAGCCTGAGATTTCTAAAGCCTCTTAGGTACATGCTTATGGGGGAGGAGAAAAAAAGATTAAGAAATCATTACCTCAAAAGCAATCCGCAAAGAGAGACATACAGCAAAGTCATATGCAGGCAAATGAGAGTACCCAGTAAATCAACACTGTGTACTGAAAGAATAACCAACCTCGCTCCTTGACATCTAGTCCCCCATCAAAATTCTTAACATGTCCAAGGAACAACAATTCAGAAACACACTCCGCATTGCTCAGTCCTTGCTGTGAGAAATAGTTTGAAGCCTCTGGTAGCATTTAACATGACAAACAATAGTTACGTGCACTAAAGTTAAGAGCTGGTGAAGAAATAGCCCTGTGGAACAAAGCAAAGGTGTGCTCAGCATACCTTAGTGACTCTTATTTCAGTCCATCAGCATAAATTAAAACCAACAATATTTCAAGCTATCTCCTAAATTAAGAATTTTTGTTGTAGTCGACAGATCTACAAACCTCAAAAGAAAAAAATGTTATTGTTGTGATAACAATATACATGTTCTTTAAAAATTCACACTGAATCAATGCTTGAGTACGGTTATTAGAGAAAAATTAAGTGTTTGTTATTCCATGGCTAATTAAGAGACAAGATAAAAATTCTCATACCTGGAAACCTTCATGCACTTTTTTTTGAACCCTGCATCCTAAAAACATTTCCTTTTGGAAAAAAAAAAAATTAAAAATAAAAAATTTCTGCTCTTCTCCATAGCTTTAAATGGACAGAGATTTTCTTCATCCTAGCTTGATTTGTCCTGCTACCTCCCACTGCCTTCCACAGAAAATGTCTGTACATGTCAGGGATACTGACATCATTCACGTATTTACAATTTGAGAAGCGCTTTGGGACACAGGACATGACAAACAAGATTCTTAAAACTGGTGCTCAATCGATTCACCACACTGGCTCAGTTACAGTCCTTCACACACTATAAGCATTCATTTAAAGAAAAGATTTTCCTTCAGAATTAGACCACAACCACTGACATTCCAGCCAAAGCAGCTTTCATCAGATCATTACTTATATTAAGAAGGATTTACTGCCAAATCAGGCCTCTTCCTAACATGACAGGGAGTTCCCCCAAGCAGTGGTATAAAGAATCCATTCTTCCCACATCATTGTATTTTTTTAAAGAATGAAATACAGTATTTAGTACCGATACTTGCATACCAAACGCTGATAGTATAAATAAACACTGACATAGTCAAAGAGTTACTCCTCTAAGAACTGCTGAGCAAGAAATAAAGGAAATTAAATACCAATATCCTTCCTAAAATAAAATAGCAGCAACATAAAGACAGTATCTAGCAAAATGATCCAGGAAATACTCCGCATTTCTAATTTTTTCTTGAATTATACTTAACAAAAAAAACCCTCAACACAACAAATTTTCAAGCACTCCTTTTAAAACTAGAAATAAATAAAACCCATTAAACAATCTCCCTACTGAGACTGGGGGCCTATATTACATCAAACACTGGAACATGTTCACAAAAGCATCTTGACAATGCTACCTTTGGGAACTGACAGTAAACAACTGCTTTTTAAATTGATTTACGTCAACACACACATCCTCTCTGAAACAAACATTTAACCAGTCATTTGAAGAGACATTAGTGCCACTGAGCAGACCTGCAAAGACCCAGCCAGTGCAAAAAGCCCCTTGCAGTCAGCATATTAACCCTCCTAGCAGGCACCATTTACTCTCACGTCTAACAGAAAATCAGAATACAAAATCTTTCGAAAGAAAGGGAAGAGAAACTTCTTTTATGTGTGTTTGCGTGTACTTACAGCCATGGTAAGATGCTGGGGATCCTCCAGACTTTCCATATTCTTGCTCCGAGTAGCTGGTGGATAGGTTTGGCTGACTGGAGCCTCGGCCAAAGGTGATCTGATTGCTACCCACTCCAGTGGCCACCTGAGCCATGCGTTCTTTGGTCTTCAGGGCTTGGGCCCTCTCTGTCTTGAGTCGCTCATCATCCTTCAGAAGAGACACCAGCTGCTTGGATTTCTCCCTCACATTGATGCCCTGGTCTTTACCATCTCGATCAATATACTGAAAATCTTTCAACGTCTGGATAGCAAAAATATTCTCTTTACACTGCTGCGCCACTCTCTCAGAACCAGTTTTAATCAGGTAATCTAACAGAGTAAGGGCCTTGTATACATGTCGCCAGTTCTTGCCATGGTCATTCAGTCGTTTCCAGATCATGCTCATAATTTCAGAAAAGGCCACAACATTGTAAGTCAGATCTGCTATTTCAGTCATTAATGAACTGGAGGGACCCCAGGGGTCATTAGAGGTTGCTTCTCGAACTTTTATTTCGGCCTCTGAGTAATTGTTCACAATGTTCTTCATCTGCCGTCTAATAGACGAAGTCGTCATTTTTATTTCCCTTTTTAACAAGACAGATTCCAGAACACAAATAAAAAAGGGCTATATCTGCTCGTCTATGAACGTTTCTGAACTGTGAAGGCTCCGTATCAGTGGCTTATTTGTAACACGTTCCACTACAATCATTTCCTCTCTTCAAGAGAATGACACGAGAAAATGAAAATCATGACCTGAGTAAGGAAAGAAAACAAAGCACGTCAGTTGTGTCTTTAATTATTCCTACATAGAAAGCCATCTACATACACTTTTGAGAAATTTTGCTAGAGTTCACTGATGAATTTTCTCCCTGAATTTCTTCAGGACATCTGATTTTGAAAATAACTTGCTCTTCTCACAAGTAATATTAAAATCTGAAGTTCAAAAACCTGAACTGCTGAACAAGACAAAAGCAATAAGATGTCCATGCTGACGCAAATGCAAAATTTTAAAAGCAAAACAGAAACAAAGTCCAAGAAATTACTTACAGATTTCGTTTCCAACAAGGCAAAACCTACCTAGAATTTTTAATTACAGAAATTACAATGCTAGCTGGGAGAGCTGAGATGAAACTACATTAGAAATTCCATGCTTAGCAGCCATTAGCTTGCCTCTAACAGCTGACAACTGCAGTCCGCTACCATTGCTGTAGGAATCTGCGTACTGAGAGAATAAGCAAACTTCCTAAAAATTAACCAAGTTTTTTCTGAAACCGCAGGTAAGTTTAAAGCACGCTCAATTTCAGGGCACAGATCTTGAACACTGCTCTGCATTCAGTTGAGGCCTAGGAAAGAGAAATGAGCACCAGAACGACGCACTCCAACTCAAGGTGACCTTTAATGCTAAGCAGATTAGAGGGGAATTTGTTTTTTTCAAAATGCATTTACTTTGTACATTTGACAACACTCATCAGATCTACGGTTTCTGCTCCGTGTGTCTTTCACATAGCACAGAAGAATTTTTAATTAAATAAAAATGGAATTGTAAAACCAAAGTGACTGGCAAGAAAACCCAAGGACAAGCTCCGGAGCTGGAAAGCTGTTTCAGTTATTTATTTAAGGTCACTGTTTCACATAAACAGAGGTCTATTAAGCTTTAGAATACACTACTTAAGTAAACCGGCAGATTTTGCTGTTACATTAACACAGTTAGAATAGTCTTTGATATTCACCAGTTGCACGAACACTAAGCATTGATTCTGTAATGGAACTTGCCACATTAATAGAGTTTGCACATTCAAGATGTCCTCTAATAACATTTCTCCAAACACTCCGAAGAAGCAACAGTATCACTTACAAAAGACAAGGGAGAGAAGTAAACCACAGATTTCAAGGCTAACATTGTTATCATTCTTCAAATTACTATTGTGCCATTTAGAATGAAAGCAGAATTAAGCGTCAACTTGGACAACACGCAGCTCTATGACAACTTTCTCAGAATAAAGGCATATAACCTTCCTAGAAAACCATTCTGGGCAAGTTAAACTACAACAGAACAGGTCCAATGAGTTACTGTATTTTATCTTGTTCCACTAAAGTTAATTTTTGGCAGAATAAAAAACTATCATCACATCATGGAAAATTAACTTTAAATGAGACCAACACTAAACTTCAGGTAAACTGCATCATCCTGGTGTTCTCCCCAATATTTAAAACCAGATGTAGAAGAATGTCCATCTGTTGTCAGATGGCTAGTAGCAACAGGAATAAAAGGGGGCATCTTCTGCTGGGGCATTTGCAGGTTTGTGAATTATAAATCCAGCATTTGAAAAGTATCCTATATAAATATTCCCAGGTGCTCATGACTGCTGCTTCACTCCAAAAGTTAATGTTGTCCAAATCTGCTGGCTCACCTGCCCCTGTCATCCCTCTTTAATGCATTAACCTCAAAGATGAGTCACCAATAAATAAAATTAAAAAAAAAAAAAAAACACCACCACAACACACACACACCTTATTTAACCTAAACCATTTATTTTTGTCAGTAATAGATTAAGGCAAATTCACAGACAAAGCTGAAACAAGTTATCCAAGGAGGTGGCAGCATCTGGTAGAAAGATGGTCACAAAGAACTAATAACAGACTCCAGGCAATAGCTTCTTTAGCTGGCAAAACTAGAGCCAGCAGAGGATACAAGTGCCAGCATAATCATGAACACAACTATACTGATGATATGGATCCTAGATCAGAAGAATACAAACCCCCATAAGGGCTGAGCTTGTGACTCAACCAGAAGAGCAGTAAACATGAAAAATTAAAAACATGAGAACTATGAAACCTCTTAAACCAGATAAAAAGTCTACCAAGCCCAACAGCCTCAGACAGAAATCCTCATGTAAAGAGTATGAGAAAAACACATATATATTCCCTTGCCTTATATTAGCAGCAGCTTAGGCATCTTAGATGCAACCTGTGGTGGAGGCTCTACCAGCCAGCAACAGGAACACCGTGCCTCTACCAACCTCTTTTCTAAAGCCACTTGTATTTCCCATTTCACCCTCACCAAGTACGCAACAGCAGTGCAGTGTCCACCCTACACGAACAAGTACTTCAGCTTATTTTAAACTTGGACATTTTTTCCCCAAGCTGTGGATAGGGGGCATGCTTTTTAAGAAAGAACAAGTCACCTTCGGCTCCTTTATGTCCCTCATGATTTTATAGAAATTGGCCATCTCCTTCCGAACTGAGGATCTTGTGAAATTCAGTCCCTCTATTTAAAAGCTGCTCCATATCTCCAGTCATCCTTGATGTCTTTCCATGCACCTATTACACTTCCATTTCTTGAGATATACACAGTTTCAAGCACGCTACATTTTGGGTTTGGCAGTAACAAAAGGTGATACCACAACATAGTCATTAACTGCTTAGGATTTCCCATTCTTTATCAAATACTTTCTAAAAGTTCACTTGCCTTTTGGTAGTTGCACCTCTACTCGTGCACATGAAACCAGGGTCATTTCTACTCCCTGTGCAAATGTGTTGAGACTATTTCATCTGCCATTTTATCACTCAGCAGATCTCAATCTTTCTCCCTTCCTTTCAATTCAAGATTCGTTTCAAATTTGACTAATTTGGTTCAATTTGGCCACCTTATTATTTAGAAACAATCTGGAAAAGGGAGTATTTGCAAGAGCACTGATCTCTGGCAGGACACTTCACTGGGAATAACCCTTCACTGTGAGAACCAACCATTTACTCGTAACCCTGTTTCCTGTCTTTTAACCCGCTGTAAATCTATGAAAAACATTCTTGTCTTATGAGAGTTTTGTTTCTTTAAAGGCCAGGGATGAGAGGCCTTACCAAAATATTTTTAAAAGTCAAGTACACTATACAAGCAAATGCCTCACCTATATGTAGCTCCCCAACCAAAGGGGGGGGGAGGGGGAATTTATAAAAAAAAAAAAGGGAGAAATTTGGTTTATTACTTGTTACAACTTCAAAAGCTTTTGAAAAAATCATTTTAATATCACACATACCTGGAAAGGTAAATTTCAGAGAACATGGGAACACCTACTAGTCCTAAGTAACACCAATTTTGGCCAATGAAATAAGTTCCTGAAGAATTAATCATAATCACAACATAAGCAGGCACACGGGCAATCAGGGTGCAATTTCACAGGCCATCCCAAGCTAACCGTAAGCCAGCACCAAACCCAGTGGCCTCCCAACCCTCCAACCGCTTCCCCTTTCTCTCTCTTGCATCACATCTAGCAATTACACAACAGCAGAGTAAAACTAATCAACTTAAAGTCTTGCAGAAAATTAGCTTTTTAGCACTGGTTTCTTTTGTGTCGAATCAGTGAGCTGATCAGGCTGCACAGTGACATGGTCACAAGCTTTGCTGCAAGGCAGACTGTGAGAAGAGTAAAAACGATCCAATCCTGGCCTCACTTTTGAAGGAGCTGATTAAACATAACAAAGCTGTCAAGCTCCAAAAAACAGCATGAGAAAGTGAAGAGCCTTCATTACTGCCCAACTACACCACACGCACTAGGAACCCATGCACCTGGTTTCAGAGAAGAAACCAAATGAACAAAGGCAGGACCCCAGGCCCTGCTGTGCTCTCCATACAGGCTACAGCTAAATGAAGGAAAAATATTCGTGGTTTTGCTGTAAAGTACGGGCAAGAAGCAGAATAAAAATTATAGCCTCACTGAGTGCAGAAGTGGTTTGGAGAGAACCCCATATTTAGGAAATGCTTAAGTTTCTGTTTAGGATTTATCAGTTCAATTATCAACAAAGCTAAACCCCAAAAGCAAGTGAGCTTGGAGTACATACGTGTGCAGGAGACCCAATTTATGGCAGCCCCATTCCCCAAACTGAAAGCTTTGCCAGGGTGAAGCTTCTGAAGAAGGCTACTAGCAGAGAGTCCTGCTTTGGAAAAACAAATGTAGAGCAAACATTTCTAGAAGAGAACACACTGGATTAAGTTAAATGAGCATTTTTCACTCTTCCAGAAACTTGAAGATTTCACTTGTTATTCTGTAACAGATTTTAAAACCATCAGCCCATTAATGCCGGCATGATTCTTCACCCTCATATCTTTGATTCATGAAAACAAAGTCATTTAATGAGAATTACATTAATGTCTATTTTTTCCATTTCCTGATGGAAAGACATGTTTTCTAATCCTATTCTACTTTTAACCCACTGAAGACAATTTATTCTAAATTTCATTTTACTCTATTAAAAACGCAAAGGATGAATGGGGTGACAAGATAATGGATTTTTTTTATCTCCCTCCCCTCCCCCCAATCTAGTACCAACATTCGAGATAACTATTTTGGCAGTAGCAGTAACCCTCACTGAGAACTCTGTGCGCCTTTCAGTATCTGCTTTACAAACTCTGCTTCTACACCACACAAAGGAAGCATTTTACTTGATTATTACAGGTCATGGAACACCGTAACAGCCTATCTTACGGTTAAAGAGATCAAAAAGCCAAATATCCCTACTGCGTAAATGCAAGAAACCATTTCTAATGCATGATCCAATACTTACATAGAAAGTTTAGATTTTTTTTTCCAGAGACCTCAGTGAATTAACTTCTCACAGCAAACCACAACGAAGTACAATGCACTTGCAACTTCAGCAAAAATCTGGGTTTGCATTTTTAACAGTACAGTTGCAAAGAAAACAGAAAGTAAGACCAGTTGATTAAAGCTGCTATTCCTTGCTAACAACAAGAAAAAGGCAATCAGCTTGAATAGATTTCTTTAAAAGGTTAAGCAGAGAGGGGAAGAGGGAGTTATTAGTCTTGTTCAAGTTTAGGTGAGCCTTCCTCATTTTCTCTCCCTTCCTCATTTTCTCTTTTATACAGAGCTACAGTGTAGCTTCACAACTTCAGATAGAGAGAAAAGGAAACATACAATTCTGTATATGAGAAGGTGAAGCTTACCTGTGCTATCAAGGGTAACCTGAGGGGAATAACCCATTTCCTTTTTCCTATTCCAATAGTTTCATTACACAAATAAGCCTGATGAATTCTCATGGTGCTTTTTTAGATACAATGTGCAGACAGAAAGGAATTCTTGACTGAACTTCTCAACAGCTTTCTCTCACAAGAGATTAAATTCAGTAAATGAAATCTACATCAGGAAACCATCTTTAAATTGCTAAGACTAACACAGAAATGAGGCCAAGCCACAGAGTCTTTAATAAACTTAGTTCAAAGAAACAGCCATACAAATCCATCTATATACAGGCTTTCAGCAGAATCCATTCAGATCTCTGGAACGTAAAACTCAAACCAGGGTTTGTCTGCAGTGATAAAATGCCCTTCGTATCAAGCCTGAAGGTAAATACATACATAGCCCAACTAAGTATGGACCGGAAATATATTAAAAGCCTTTAATATCAAGTAGGCAATACAAAGTGTGAAAATTAACATTAAACATAAGAAGTTTGCCAGAAATTTGTGTAAAATTTTAATTAACTGTATTATAGGCAACACATGTAAGTTATATTAGACATTTACTGTAAGTAACATGCATAAAAAGTGGATTTTTGAAAACAGTTATTAATTCAGTCATTCTGTGATTTCGAGGCAGTCACTACAGACATCTTAATCTACATAAAAAATCCCCTCTTTCATGAAATACATGGAAAGCTAACTACAAGTTCTCATCCAAAGATTCATACTGCAATTACACAAAGAGATTTTTCTGGCCTTCACTAGAAAATACACTCAGACAGCTCAAGCAGGTTCCCTTATTCAGTTCACAGGACATTCCTCAACAGCTATGCTGGCAACCGAGACACCAAAACACTTCAATACTGGGGGCACAGGTGGGCTACCTCAAGCCAGCCAGGCTACTAAACAGCTCTGTATTATGAAAGCACATCCTCAGTATCAAGGGATCCAAACACTACCATCCAGGATATTTGCACCCCACTATAATTTCAAAGGAACGTAAGTGAAAAATAAAGCCTGAATTAAAGAGCCACTAAGAGCCTCTCCTACCCAAGACGTGGTGAAGCAGCTGCTATGAGAAGTTCCAATGTGTCATAAAGCTGAAGAGCGTGCCTTACCTCTGAGGTCTGAATACACACAAACAGCTAGAGATCTGCTCTCCTTGCTATCAGGATGGGACAACAGAGGCAGGCAATCCTCAGGGACCTGTATTCCAGGATCAGTCGGAGAACCCAGGGCCTGGAGAGTGCTTCTTGCCAGTCTGCAAAGAATCAGGCTAAGAGGAAAGCGTTGCCAGATGCTGACTAAGGAAGAAGCTCCCCCAGACAGACACTGAAACCACACCTGCACAGAGCAAGCAGCACACACTCAAACACAACCCCAATCGTAACAATAAGCTTCTATTTAAGGCAAAGAAAAAGGATTCCCATTGCCTGACACTGTAATCCACATCCTAGTTTTCTTGTGATAGCTTGTTATGTGTACAAACCCAATCCACTGTGCTTTTAGAAAGTCTCATTTTCCACAAATAGGAACCAGAAATCTTTGACAAAAAAATTGAGCACAAGCCTTTATTTAAAATTCAGGAATATAATAATCCAGAAAAGATTGCTTATAGCAAAGACATTTTTCTTATACTGGATCCCACATCGCTAGAGAAATTTTCAACCTTAGTTAATTCTCTTTCAGATTTTTTTTTTCCCTATTCATAAATAATTCTTATAGAACAACTGGATGACCAGAGGATATCATTATACTGTCTACGGTATAATATCCTACTGTAATACAAACATTGTTCCCAAAACCAAACAGGAAGAGGGGCAACTGTACATTGTGGTCACTTGGAGAAGAGTACTAAGAGAAGCGGAGAAGCTTGGCACTATACATAAAAGCCAACAAGTAGCACACTTATTAGCTCTCTCTTGCTATTGTACAGCAGAGAAAACAGCAATTCATGGGAATAAAACAGCAAAATGAAGACACTGAAATTACCATCAATGCCCTTCCTCAGCCTTCAAAATTATTTAGGAAATGAGCTACAAATACAGATTGGCAAATGGTTTGAAGAACAGGGTTAACTCCAGAAAAAAGGTTTAATTTCCATTTTTCACAGCTTAAATGCTTGTCTTCTTCAGTGTAATTTCTGAGAAGAGGAAATGGTTCAAAATTAAAAGTTTTGGAAGCTTTCCACTCCCTTTTACAAATGAGAGAACAAGGTCAGCTTTCACAGACAGCAGGTGGCCAAATTATTTCTTTATTTAAAGAGTTAATGCTGAAAGATAATTCTCCTTCAAATTTATGCATATTCATGAATCCCAAGGTTAGATTCTACACTGATTTTACAGTCATGCCTCAGACTCACAAACTAACTCCAGCTTGTACGGACATTTAGCCATCGAATAGATTTACAGACACAAATTTGTTTAAGTTTTCTCAAAGAAAGAAAGATAAGAAAAGACACCTTTTCTTACTACGTGTCTACTTAAATTATCAGGGCAGTATTTGAGCTCAATGGAGAGCTTATCTCATTACTCACAGAGTCTACAGAAAGGGGGGGCAAGGAGCAGAAATCTAACTTTCATCTGGCAGCTGAGAACACGGCAGCACTACCTGGCCACTTTACTTCGGGACCCGCCAAGCCAGAGCTGCTGGTGCTTCGATGTTTGTAGTTGCATTTGACTTTGCAGCCCCTAACACAGCTGGAATTACTGACAGTGTGGGAAGCAGCTGCAAATATGCTCTGAAATGCTGCGAAAGGGGACAGCCTCCGTAACAGCCATGCAGATCACCGCAAATGATCCAAATCCGACCTACACTGAAGATCTAATTTTAGGATTACAAGCTTTAACAACATCTCTGTAAAAATAACACATTCCTCCTTCTATGGCTGGGTCAAGTGTCATTGACAGTACTACCTGCATTTTACACAGCAAATCCCAGTTTGTCTTTCACTAGTAATACAGAAAGTATGGAGTGTGTAATGAATAACAGAATATTGCAGAATTACAAAACAGCATAAGGTCAAGCCATTATGCACTGAACCAGAAATTCTAAATGCAAATTAATCCAACATGGCAGCAAAAATTCCTACCCAAACTCTCAAAAGGAATTTGTTCTCTGGGGATTACCTACTTGAATGAAAGCACTTCATCTTTTCTTTTCACAAATAGAGAAAGAAAAAAAAAAGAAATCACCCAATGTGTGCCTTAACAAAAAAGGTAACAATCTGCAATAAATTCCATTTACCAGGTGTATTTGAGTAGCATTTTCAACTGAATTAAGGACAGTGGGAGACACCTCTCTCCTTCCGCATTTTCATTTTGGAAGGAAGGAAGATATCTGATATTCTTGCCAGAGGATGTGCCTTAGAATCTATTACTAATTAGAAAAGTCCAGCCTTGTCACTTAGGCTGCTTATTGTGTGACAGGCAACTGCCAAAGGGAAGCCATTATATCTTCTCTCCCAACAGCTCAGAGCCCTGATAGATCACCTTGAATGCAGGAGGGACTGCTAATAGTACAACCTAAAACCCTGCAAGACCACAAAATATTAGCTACATTCGTTAAGCCACAGGGTTTTCTTATACAACTGCCATTTTTAAAATTCAAAACTGACAAGAACTACTATATCCATATATATCTGTGCTCATATATCAGACTTGATATTTCAGTAAGATACCTGCTACTTACAATTACCCAACGGTTTCATTAACTAAATTCAGTTTGCACTTTATTACTATGAAGCAGACAACACCATGAGCAGTTTCTCCTATCCACCTACACACCACAGACACGCAACCACATTAATAAATTCAGTAGGCCAAAGGCAAATGCTCATCATGACAAAGATTAGGGGAAAAACAACAGTTTAACTCTCCATGTTACTATTTGCAGAAGCTGAGAGACTAATTAATACTTATACTTTATGACATGAATTTCTAATGAAAAGGATTGTTCCAAGGAACAGTGCAAGATCTTCAAAGCCATACATGTCCATACATCCAAAACACTACTATTTTCTTCAGTTACAGTTGTTAAGTGCACTGGCTGCTAGCACAAACTACAAGCCCGTAAAGAAAACTGAGATTGATTTAATATCCTACCTACATTCATTGATGCCCATGCACAGGATAAAACTTCAAGTGCCATCCCTCACAGCCACCATACTTGCACATTCATCTTGAAAAGTCAACACATGGTCTTAATTCAACTATCATAACTGGCAACAATTAACATAAGGTTATTTTAACGCTCAGACATTAAGCTACATGCAGTTGTATGCTCATGACTAATTAAGTTGCTATAAAATTGCAAAGCAGTAAACGTATCCTAAAATCCTCTATGTACCCCACTGGAGGAACGTTTTGGCCAAAAACCAGGGTTTTACACTAGGCTCTACTGTTCAGCAGTCAGGCTCAGAGAGGAACTGAGGATGTGGCTTCACGTTACACTTTATTCTCAGCTGGCTGAGGGCTGCTACAGAAGGCCACGTCCTGCTCCTACCTGCTCTGCCACCATCACATGCCACCTCCCTGCCCCTCACGCCAGATCTCGAGATAGAATCAGTTCAGCGAGCTGACCTGACAAACCGGGGGAGGCAGCGGGGAGATGGATAGCTGGGTTTTCTGACAGATCAGGTCACCAAACCAATTAATCCCAAGGTCACTCTAATTATTCTAAAGTACACCACAAATACGGGAAGTAACATTCATTTCAACAGCAATCTACAGTTACATTTCACAAGGCAAAAGGTAAAGCTACACCTTGAAAGCTCAAATTGGTGGTAAAGTTAAAGATGATGGTTTAGACCTGGGGCTTGCCTTCAATGGGTAACAGTGCAAGAACTGCAAACAGTGGGCTTTCTGGGAAATCGTATTTTAGCATCTAGCTGCTAGTAACTCACATTCTCTTTGTTTCATGTTGAAGACAGCCACAGAAAAGAAGAAAATTCAGTCCTCTACTCTTTCAAAACTGGCCAGCATCTTAAAATCTTGGCCCTGCCCTTTTTACACACTGATTTTAGCTATCTGTCCTGCAACACTTGCTGTTCAGCCTTCCCTCTTACTCCTCCGTATCTTTTGTCTTTTCATACTGTACACACCACGCAGTTCCCAAAATCTCTTCCAAACAACCCTGCCTCTTTTCTCTCTTCCTAACAGAGCTGTCTAACATACCTAGCATCACTACCTTGGCAGGAAAAGCAATTTCATCCAAAGGAGCGCTGCCAGGCAGAAAGTATGTGCAGCCAGAGGAGAGGGCACAACAACCCTGCCATCAGCAGCCTGGATTTAGACTGGGTTATGCTTACCATGAAATAGCACTCAAAAATACTGCTTGTCACTTTGGTCTACTTCTGTGCTGCCCCATTTCCTGATTTTGAGCTATATTCTTAAGTTCATCTTTGATGGAAGTGAATCACTAGAAGACCAAAAAAAAACCCCACCCAGAACATTTGATATAATGATTTCCCTCATTATGCTACTTAAAACTTTCCAATTCCTTCATTCAGGCACTAATAAGAATCATCCCTATTCACAAATGCAAAGATTTGTTATTATTTTGTTGATTTTTGTGGAATTAGGAAAAAAAAAAATCTGGCTTGAAGATGCCAGTGAATCCCACATTCTCCCATGCAGATATACAGATATTTTCAGCTGTCATCGTAAAAATTCCTCAAGCTTTCTGAATCTATCCTTCAGCAGTAATATTCTACGTACTCTCTTACCTATTCTGGATATTTAGACAGAAAATTATTTGAGTGGGAGTTAGCTTGCTCTTCTCAAAGAGGATGACAAAGACTTGTTACTAAAAGGCATCTGTGCCTGTTCCATTATTAAAGGTCATCTTCTTCCAGTCGGCTCTTGCAGAGAACATGTTATACTCTCTTAGCTTTGATACTCTGCAACCAGCAACTCTGTATGTGTCCTCAGGACTCCACATACCCTGTAAGGAGTCCAAACATAGAAGACAATACCTACCACGTGTAATCCAAAACTCAAGCCTCCGATATTTCTGAAGCAGCTGATTATAGCTTGGGACATGCAAAAAAAAAAAAAGGCAAGTAAATCCCCTGTGTAGCACTACTACTACCTGTACCTCCCATAGCTGCCTGGTATTCCTGCACTGTTGATTATTCTTTTAACCACTGTTCTAAGGCAAGTCATTAAAACTTTCTCTCTCTTTAGATTTATAAACTGAACAAGTAAGTGACTTAAAAACTCACCCATTCCAGAGCATTCCATCTAGTCCAAATGTACAGATGAAATTCTGGCCCATTAACATCCATCAGCTAACAGAAGGGTAGTGAATTCATCAATATTGCTAAAATGCGTGGGTACGGTATCATGCTGAATCATTTAGTAACTACATTTGCAGCATGAAGAGCTCAAACAACCCGCCTTACACTGTCAGCAACCATCTTCCTGAAGGAGGAAAAATGAATGTATTAAGATCACCCTCAATTTTGTTATCCCTCTTGACAAGGTTGGTAGTGTCTCTACACACCAGTATTTGCATGCCAATCAAATAACGTCTGATGTTGCTCCCCTCTGGACATCATCTTCCCCAGCCAAGCCACCTGCACACTTGCAAAAGCTTTCATTGCTCATTTTTCTGCAAACAACACAAGGACCTGGCTTTTCACAGCTTGTTAACATCCAGGTGAAACACATTAAGTCTTACATTGAGTTTTCACTTTGCAAAGAACCCAAAAAACCCACACATTTTTCCTTCAAGGCCAGGCTACTGCAATTGTTACAGTGCCACAGGCTTGACTCCAATATTTTCTTTGTTATCTATTTACAAAGTTGTGGAGGGACCATCTTCTTACTCCAGCAAGAAGTCTTCCTAACAGTGGAAAGTTCTAAACATACGAAAAGCTAAAAACTACCAAAATCAGTCAGTCTTAAGAGAAAATACATTACGAACTAACATGAAAGTGTAACTACCAAAAAAAGCCCACACCTGTGGCTGGGACTACAGGCAGCGTGTCAGGGGGTAAAGGAGGAGGGAAGAAACCATATTATGGAGTACGATGGTATTAAGTTATTGTTCTCATAACGGTGAAAGGAAAAGGTATTTATTCTTTAAAAAAAAAAAAGAAAATCAGACTTAATAATATAAAGAAACAAAATTATCCTTAAAGTGTAGATCAGAAACTACTTCGCTTGTTTTGCCTTGTTCGGGTATGCTAAGTCTGGTCTTCTCTGCTTCACTGCAGTTTTAAAAATTATAGTAAGTACATTGCACTTTTGTTTACACTTTCAGTTATAATGGTATCTACTCTAAGTCCAAGAATAAAAAGGTTTTTGTTAAGGTAGCCTTTATAAACCGAGTACAATTAATTCAATTCTCAATACCTTAGCTTCCTTAATATAGATAATGTCTTAGAATACATACACTTACACATGTGTCTACATATCCTTAACTCCCACGGCTTAATTCAATTAATACTATTAAATCTTTAATGCTTAGCTTCAAAGGCTTTTTTTAATTTTTAATAGCTCTCATAGGTTAGCATGAATGTTTTAAGTCTTTCTACTATATTTTAAATAAACTCCTCTTTTCTTTCCACTTTGATGTTTGCCTTTCTGACAACCCTCTACTCTGTGAAGCTCCTGGAACTTTGTTTTCTGTGAAACGATGACATTACAAACTCAGAAAGATATGTTAATCACTGAGCTGTAATCAGGGATTTTTTCCTCTCACCTGCCCTCTGGGCTGGGAGTTGGCAATAGAACCGCTTTAATCAAAACAATGTAGAAACCCACGAGGAGAGAGGATGCAACCAGGAGGGAGGGGGCTCTTATTTGCATCTGTTTAGCAGGCAAGCAGCAGGCGGGGCTTAGTTCTCTTTTACTCTGGTTTCCCATGAAAGGAGAAAATGCAAAAGTCACCATATTTTATTAAAATAGTTACAATAGGAGTTTTGACAAAAGACTACTCTGGCTTCAGGGAAGCACGAGCCTCATAACATTTAAAAACACATCCGTTTCACATGTTTGACAGGCACTGAATGTGTTTTTAATTGTAAAGCTTTGCCTGTACCAACAGCATTACCATTATAGATTTGATCAGCTCAAGCTCCAGTTTATACACACATGCATCTACACAGACACACAGACATATATATGTAATTTACCAGTTCTGCTACCTGGTAAAAATCCCACTGTGAGCACATTGTTTTAATACCAAGGTAACGTACACCAGTTTCTCCCGTTCTCTTACTCTCACTACCTCCAACCCCTACCCACCTTCCACTGCTCAATTTCTAAACTTTGCATTTGTGAGACAAAAGAGACAAAGTTTCAATGGCATATTTCAGGCTTTTCTATAAAGCATAAACTAAAAAAAGAAAAAAAAAAGGGGGGGGGGGAAAGAAAAACAAGCACAGACTTTCCTCCTCCTTTATTTTTCTTCTGAATAAGAAAAAGAAATCCCTTCTTAAAATAAAACTAAAAATCAGCATTTCCAGTGACAGGAAAAGGCACTATAGTATTATATACACTATCCAAGCTGACCAAAAAAAAAAAAAAAAAAAGATTAAAAATCTGGCTCTGTCCCAAGGCATCCAGACACAATTTTGTGCTGGCACGTACATAACAAAAATATTTCTGCATTCAGGATGTTCAAGCATGTTTCCTGCATTTACACCTGGAAAGCTAACTACTAGCAAATGATGTGCCCTGTTCAGCACCGACTGTAAGTAAATGACCAGTCCCAGATCAACAGATCCCTCGCGCGTTTAAAGTGAAATACGTGCTTACATACTTTGCTTGATCTAGACCATAAACCGCAGAACAGAAAACCCCTCCTAAAGCATATTAAAAACAGTAGAATGGAGACAACCTACAAAGCCACCCTGCTGTTCTTCACCTCTTCGACATTTCCACAGCCTGCAACGTGAGCAGTGAGCTCCCACCATGCAGAGCACTCCCCAGCGCTACGCACCTTCACTTATGTAATGTTCTGTCCTTTAAAGCCGATGTAAATACTCTCTTGGAGGCATCATATGTTCATATTATTGTGAAATTAAATATATGCAGACACTGTTAGTTGGCAGATAGACACCAAAATGTCAATTATACTATTCAGTGTGCTTAAACCAGCAGGCTAGGCAAAAGGAGATTATTCACTAGGTAGCCAAACGTAAAAAAAAGCCAGACATTTCAGTCTGTCTCAGTGTTTCACAAAGGGGTCAGCGATTTGTAAGTTTTAAATGCAACACTTAAGCAGTTTTGCAGACTAAAAATCCCTCACATCCTTTGATGATATACCTCAGTGCTTCTCTGCAATAAAACAGTTTAAAAGTGATTTTGCTGTCACACAACCTTTTATACTTCAGCTTCTCTAAATTTAAGAATTCTGAAAGCCAAGTAAAAACAATTATAAACATTCCTGTATTTTACTTCCTTATTAAATCTTCCCAAGAGAATCAGTAAACATATAAACACAAATATCTTTCAGAAGAGTCACCCAGGTACCAATCTTAAAATCTTCAGAAAGCAGTTGCTTTGCTGAAAAAGTATAAAAAACATGGGCTACATAATTGTAGTCTGGTGCAATGACAGTCTTCCTATTCTTCTGTGTAGCATGTAGAAATTTCTGCTTTAAAAATATACATGAAGTTGTAGAGTCTCTCAAAAACTAAAACTACAATATTAAATATTGATTTCTGATCTGCATTTGTGCACTTCTAAGAAAAGTACTTGGGTCACCTATGCTATTTATCTAAAAATATTCCAACAGAGGCATTATCTTTACTTTCTGAGAAGCACCATCCTAAATTGGTAGACAAAGTTTAACTTAATGAACTCTGCTCAACAACAGCAGCAAAAAAATAGTAACACTTCTCATCAGTAATAAGCATTCCAAGCCCTTAAAAAAAAAAAAATCACTGCAAGAAGCATAGTATTACAAGAAGCAATCATAAAACCATGCAATAAGCCAGCATGGGCTCAGAAGGCAAATATTTCATTAGATAGCAGAACAGATGCGAGTCTTATGCTTTCAAATGGTCATTACAGAAACAGGATTTTATCAAATGATGGAATGCCTGGGCAGGGGCATTTTAAAGATTCACCAGATCTTCCCTGGATCTGAATCCTGCTGGAAATGCACAATTCAGACCTCTCTAAACAGATATTACTCTTCACACTCTAGCAATGTCACAAAACGGTAGGGTGTTTCACTGATTAATTAGCTAACTGAATAATTAAAAACATTAAATTTCTGTTTTTCAAATAATAATTCAAGTGCTTCCCTTTACATATACCAGATGACACAGTACATTCTGCTTGACCATCTATCAGAGATCAGGCAGGCGTGTTAAAAATAGTTCTATTTAGAACTGAAGGATAAGGATTAATTTATGATCTTAAATTTCGGCTGATTTCATAGGGTTAGATCAAACATCTATGCCTTACTGCCGTTGTCACAAGCCTCATCCCTGTCCAAACAGAGCTGAAAGTTAGTAGAAAGGCAGTTGCAGCAGCAATTGGGTCAACAGATTTGGCTGAAGAAATCCTCACAGCTAAAAGAAAAAAAGATAAAAATCAGGAGAATGACAAAATTAAGATGCTGCTTGGGGCCTGTTCACCCAGTTAGCAACACACAACTAGCCACTTGAGAACAGATTTCCCACCTACCAGGAAAGATGTTTGAGGGAGTCTTTCGTACCTGTGCCTCAGGGGAGGAAGTTGCTTTTAAAAATACTTTGTTTTGCCTTTCCCTAAGGAGTATTAGAACTGTATATATCCGTTATTTTAGTGTTTTTTGTCCATGGGGTCCTACAAACAAAGGTCTTATTTGTGAACTCTACAACCCTTACACCCGTGAGCAATTACTCATGCGATTAGTCCCAATGAAGTCAGAAGAATTGTTTGAGAAAGAAATTGCTTGCCAATCTAAGGGTTGCACAATCAGAAAAAAAAAGTATAACAAAACCACAGAGGGGGGTAAATTGCATCTGACAAAAACTACAATCAAGAAATAGCTGGTGACAGATTCTTATTTAACTACAAGGAAGTGATTTAAACAGTCAGGAGCAGTTGTCATAAGATTATACAATTCTCTATTAAGATTCTTAAAGTGTCTTTGTTCTAGCAAAGCTATGAAAAGACCACTGCCCTTGTAAAGGTTCAGAAACTATACTAAATTGATGTTAAGTCTAGAAATTAATATGATTTCAAAGCGAGCAAAGAAAAAACTGTAAAAGAGCATCCTTGACATTACTAGCACCTTTGTCGCCCATGCTGACACTTAATTAGCATGGGCACAACATATATCATAGCGTTTCCCGGTGGCAAAACTCGACCAAAGAGAACAGACCCAAACAAACAGAAGTACAGAGCTCGCTCTGCTTGGGTTTCTGCTTTTTAAATAATGAAAACTAGTGGTTTGATTTTAGAAGACATTACGTTATGTAATTGACATCTTCAGAACTGCAGGAAAGTCTCTGTAAGGTTTACTGCAGGGAGATTAAATTAATGTCTGGCTGTTGAATTTCTCTAAAGAAACAAATGCGGCATTTTAGCCATGACCCCCAGACACCACTGTCTACCTTTAAGTAGTCACTTCTAGAACAACAGGCCATGACTACAACTACTGCTACACTGAAAAACAAACAAGGCAAGCGAGTCTTCTGATTTCTGTCTCAAAGGACGGACATAAAACATCACTAGGTAAGGTGCCTGGCGTATTTTCAAATTAATAAGCAGCTCTGAACTTTAAAAAAAAAAAGTTTTAACTTGCAAAAGTACTGTTCATTAATTGCTGCACTGTAAGCATGAAAGAGCAAATGATTTACAGATTAATGTTTTACTGTAAGGGATAAGAACAGAAATGTCCATTGGAAAAGAACATCCACCAAAACATTGGGTCTAAAAGTGATCAAATCCAAGCCATAGGAAACATGTAGTGACTCGACTGGAGAAAGGAACCAGTGCTACTATTCAAATAAGCATTAAAACAGATGTATACATGTGCAAAGTACAAGGTAATTATGAGGGCAAGAAAGTAGGAGGAGATAGAAGTCTAAAAGACAGGTTTGTACCATTGCATTCAAGTGCTCTCCTGTCTGGGTCACTCTCCAAAACTATTCTACTTCGCATGCCTTGTACATTTAGTACGAGTACTACATGACAGAAGACCCAGCAACCGTAGACAACATTAATAAAACACCACTTGGAAGAAAGATGGGAGCAGTCAACAACGTGGAAGAAAACTGCAGAGGTCTCATATAAAAATGTCAACTAATTACTTTAGGCAGCTCAGGGAGCTATACTCCTAGCCGTGGAAGGAGAATTATTACTTGAAAATAAATTGTATGCATCAGGATAATGACACATACTGAGTCTGAGATTCTTTAGAACTTTACCCAGCCACCTCCACCATAAAACTTAGATAAGGGGAGCCTCCAACACAGAGATGTATCCAGTTCTGGGCTGGGACTGGTTTTACCCAGTCATACTGCTAGAGCCAGCTGCACTCACGCTGCCAGTGGGGACCTGCTCGTGCCTGAGCTCTCCTCTGCTCTATACTCATGTTTCCCCACCTGGAAAGAGCTGGCTTTTTCAAGCTGGCGTGCAAGCTGAGGCACAGGCAGTGTGAACAGACCAAGCCTGACCTTGAACTCAAGCTCAAGGCACTATACCTAGAGGCATTTATGTTAACAGCCCTGTGTGACATGAGAACAAATAGACACACTATTAACAACGCAATACAGGACATTGGTTCGGAGATCAATTTTTAAGTTCCATTTTTGTAACAATACCAAAAAAAATGAGGAAAAAACTACCTATACAGAAGAAAAGCATTTCACTAAGCATAGTGACACAAAGTAATATTTCCATATAGAAATGCACAATAGTGAATTACAAACCAAATTCTAGTAAACATCTCTAATTGCCAGTGACATTGCAACTAGAAAACACAAAATACGCTTATACTGATTTTCTAATTAGTATAATCATTCATACAAACTCCACTATTAGATATTTACACACATTTAACTTCTTGTGGTAACTCTGAACATACATACTACAGTTTGAAGGAACTCAGTCTCAGTAATTTAAGCTACTCTCTCCTTAAAAACTGCCTACAACCTCTAGTTACCTACAAAAACACACCTTAGAATGGTTTGATCCAACTATTTTGCCTTTTATCAGTAGTTTGGAGCATTGTCATAAAATCAACCAAATCCCAAATTTGAAAACCAAAGACAAAACAGTTACTTGCAAAACGATAAATAAGCAAGACCAGCTTTTCTGTAGCTTTCTACCTCCTGCGCCACTCACCGAGAGGTTCAACTGCGACAACCACATAGTTCTAGATTCATCCTGAAGCTTACGGTCTCCGAATTCACTTATTCTGACATACAAGCATTCTAAATTCCCCCCCCCCCCCCCCCATAGGAAAGCAATCCTGTAACAGCCACCGAAACGGATTAATTCTGGGACTTTTTATGATTCAGCACATACCGGTATGTAACCAAAGTGAAGTATACCAATGCTAGTGGAGCTACAATTAGACCTAGCAGGTTTTATTCTAGAGGACAGCATACATGTTGTTCTCCTCCACAGTGTCTCATGCCTTCTTAATGAGCAGCCAGGCTACTGAAATACACAAAAAAACCCGCTGTTCTTTGAAGCACTTAAGACAGCAGGATACTAGTACGTTTCGATACTTTCCCCGCACAGATCAGAGCAAGGCAAAGTGGAAAAAGAACATTACAGAGACTTTCATACAAACCAAGCACCTTTCATTTGCTATTAGCAAGATCCCAAGAGACAATTTAGCGCTCTGCAAATATGGCACTGGAAGACTGGAAAGTTGCTTCCTGAGTACCAGTCATTAAATAAAGATTTTAGAATAACTTATATTCTTCTAGACCAGGCAAAACCAATAGCCATTTCCTCATCCCACGTATGAGACCTAAGAAAAGCAAGATCATTAATATCATAATTACACTGTAATATATTTCTCCTAAAACAGATTATAATTTAATGATTTCTCTCAAAAAAAAACGAACACAACAAAAAATAAAAACAAAACCACACCAATTTCTATATCAAGAAAGACTATCAGCATTTTTATGAAGTAACAAATTAGGCCTTTGGCATTTCACAGCAGTGATCCAAGATTTGAGGCTTCTTAAACGCTCCAAGTTTTAAAGCAATCAAATGGCTGACAGCTGGAACAAAATTAGCATGATTAACCAGTTATGTAAATAATGATGCGGTCAGTACAAGCTGAATTCATTTATGCTCATTGCATTATACAGTGCTGCTTGCACTGGACATCAGATGTTTGTCAACTATTCATTAAAAATGACTGTAGGAATAATGGACGTGAAAAACAACATGAACATTACCATCCAGGCTACCCAACAGCCAGGTCGCCGATACCTCTTCTCCTATCAGGACAGGACCACCAAGTAACTCGCAGATAGGACTCTTCCTGCCCAAATACCATCCAGCGCTACTTAGCTCCTACCTAGAGAAGGGGTCAATTATTTTTTTCTAAAGAGAGAGGTCCATCCTGTTAGTATCTCATTATATTTCATTTCTTAAATGCAGGTTTTATTTCATTTGTCAGCACATGTAAGAGTCAAGCTACCGTGTAGGAGAACCATTGTCACAGCGGAATGATGTCACGTAGTTACTTTATGGCATCAAGGAAGTTACAATCAGCACCCATAAGTCAAACTTCCTGAAGCATAACTTGCCATCAATTCAGCCTTATCAGATTTCGTCTCCAGGAATGCATACTCATGGTTAATTTGTACTTGATAATTTTTGATAACATAGTTAAATATTTAATACATGGGAGATTATCTTTGAAACTCTATCTAGCTAGTTTACCAGAAAATTTATCAAAAGTTTTGATTCTTCACAATAAAACACTACATATGAGTTTGTTCAAAAATAATGTATCCAAGAATCAGCCAAGACAAACATATTTAGAAGTACTTCCTAAATAGGCTGTATTTGGCTAAAGGTATCATTACAATATATTTATATTTTTAATCAAAAATCATTCTAACATCCCATATTTTACATCCTAACAATCCAATTTTCTATGACCTTGTCTCACACAACACACAGCAACACACTGGAATTATGCAAGAGTTCCATATTACCACAAAACATGTATTTCAGTGGAGAGAACAATAAAACTTAATCTTGTGGCCTGATTTACATTTTGAACTCCTGAAGTCAGCCTCTACAGTCCATAACATCCACAACACACCTTAACAACCTGAACAAGTATTTTAGGCCTCCTGTTGAAAATGTATGTATATAATTCAGGATATTTTCTTAGTAGGTTAAGAAAAAGAAACATATCCAATTCATGTAAATTTTAAATATAACTTAGCTTTTCCAATCAGCGATGATGCCATACTTAAGAAGGGGGAGGGGGGAAGCATTACATACCCCTTGGCCAAATAAAACTGAGACTAAATGTTATCAATATGCCTTATTGGCTTTAAAACAGGAAACTTCCATTGTGGGTAGCCTGTGATAATTCTTGTTTCAATACACTTCACAACAACAATAATGCTTGATATAATGCAGCACACTGACTACCCAAGACCAATCTGTAGCATCAAAGGTACTGCCGGTAAAAATTGAAAAAGGTATACATATAAAAAATAAACCCCTAAAAAAAATAATTAAAAGCACTACTACACAGCTTCCAAACCGACTATATTACTGAAAAAATGAGCCCCACACCGCCACAATTAGGGTTAATAACGCAGAGGCGAGGGGACGGACCCTGCGAGCCGGAGGCCCCCGCCGCGGCCCGGGAGCCCCCCCGCCGGGGCAGGCCGCCGCCATCCCCCGCAGCCCCAGCCCAGGTGGCTCCCAGGGAGGCGGCCGGCCCCATCGGCCGGCACGGGGAGGCAGGCCGAAACTTTTCGGCGGCAAAAGCCCTTCCGCCGGCTGCCGGGCCTCAGCGGGACGGAGCCCGCACCCCGGGAGGCGAAGGGCCGGGGCGATCGCCGCCGCCCCCCCCGCGCCGGCAGCACCGACCCGGCGGGTCCCGCAGGCGCGCTCCCTGCTCTCGCGGCCCCGCCGCCGCGCTGCCATGATGGGCAGTAACTGTTGCTGCCCACCCCGCGCAGACAACAAAGGCCACCCGGCCCCCCGCCGGGGCTGCCCCGCCGGCCGCTCCGTTCCCCCCCACCCCAGCGCCCCCCGCCCCGCCCCACCTGCCCCGGCCCCGCGGCCCTCAGCCGCCGCCCCAGCCCCGCAGCCGGCCGGGGGGCCGCTCCCTCCCCACGGGGAGCCCCGGAGCCCCGGGGGGGCCCTTCCCGCGCCCACCCCGCACCCCGCTGCTGAGGGGAAAGGCGGGGGGAGGCTCTTCCGCCGCCGCCGCCCGTCCGTTCCGCCCCGAGCACCCCGCGGCTCCCGGACTGACCTGGCGCTGCGTGGCGGAGGGTGCGGGAGGAGCGGGGAAGGGACCGCGGGAGGCGCGGAGGGGGTGTCCCGGTGCCCGGCCGCCGCCGCCGCCGCCTCTGGCTGGGTTTGACACCCACACGCACCATCCAACATGGCGGCGGTCGGGGGGGGGGAGGCGGCGGAGGAGGCGGAACCGGCGGCTGCGCGCGTCCCCGAGGCGCGGCCCCGGCCCGGGCGCGGCGAGGCGAAGGGCCGGGGCGGGGAGGGGGGCGGCGGGAATGGCGGCCTCCACCCGGGCAGCGCCGCCCGACCCCGCCGCCACCGCCCGCTGAGGGGGCAGCGCGCCGTCCCCCGCCTCCTCACCCGCCGCCGCCAGCACGGCCTCCGCCGGCCATGGCGGGCCGCTGCCGGGTCTCCTGACAGAGAGAAGGGCCCGCCGCCCCCTCGGCCTTCCCGGCCGGGGAGGGTTAGGGGCCGGCGCCGGTGAGGAATAAGGGAGGATCGGCCCCGGGAGAGGGCCCGAGCGGGACCGTTGCCACATCTGACGGAGGGAAAAGGCTTGGGAAGCCAAGGGGAGCCCCCTCCTCGCTCCTCTCTCCAAGGGAAAACCGATTTCGGGGCAGGGAAGCCCTGCATTGCAGGCGGGAGAGGGGATCCCCCAAAAAGCAGGGCCTCGGGTGGGCTGCCAGGCCCCAAAGCAGCTCCCATCGCCTCACACAGCACGCTTACTGCACCTTTCCCCCTCCCGCCGAAGATGCCAATACAGAATAGCGGCATTTATGGATTGAGGGACACTTTGGGATGGCAGGAGGGAGCTTTCTGGTCGCCAGGCTTGGCGATGAGAAGGGCAGCTCGGCAGAGGGGCACACAGGCATGAACTCGGCAGGAGGAGCCAGGCAGTCAGGGTGGGTTGGAGCACATGTCCTTCCCCTCTGGGGATAATGACTAAACCTGTGTCCGGGATCACAGGTTGGAGGAGGTTAGTGGTCTCATTGTAGTTCTCCCTGGATATATTTGTTCCCATCGTAAAACCGTGAGACAATTCAAGGAAACGGGACATCGCTGTTTGGGAAGACGGTCGGGGTTGGTGCAGGTCAGGGGAGAAGCTGGCTCGCAGGACTCTGCTCGTATTACAGCTGGCTCCGGGTAGCACTACTGGTCACTTAAAACCCAAATTCTTGAGGAATCTTGCCTTACTAAAGCATAACAAAACAAAGTAAACTTGGAGCAAAACCCAGTTTATAAGGTATTGCTTTTCAAGTGAAAGGAAGGTCAGGCCAAGCGCTGCACACTTGTGGCCCAGCCCTTTCTCCCATGGAGTCGGTAGCAAAATTCCCACTGACCTCAATAGGAGATGGATCGAGGTTTAAATACGGAAGAACGGGGACTGCAGCGAAACACCAAGTAAGCTGCATTAAAGGCAACTTATTTAGAAATGCTGCAAGTTCAAATGCTTTGAATACCATCTGGTAGCTGGGAAGCCAAGTCTTTTACAGCTAGTGCAATGCTGGCTTAGCTGTTAACCTTGAGCTGGGAGAGCTAGGCAGAATTAAATTCTGGGTGAAAAAAAATAAAGGATCCGCACACATCTGACACTCAGCAGGAGCTGAAAGAATATGTCCGTCTTTTCTTCTTTAGAAGAAAACAGCAATGATGGAAACCTAATGTTTCTGTGCATGTTCATTAATCCTAATGATTAGGTGTTGACAGCTCTAAAGAACGAGAAGAAAGCTCTTGGTTAAAATAAAATGGGAAGAACGAGATTATTCCTGCTGCCTTCTCTCCTGCCTGCCTTCCTTCCAGGTCTGGGCAGACAACTCTCCGAAGCAGGAGGCATCTTCCTCTCCGTTCCCAGCTCCATCCCAGGTGTCTCTGTCTACAGCATGACTGTACAAATCAATGAACCCAGCAAAGAGCTCCTACAGCTGGCAGGCCTGTATCAACAAAACTGTATTTTTCTATCAACCAGATCAAGCCACTTAGTGCAAGCAAAACAAGCCAGCCACATAAAATTACCCAGTCTTTATTACACCTGTGTTAATGCCTTAAAAATCTCAGTGTTCCTGCTACAGTGGTCAGGAGCCTGATTGATACAGCTGCACCAGCACAGATTTGCCCAGGCTGCAAAGGGACAATCCCTTCTGGCAGTCCCCTGAGGACATTGCCAGTAAGAGGGCACTCACGGCAGTGGATCTATGGCCCTTTTTTCGTATTGGCAACAGAAGGTCACTGCTGTTTGTCCTGTGATTTTAAACCCAGGAGCCAGTGTAGAAAGCTTTCCACCCCAGCACTGCCCCATCCCTCTTTCAAGCAGGCTGTACCACACCTTGGATGTTGACCCAAGCCACTCTATCAAATCATTCCCAGCCCACAACATTTCAGCTGTGTTGGCAGAGCCAGAGTTCAAGGCCATTATTTGCAATACAAGTTTGGCATCAGAAGCCGATAGCCGTGGCACCTCCCTGGTAGCTGTGCCGGCGGCAGAGTAGTCCATGTGGAGAAAGCAGATGGCGGCAGCGAATCCAGCGAGTGGGAGTAGAGGGGCTGTTGCATGGCAAGGAGCAGGAGGATAATGCGCAGTGCTGCAGCGCGATGTCTGGTATGCAAGAGACTCCCAGCAAAGACAAGGCAGGCGCAGCCTCCCCTGGCTCTGCCCGGCCACGGCTGCCCTCCCAGCTAACCTAGCGAAGAGTGGCTGCCAGGAAGCCACAGGAGGGCCTGTTCCACAGCCATAATGTGAATATCGCCCACACAGCAACTACCGCCACGTGGGGCTGAGCACACCACTAATTAGCTAATGAGTTTGTTCCAAATGTCTGGCCACAGTGTGAGTGACAACAGGAACAGCACTTGAAAAGCACCAAACAATGACAAGTACATTCATCTCTTCTCGCTGACCCCAGCCCCGCATTAACAAATAGGTCAAACAACAGTGCTGTACAGTGATCTAATCCTCCAGCCATATGTCGGCTGACCGAAAAGATACAGGAAAAAAAAGCTGCGCAGAGAACGCCAAAAGGCCTTGCAAAATTTCTAAGGAAAACTTGATAAATATATCCCTGCAGTTTGAAATTCGATTTCCTCACTCTATTGTTTCTCATTTCCTGAGAGCTGGCTTGGTGGATCACAGTTTCTGCTCCTGTCTCCAGTGCTTGTAACCAAACAAGATTGAATCTCATTATCCTGATGCATGGCTCTAGCTGCATGCAATCCGATCTCTAAATCACAGTCATTTTTGCTCCATTACTGATTTTCCTTCCCACTCCTAACCCATAGGTCTTCAAAGGAATCAATTCGAAAATAGAGACTAGCATCATCTGATGAAGGGGTATTTAACGTTCAGCACTTAAGTCCGTATTAAATAGCCAAGTAAGAAACTGCCTCGTGTCTCAGGAGGCTGGGCACCCTCCGCTCACACTGACTCCAGTGGGAGCTGGCATTTCTCAGCCTCCCTGGGAAGCCACATGCTTCCACATGGGGTAAACAGGGACTTAAGTCCTTTAGTGCCCAGTTTTAGAAATCTGCTAATTAAATGAGAATCTGGGCAAATGCAATCATTATTGTCCTTGGAGCCAAAGAAGCAAGACATTTCTCAACAAGCACAGGCCCTCTTCTGAATTTTCTCAGCTGTCTGCATGTTGCTGACAGCGATAGAGAATATATTCAGATTCATACAAAGCGATGTTCACCCCAGGTTATTCCCTCCTGGATTCATGAATATTTCATTGAAATATGCAAAGTCCGAGTTGCACTCTTGTCTGCTTTGATTAGACACATGGATCCACAGGGTCTGCAGCCCTACCACACATACAGGATTCATCTACAAGCCAAGGAGAACCAAAACAAAAGTTTAGTTCCCACCATATTTAATTTGGTTTAGGTTATTTCTTCAACCATCTTTAAATAAATGTAGTTACAAGGAGCAAAATCAGAAGTATGATGAATGGGTGAGAGTACAGCCCAGTAAGCCTGTGCCCGAGTTCAGCTGGAATCGACCCAAGTGTAATCAGAATAGAGGATGCTTACCACCAGCATGAGGGTTTTAGTTTCATTTGTGATGGAGACAAACTTGTAGAACTGTTTCCAATGCAAATGCTCATTTGGACAAGTTCAAAATTAACACACCTCTAATACGGGCTTTCAAAACAGACCTTTTGTGAACACATTAGCAGATTCATGAAAAGGAGAGAATGCAACCCCAGCACATTCTGTTTTTCTCAAAATGAATATGCACTGACAGTGCAAGAGGCAGTGACGTTTGAAACGTGCTTAGTTCTAGTAATTACCAAGCGTTGTGTTTCTTTAGAAGTTAAAGCCGTTCTCGTCTGCGGGCACCTTCCCTCATTCCTTTCTCCTTACTGCTCTGTAGGTGCAGTTTCTCCCCATGCCACATTGAGAAGCCAAGGCTACTGTATTGCTTACATCAAATCCCACTAAAGCCTCAGGGTGAAATTCCACAACAGTTTTAATTGACCTAAGTCAGGGTGTTGTGGTTCCTGCCCTTCCTCCACCATCCATTCCCATTCCCTCCCTACCACCAACACCAGCCTACACCATCTGTGGTAAAGACTAATCACTTTGGGGAGGGTGAGAGGGGAGGGTTACTTCTCAGCCAGTTTAGCTCCCTGAACCAGCTCACTAGAAGGTCAGCTGAGCACCCACATCAGCAGAAAGGAGAGGACAGGACCACTGCAAGGCCCCACTGACTGGTGAGGAGGTATTTTTCTTGTTTAAGAAGATACAATTGGCACATTTGACTTAAAGGGCCTGGATTTGCTGCTTGTTTGCAGGCTGGGAGCACTCGCCTGTTGGGACCATCCGCATAGTTTTGAGTGGCAGACTCAGGCCCAAGGTTTTGAAGTGAAGATGGACCCATTTAGTGTTACCATCTGGTTCTCCAAAGCAAGTCAAGTCAGAGCCTGTAAAAGCCCGTGCTGGAGGACAAGGATTCCCTTGCGGTTGGTACAGTTTGTACTATCCCTCTTGACTTCCTCCTTGCCATGACGAGAGGACTTCCTGCCAGGAAGGAGCTGATGGACAACATCACCCATCAGAGTTCCCCTTCATCATTCCTGCAGCCACCCAAAGAATGTCACCCAAAGAGTCAGGCCCTCCCTTTTGCCCTGGGCCCATCCACAGACCAATCGAGGCTTCATAAAAACAGCCAAACCACAGGATGACTTGTGTTGTTGCACAAGGATCTCGCATGGCCAGGGATTATCCTCACTCCTCCCAGCTGTTTCTCACCTTGAGGGAAACCGCCCTGTGGGGCTCACGATGAGGAAAGTTATCAGGAGAGCAAGAGAAGCTGTGCTCCTGGCTCTGTAGCATCACCTGGAAATTGGGTCCCCTCTCCTCCTGGTGGGCTGGGACAGTGATTTAGGCTGGTCCCGTCTGGCTGGAGAGGGAGGCAAAAGACTTTGTCCACTAATAGAAAGGGGCAGAGGAGTGAGGGAGTGAAGTGTACCCACAATCAAGCAGCCAACCAGTGGTCACTGCTGTCAGAGGACATGGTACGCTCAAGAACAAAGAGTTTCACATTTAAGCACAAAAATCCAGGGCCTGTGAGAAAAGCACCACCTTGTCCACAGGAGGTAAGTGCAGTGATTCATCTACCACTTACCTGGGGTGACTCAGGGGTACCAAGACTGCGATCAGCATTATCACACCAGCACGGCACTCAAGCATGGAGGCTCGGGGCATCATCTGGTCAACAGGGGCTTCCTTCATGCGTGCTCTGCTCCTAGAGCACCCAACAGTAAGCCATGCCTGGCAGCACAGGCTGTCTGGAAAGCCTCATCTGTTTATAACCTTGGGAACTAAGCTGTATAGCTACAATGTATGGCTGCAACCGTTTTTAGCTGAAAAATTTCTAGTATTGCTCTCAGTCACAGTAGCAAACACAGGACCCCTGAAGCAGACCAAGCACTGGAAGCCACAGGTGTTTTGAGCTCTGTCACTTTTAAACCAAGGGATTGGTAACACAGTGCTGCCATGTCCCTGGATTACAGCTGGATGCCCATCACCGATTATCACAGCTGAAAGGCTGGTAGTTTTTCCCCTTGACAGATGACAACTGAGGGCTGTCTATTTGGTTTGTGTTTGCACAGCACCCAGCCAGTCACTTAATTACTTGGCCCAATTTGTAGCTTTCCAATTCCCACTTCTGCAAGTGACTTCCTCCGTTCCCAGGCTCACAAATCCAGTTGCAACTTTCATATCTGCATTCGTGGTCGCAGCTCCGAGCTTGTCGCTGCTGCCCCATCACAAAGAGCATCTCATCCTCAACAGGGCTTCTCAGGTGTTTTCATAATGCAAAAAAACTAAACAGTGCAGAGCTGTAAATACACAGTCCCTATGTAATCAACAAGCAGATGACAAATGTCACCAGCAGGGCTGGAAGAGATTCATGACAAGCCATCAGGACTCCACAAAGCAAATAAACTGCACAGCACTGCAGGCAAGAATTTCTCAGGAACATGTTCAATTCTAACACTATCCAACCAAGCTGCTCCATGGATCAGTCCTGCTGAACAAGTGTTCTGTGAGCTCCTCAAAACCAGGAGGCTTCCTTGGTTGAAGAAAAATGTCCATCTTCAATGACAGCAGATTTCAGTAGCTATTTGAGCATCTTGGCTAGTCAAGCAGGTTATAATTGGCTGTAATTAATACTCCTACGAGCTTCCACATTCTTATGGACTGAATGAGATGGAGAAATACAGGATTGCTCCCTGACCTTGCGAACATTAGAAGAAGTCAAAGGAACCTGTTCCCTTCTGATCTTTAGAAATCAAACATCTCCGTGATCAGAGAAGGTAAAAGGCAAACGCCAGCACTGCTGGGAACTGGCTGTGCACAGCCTTGTTTCTTCTGGGGTACAAACCACAACGGCCTCAACCTCAATCAAAAATAACTGCAAAGCAAGTTGCTAGAGACAGTAGGTTTCCTCTAACTCTCAAGAAGCCTCTTTTTATGCTTGCACGTCACTCAGAGCATGCTGGGGGGACCGGGGGGTGCAAACCATGGTGCAGCCACAATAGATTTTAGCAATACTGAAAGTGGCCTTTGGCAAGATGCATAAACTGAATAACCTAATCAGTAAGGGTGAGAGACAAATAAGCCTAAACTGCCTGATGTGTTGAAAATCCCACATCTATCACCAGTGGGCCAGAAGAACAGTTTGTGACACCTGCACAGCTAGGCTTAAAAGTGCTTTACACTCAGCAGGATCTTAACCACTTGGAAAGGAAGGGCTGTGCTGTGCAGATAATTTCCTCCACTGAAGCCACCGATCTGACCCTCAAAAGAAGACTGACACACTTCCATGCAAACGCCCTGTGCGTCTTGCTCTCTTATTCTGCTTGCAATCCTTCGTTACAGGCATGTTGTGAGAAGTGGCTCTGCATCAGCTTTTCCAGCTTGCACTTGGTTATCATGAGAAAGAAACATGAGACTCCACTGTCTTCCCTCTGGGCAGGGCAAAACCCTCCTGTTTTGCTGTGAGATCAGAGGCTGGGGGGAGTCAGGAAACTGGAGAAGCTGTCATTTCAAGATACATCCTACAGACACAGCGCTTGTTCAGGAAGCATCCAAGCCCCACACTGCTGGGTCCTAGAAGAACATAACAAGAAATGTGTGTCCGCTTACCCATTTCCAATACTTGCCCTCCAGCATTCACTATTGACCACTGCTGGTGTTGGAATTCTGGACTGGACACCTTTGTGTTTTAAGCAGGACAAATGGTTTTATCTTCCCACTTGCTGGCTCCCAGCTCTGCACTTCAAACATGCGTGGATGTCATCTTTGAAAGCAGAGGCCAAGTGCAGCATTCACATGCTGTTTCTCAGCTCTCCTGAATGGACTGTTACAGGTTTCCCCCGAAAGCTCCATCCCTGTATGCCTTTCCCCAGACTCTCCATTAATCACCATGTTTTACACCCTTGAGGCTAAAGCCTCTACTAAGCCTTGTAGGCAGGTAGCATGCTTTTTAAGCCTTCAACACCCAGGGGTGCTCAGAGCCCATCCTACACAGGTAGATTTAAACATATGCTAAAATGATTTACTCAACCAGTAAATCCGTCTCTGCCCTGGGGAGCCAAGAACAGTGCAGCTGCAAACCACTGGAGGCCACACTGCAAATTCCAGCTGAGGGATATCCCAGCAGATATCACCTTGGGCTGCAGACCTCAAGTTAATTCCCTGGTCTCCAGAGGGAGAAGACACAGGTGCCCAGGCTGGAGAGGGGCTGTAGCCATTTCCCAAGCTGTTTTTGAGGGTCTCCCAGAAGTGACTCCAGCCCTTTGTGCCCAGTGCACTCAGTCCTGGCCATTCCTGCTGCTCCACAGGTTCCCCGAGCTCCTTCAGCCACCTCACAGTGCCTCCTCTTCCTCCACAGCACTGCCAGCAAAGGGCAGCAGCCAGGCTCGCTCTCCTGCACGCTGCCCTCCGCTCTGCCTGATCTGCTTGGAGCTGGCACTTGCCCAAGATCAAACTCTTGCCCTCATTTCTCATCTGAGCTCTTGCAAGGAATCAGGTGCCCCGTGGTGCCTCCAGCCCCGTGCTCCCAGGCGAGTCTGAAATCCCAGTCCCTGCAGCTGGGAGGACCATCAGGGCCATTCAGCACAACGCACTCAGGAGTGCCCTCCCAAACACTTCTACAGCACAACAGGACACTATCATGTAACATTAATATGACAAGACAACATGTGGACATAACACACAGTTACATCCTGCTGCCACCTAATCATTAGCTTCACAAGCTGGCAAGGCACTTGGATGTGCAAAGCCTGTAGTGACCAAGAACGTCAGCCAGCCACAGCTCCCCAGCAAAGCGCAAAAGCCAGCAAAACCCAAATCCAGTTCCTCTTTCAGCCTGAGAGAGGAAGAGAGGGAAGGAAGGAGGGAAGGAAGACAGCAAATCTGTGTTTCAGATGCTTGCTGAAAGGAACACTTTATATAAACACAGACATATAACAGTATTTTGCTATATACTTTGCTAGATATTGCAAGTGCATCTATATGTATGCATGTGCCATACACACACCTACATGGGAAAGGTTTTTATTACCTGTGCTAATGTTAGAGCCTTACATCACTCAACCCACGAGCTCTGCCGGAGCCACACTGCAGGGTGAGGCCAGCCACGCTGTTCCTTTGCCATCAGCTTCACAGGGAGGTGGCCCAGGTCCCTGGCTTCCTGGGGGTCTCATGAACTCTTTCATCGAAATAAACGCTGTCATTTCCAGCACTGCAGGAATGTTTCTAAAGAAAGCAGTGCCTCGGCTTTCCATTTAAAATGAAGAATTGCCTTGTAGGAGTGCTGCATGTAGCATTTGCTAAGAGAGGCAGAAAGCAAAAGCATGCATCTTTGAGCTATCCCCTGGGCAGTTTTTCTTTAAAACAGTTAGGCCAGATCCCGGTGTCATTTACACAGGCAGATATCTGGAGAGGCTTTAGTGAAATTACCCTGGATTTCCACAGCTGATATGTCAGAAATCACAATCCACCACAGTCCCAGGGAAAAATCCATCAGTTTTATTGCAGCCTCTCAAAAATTTTTGCTCAACTCTTTCCTCTTGCCTTGCACAGGCAAAAACACCACTCAGGAAAATGGCGTGAGAGTGTGCCGTGCCACCAAAGCAATGGCATCAGCTTTATTTAGCTTGGTTTTCTAAAGAAGGGAAACAGATGTAGTAGCACTGTGTGGATTCCCCCTCATAACCTTTGAGGCAGTTTGCTCATTTCAGACCAAGTTGATGACAGGCTGGGCAGAGTTTTAACAGCTACTTCATTTCTAAAGATTTCCTGAAGATTGGCAGTTGGGGAGGGGAGAGAGGTCATACTAATCACAAACAGCTCAACCCTATATCAGACTTCAGGGAATCCACACAGACTTGCTACCTCAATGCCCAGCTCTATAGGAAAAAATGCTGCACCGGACACTGCAGCAGAAGAAATCAGGCTGAGTGAAAGCAGAGCTGGGGGGGGGGGGGGGGGGTCTCCTGAGTGCATCTCCTCCTTCCCCGCAGGAAAGGGCGGTGCAGAGCAGCCGGAGCATCCGGGGAATCCGCAGCTGCACCTGCATCCGTCACTGGCCAGACACAGAAGGCTTCAGTGCTCCATCTTCCCTCTACTTCCTCCCTCTTGTCTTCCCCATCTCTCCCCTGAATAGGCAGTTTCAGGAGGAGCACAGTGCCCGGATTCTCTTGGGTTTTATAGCACATCCGGCGCTCCATGAATTATCCCGGCAGGCCAGCTCCAACAGCCTGCCTGCCTCCTCCCCACTGCCCGGCGCATCGCCAGCCTGGCCAGGGATGCGGCAACACACATCCTCAGGCTGAGGAAGCGTCAGGCGAGCGAGCCTCCTCCCTCCAGCCGCTGGCCCTCCGCCCCAGGCTGTCCCCACGGCTGACTCACACCATCTGCCCTGGCACTGACTAAAATCCTGCCACACAGGGCTCCTCTTCTGCACACCCACTCCCCTCGGCACCCTGAGCTCAGCCAAAGCGAGCCAAACACACCACAGCAGAGTCCCAAGTCACCTCTGCACCGGTGGTCCCCCGCATCCCTGCCTGGGAAGCATCCCCCGGGCATGTCCCCCCAGAGCAGCCCTGCGGTGACAAGGCACCTGCCCAAATCAGCCCCCCACACTCCTCCAGCTAAAGGAGCAGGGTGGGTACAGTGGCAAAGGAGGAACCACGGACTCTGTTGCCACACTTCCAGAGGAAGGCATGACGTGAGCTCTGGCTTAATTGGTTATTAATAACTCTTTGTTAACAAGCCAGCCCTAAGGAGGAACTGAAATTCAACTGCTTCTCTAGTGGAGAGCTCAGCCACCCATCCGCAAGCAATCATTCACAATTTCTCCCTACTTCATTTTTGTTCTCGGAAATCAGACCTCCCTAGTGAGTCACGGCAGTGACAGCATGGTCCCCTCACCTACGCACATGTCGCAAGGCTTCTTGGTTGTTTTTTTTCTTTTTAAATCCTAGAAAAATAACAGATGCTGTTGTTGAGGGGGAGCTTCTCAGAATCTGTTCAAGCACCAGGCTGAGTCTGGGTATGACCAAACTCACGGTTCCCCTAAAACAAGCCCGTTGGGAGCCGCAGAGCTCCCCTGCCCATGGGTGGTTACTTCTGCCACCCTGTGTTGCCTGCTCAGGGCAAGGAGCCTTCCTCCATGGGAAACACTGACTGCAAATAACCTCCACACCCAAACCCCACACCTCCCTGCCCAATTTCTTTGGAGCTTCCAGTTAAAAGGACCCTTCTGATTTTTTTCCCATGCAAATCAAAGCAATTATAAGACCCCCTCCACTTTCATGCTGTGCTCACAGCATGCAGCATGGTGGGTTTCCAGCCCCAACTGTCTGGGTATGGCTCCTCAGGACCCACAAGAAACGACAGAGAAATCTCAGCTCCCATACATGCTGCAGCACCAGTCTGCCCAGCTAACATTGGTCTGGGGACCTCACCTTCCCCATAACACACGTAGGCAGCCCAACACCAAGGAGAAAGATTGGAGGCTGGATGCCACAGCAGTTTCTCACACCAGAAGCCTCATCAGATGCTTCCAGAGCGGCACTGAGCAGGTTCAGCAGAAAATATTGCTCACACAGCTTAAAGCAGAACCTGGGTTGACTTGGATGAGAGCACTCAGCAGGTCTCAGTTACCCCCAGATATGTCAGTGACCACAGTAAGGTCCCAGGGCAGAGCCTAAGGACCAGAATACCACAACCATGGAGTGCACAATGAGATCTGCTTCCAGCCAGGCACCAAGTACATGATCCAAGTAGAGCTGCATGGCTCAGTCCCCTCCAGGTCATGCACAGGGAAGCCACAGCCAGCTGGAGGGAGGACACCTTACAGACAGAGGGACAGCCCACCTTCTTTCTGCTCTTGGAGCAGCCCAGGCTGCCAAGGAGAAACATCCCAGGAAATTGCAGGAGCCCCTCCTCATCAGCCCAAGCCTAGCTAGTGGCCTCCATCTCTTTTTATAGGTCCCAGGGAGACAAATAGCCTTCAGCTATTGCTGGCCCTAGTGATTAACTCATTAACAGTTAACATCTCTGTAAATGATTCTCACCTGAGTCTTCATCACAGAATGTCCCTGAACCAAAACAGACACAGCACCTGCCCCCAGAGTCAGGCACCGGCACTGCTCACATCCATTAGCCCAAAACTGAGTCCTTGGAGCCCCGCGGGAAGTGTTCGGTGTCGGTGCCCCTAAGGCTGCTGCTTATTGTGTCTGGACTCTCCCTCCTCCACCAAAACAGTGTTTGGCCTGTTCCCAGGAGGCTGGCCCCAGCCACCATCCAAGGCTGCACATCCCCTCCAGGAGGCTGTTTCGGATACCTGCCTCCTCAGTGACCCTTTCCTGCAGATTTGGGTTGAATTTCACACCCAAGATTTCAAGATTTCCAGTCCTTTTCCAGATCCATCATCAGGAACAGGCCCAAGTGTCAAAAGTGAGGTCCCACCACCAGCCCCCCATCCTTGGGCTTCCCCTGCAGGAGCTGGGAAGCACGGTCCCGCTCCCCATCTTACCTACACCACAGGCAAGTGGGACCTGTTCTGATTTACTAGCCCAGAAACCCTAATACCAGCCCCAGCCACCTGTATTGACCCTGAGGAGATGTGGCTCCATGGCTGGGGGCCACCCAAGGGGCCAGCCAAGGGGCCTCTCGTGGCCATGTTGGGCCAAGCATGGCAAACTGGCTCTGGGTCTGCTGGCTGCCCCTCCTGTAGGTGCTTTCCTACAGGTCCTGTGGGATGATGAGGGGTTTGGAGGGGTTTGATCCTCCCAGTGCTGGCCATGCTCTGTACTCAGTTACACCAGGGTGTAAACAGTGACACAAACTCCTTGGTGTGGGTTGGGCTTTGTAGAGAAGTAGGGTTATACACAAGGGCAAGTCTGATGCTCAGGAGTTACCGATGTGACCTCTGCTCCAGGGGGAAAGTGCTGACTCTGAACTCCTGTTTACAGGCACTGACGTGGCGTTTTCTAGCCTGGGATGTTGCTTCCTCGCCGTGTGGGCCCTCTGTGGGGCACCCACTTCCTTGAGAGGCAGAGAATCCCCATCGCGTCCCGTGCCCTGGGCATGGGCCGGTACCGGTCCCCAGGCACACAGGCAGCTACGGGCAATGAGACACCTCTGCGCGGTGCATGCATCAGTGGTGCTGGCCGCTGACCCATGTGCCTGGCTTTATCCACATGCAGCATCCCAGGCATAAGCTTAAAGCCAGGCTGTATCCCCACAGCCACCCCAGGCCAGCCCTGCTGCCGGGGTGCATCACCCCGTCACCTCGCTCTCCATGCCCCAGCACTGCTGGGACACCAGGGGAGTAGCTGGTTCCCAACGAACAGCCCAGGGCCCGTGTTCCCACCCTGGCCCTGCTTGCTGTGCCAGTGCAGGGCATTTATTCTGGTCTCCAGGGGCTCACTGGAAGGCAGCTGGTGGCTGACGTGATGGATCACCCTTTCTCCTCCCTTCTTCACTTTATTTTCCCTCCCCCTTCCTCCCCATCACTTCATCTTTCCAGCTCCATCCCCAGCCAAGCGCAGACCCGGCAGCACTGAGTTGGCAACACCCGAGCTGCCTTCCCGACAAGGCAAGAGGAGTTGCCCCACGCCTGGTGTGTAGGCTGTGCCTGGGTGTGAGGAGAGCATGGTGGCCACCGTGGCCAGCCTGTGGTACACTTTGCACGGCCACTCGGCTTGGTGGGCAGCTCTCAGCTGCTGGGGGCAGACAGAGCCAGAGGTGAACAGGGTGCAGGCTTTCTTCTCAGGAAAACTGCCCGTAGCGTCACACCAGCCCCCTTTCTCTGCGGCTCGCTTGGGGCGGCGGCGTGCTGTGGGTTTCCTTTTGCAGTGGTGCAAGGGGAAGCACGGCATGTGCTGGGCTGTGCTGCACTGCCAACCACCGGGTGCAGTAGTGGCTGGCGCGGCAGGACCCATCGCTCTCCCCGCTCACTGCCAGGAGCAAAGCCCCTGTGCACACCAGCATCTGCAGTGTGAGGCAGCTTGCGTCATCCAGCCCCGTCGCCATCCAGTCCTGGCTTACAGCCCCACCACGGGAGGGTTTGAAACACTCCCTCCTCTCCTGTCCTCCCCCAAATGGCACCTTGGGCCAAGGCACAGCAAGGAGCCGCAGAGGGCACCGGTTGGAGTGGAGCTGGGGAGCCCGGGATCACCTCCTTACAAAGCTCCCCAGGCCCGCAGCGGAAGGGGAAGAGGTTCCCCTCCCTTCTCTTCCTCCCTCGCTACGTGGGGATTTTGCAGCCAGGTAAACACAGGATGTTGATGAAATGGGCTCCGCAGATTGGGCAACCCGGGAAGCAGCAGGAGCTGTAGGCAGCTCCCAGCACCCACCACTCAGCCCAGGGGTGGCTGTACAGAGGAGAAAGGGCAATGCCAGAGCCGGCTGCACCTTCCTCTGCCTGTCCCCAGGGTCACAAAACTCCTCTGTGTGGAGGGAGAGGCAGTGGGGGCTGGTGGTCCAACTTGGGGCAGGGCAGGCTCCCTGGGTTGGCTCCCTCCCACCCACTGCTCTGCACCCTCGGGTGAGCCACTGAACGTCCATGGCCCTTGGGATCTCCTTGCAAGCTGGGCTGATGCTCACATTGGGCAGCTCCGAGCACCTTGCTACACCCAACCGAGGTAACCACGTGGCACCTTCTGGGTCCCTCTGAACACCAGGGACACGCAGGGCACGGGGATGGGGGTGCCGACCCCCCAGAATCACACACTACCGGGCATCGGCTCAGCACCCGCCACTCGTGGCTGGCACTGCAGGGACAGGCTCTTCCCTGCTCCAGTACAGTGTGTGCTGTACAAAATATGGCTACTTGACAAGGCAAAAGAGCGAAGATGGGAGGGGGGGAAACTTGTTTTGATGTTTCTTGGATGTCTCAGGCCGGCGGTTAGTCAGCCGTTGGCTCCCAGACTGAGCCTTGCAGGGCTCTGCAGCACAGCCTCATGGCTAGCAGCTGGGTACCACGGGTGTCCCTGGTTCCTTCTGGGGGCTCTGGTGAGTGTGGGATGGGGCAGATTTGGGGCTGCTCATGAGCAGACAGAAAGGTTTTCCCAGGGAACGAAGCAGCTGGAAGCCAGGAGGTGATGGGCATCACCAGTTTTGCAGTACCAGGATGCTTGTGACCCCTTCGAGGGCTTCCCTGGAGGCAGGCTGATGCTGCCCAGGTAGCAACCACCATGCTGGGCCCTGCTCCCCTCCTGGGATTGGGGGACCCCGTACCGCTCTGTGGCAGTGAGTTGGGATGGGGCACCCAGAAGCCGGCTGAAGGCAGGAGCGTTTGGCTTCCAAGCCAGAAATGGGGCTGCAGACTTCTCCGGAATCCATCCCAGCTTGTTCCTCGGGTGTGGGTGCTGCTGTCACCCCTGCAGTGACCATATACACTCAGCCAGCAGACAGGGACAGCGAGCCATGAGCGGGCCACGAGCAAGCCTCGAGTGAGCCACGACCAAGCCTCGAGTGAGCAGAAGGGACCTGGCCCCTGGGCAGGGACCACGGCCGGGGCAGCAGGAAGGAGCCAGGCAAGGGAGGAGGGGATGAGGAGCGGGATGTGGCCGGACAGGGATGCCAAAGGGGCTGCCGGCTTCGTTAGAGCATGAGTGGAGGGGCGTGTGGCACTGTCCCCAGTGTCCCCCTGGATACTGCTGCCATCTGCTGGCAGGACCCAATCCTGCTCCGGTCCTGAGTCTGGCCACTGCACCAAGGCCTGGGGACCCCTCCGTGACCCCACTGTCCTGTGCCCCGCTCCCGGGCACACAGGGCAGCATGGCACCGTGCATGGGTCTGGGCTGGACACCCCGAGGTGCCCCTCAAGCCTCCCTGCTGCGAGCCCAAGGAAGCCGGGCCCCAAAACTGCTCACGGTGTCCATCCGAGGCACTGTGGGTCATCACCCCATGCTAACCTGCTCCTCAGGCTGCAGATTTCTCCCACACGGACCCCTTCCCAGCGCTCAGACACCTCCACACCCGACTCACCCCCCACCACTGCCTTATTGTATGCCCTTTGCAAGCAGGCCCCCTGCACATGGGCTTAGCATCATCCAATTTGTGCTGGTGGGTGCAGGGACAGGATCAGGCCCTTGGCTGGCAGCAGGATTAGAGCAGTGACTCTGCTGGGGCTGGTTTCTCCAGGGAGCGTCCAGCTCTGCTTCTTGCTGAGGCTGCCTAGCAGCAGAGGAAGCTCGCCCCAAGATAGCCGTCTTCCCGCTGCAGTCCCAGCCCCTGGCTCTCGCCGGGCCGCAGAGATTCACTGAGTCCCATCCTCCTCGTGACAGGCATGCACATACTGAGCCTCTTCCCACGGCCCCCCCTGCCCTCCCCGGCCTTCCCAGCATCTCCACTTCCCCTGGGACCAGCAGCTCCCGGGGCCATGCTGGGGATAACCGTTGGGGACCGGGGCCTCGCTGTGTGCTGGGACACCCAGGGCCACCCTGCGCATCCCTCTTGGCTTCTCATGGGCACTGAGACCCTGAAAATGGCCTTGGTGGGGTGTTACATGGCATTTGCTGTTTGAATGCACTTGGGATGTGGGGTTAAGATTTGCAGGGGGCAAATTGCTGAGCCGGTGTCCCCACAGAGGCCCTGTGAGCACCAGGACTTGTCCCTCCCTGGGCAGATCGCAGCGGCATCCTGCTCCTCGATGGAAAATGCCCAAGTCTATGGGCAGGGATTGAGCCACAGCTGTCCCCAGTTTAATTCCTCGCAGCAAAGCAAAACCAGCGTCCGGCGGATTTTCTGTGCGCTTTATGCCCCAGCCCACGCACAAAATGGGAAGGCTGCACAGCATTGGGAGCCTTCCCACTGGGAACGATGCCCTCTGTGCGAGTGCTGCATACTCAGTGCCTGATGCCCACGAGAGCTGCAGGAAGTTGTTTTAGTCTAAAAGGGTTTTTTTTTTCTCTAGCTGCAAAAGAAAGCTGGAAAAAATCACCCCCCCAAAGTGCCACAACCCAAAAAGCAGGTAACAACTATGCTGAAACCTCACTGTTCGGAGCTGGGACATGGCATGTGGTTTTCAGCCTGATTCCCAAAGAAACCAACTGTGTCCATCCACCCACCTCCCTGCGCCTCTGCCCATTCCACCCTCCGTGATTTTTTTTTTTTGCCAAAACAACTATTCCTACCAAGGCACCTTTCAAAGGCCATGCTGGCAGGTCAGCCCTTACGAGACATCAGAGACTCCCTCATCAGCACTCCCGACCTGCTGGCGGTGCTCTCCAGGCATGCTTTGCCCACATCCTCAACCTCTGTGTCCAGCCCATCACCATCCAGTTTCCTTCCAAAACCCTGCGGCCGCCCAACGCCGCTGCTCACGGCCCACCACAGAGGTGATGCCGAATCGTGCCGCCAGCCGATGCACCCGGGTCCTTTTGCAGATGGGGTCCCTGGCATCTGGGTGGGCCAGCACAGCTCCCCCCCCACCCCAGCTGTGCCTGCCGGCAGCATCCCGCGTGGTGCTCACTGTTTCGCCCTGGTAGCGTGCTGACATCAGCACGGCTTCCTGCCCGCCAGCACCTCCGCACTGCACGCTCACCCCGTGCCCCCACAGCCTCACACTGCGGGGCGGCGAGCCCCAGGCAGCCCCGCGCCTGTGGCACAGCGAGCCCCCAGGACCCCTCACCACCACCGCCCGGTGACAGCCAGCACCATGGAGTCGGTGGCTCTGTACAGCTTCCAGGCGACAGAGAAGGATGAGCTGCCCTTTCAGAAAGGGGACACCCTGAAGGTACAAGGGGCAGGGGGGTCACCAGCCATGGGGGATCACCAGCCATTGCGGGGTTGGATGCTGCTGCTTTGGGGGACAGAGTGGGCACATGGCATGGGGCAACACTGGCGCTTTCATTGCACCTGGCTTTGTTGCCTCTTTGGGGCTTTCTGTGGGGTATAAGGAGCCATCTTTGAGGTTTTCGGGGTGTGGGGCAGCATCCCAAGCAGCGGTGGGTACCCTTTGTCCATGCCATCAGCCCACATCTCCAGAGAGGACCCAGCTGGGATGTGGCACGTGGCCTCCCCGGCCATCGGTGCCACCAGCTGCGCTCTGCGGCAGCCCCCCGGGGCTGGAACACATTTTCCCTGCCCCATGGAGACGTTGGGGGCCACAGGGACCTGGCAGCAGGGAGCATGTGCCCAAATACCCACCCAGGTGCTGGCATCAGGACAGACTCTCAGATGCCACCTGGGCATCCCAAAAAGCTTCAGGGGGGCTCAAAACATCCCCAGGGGACTGCAGCCCTGCAGTGAGGCTGAGGGCACCCGCACCCTGCCACGCTGCCTGGCCACTCACCCTTCTCTGCGGGGCTGGTGCTGAGATGCCGGCTGCTCCTCCTGGGCCCCTGGCACGCAGCAGCCCCCAACGGGTGCAGCCAGCCCCGGGGAAGGTGAGAGCATGGCCCGGCTGTAACCCAGGGCCCCAAACCCGCCATGCCCATCCCTGCCTCCCCGGTGTGTTTTCCCTGCGGCCCCGGCGCCGTGCCCCAGGGTTTCGGATCCTGTTTGCACAGCTGTGCTGGGCCCCTGCGTGGGAGGCTGGAAAATGGTGTCATGCGGAAGCGGGTGTCAGCACCCCTGCTCACACCGGGGCGCTTCCTCCCACAGAGCACCCAGCTGCCACTGCCCCGGGGAGATGCGGGGGCCTGGCTGCCACCCCGGCTCCTCCAGCGACAGATTTTACCTTCTTCCCTCGCCGAGGGTTTGGGGCAATGCCGGGCACCCCCCCAGCTGCCAGCAGCCATGGTGAGCCAGACCGACCGTGAGCTGAGGAGGGCTGGGGGGAGCAGCCAGCTCTGTACAGGTGCCCCCAAACACCCTCAAACCATGTTGCCTTTGTCAGAGCCCCCTTTTCCCCAGCTTTCGGTGGGGGGCATGGGGTCTGAAGCAGCGGTGGGGGTCCCACTCAGCCCCTCTCCTAGGGGAACAGCAGCCGGGCTGATGCCTCCCTGCTCCTCTCCTGCCTTAGATCCTCAACATGGAAGATGACCAGAACTGGTACAAGGCTGAGCTGTACGGCTGCGAGGGCTTCGTCCCCAAAAACTACATCAAGGTCAAGCCGCATCCGTAAGTATCCCACCATGCGGGGAAGGGAGGCTTGAAGCCCCGTTCTGGTAGCACCCACCAGTGCCATCCTCTCCCACCATCCAGGCAGCGATCCTAACGGTGCATCCCAATGCCCAAAGGTCTGCCACAAGCCAGGGTAGTCCCACACATGGGGAAACTGAGTCACTGAGAGCGATGGGGCAGCGATGGGGGTCTGCCTGCCAGGTAGTCTGCCATTGCTACCACATCCAGAGGGGACAGGAGGCAGCAGCATGCCCATGTACCCCCAACACACAGAAATTCAACCCTTGCACCGGACTGCCCGCTAAATAAATAATAACTGGGGAACAACAAAGCGTTATGGGATTACAACTGCATTAGACACAATCCTATTACTGTGTTATTAAAGCCCAGCATAATCCATCCCTGTTTTAACCTGTGTTTTATGTATCATTATCCCCTGGTAAATCACATTTAAATGCCATAGCAAAACGTGCTCGGGGCTGTGGCTGGGGAGCAGGAGCGCGTGGGCTCAGGGCAGCCCAGGGCAGATCCTTTTGCCTCTCCGGCTTCGGTTAACAAGCCGGGACGGGCGAGACGCAGCCTTTTCTGAGCAGCACCTGGAGGGCTGGGGCTGGGAGATGCTCTGTGCTAAAGTCTGTGGCTGATCATTCACGGGGCAATTTTAACAGGCAGCAGAGGGTCTCCGTGGCCTGGGGCTCCCAAATACATGGACACAGCCTTGACAGGGTTGGGAGATGGGGACTCTGCTCCTCCACCTTGTTTCAGCAGCTGCCAGCAATGCAGGCAGGAAGGGTTTCATCCTGGCAAGGAGGGTTTTGTGCTCTGCCCCTGTAGCACCTGGCAGGGCTGTTCCCATGGGGGGCCATGGGACACGGCAGGGAGTGGGGGGGACAGGCAGCAAAGCAGGGGACGAGGTGCGTGTTGTGGCGAGCTGGGTGACAGGATGTGGTAGCGGCTGTCGGCAATGCTGCGCAAACCCTGCATGGACGAGGCAGCACACGGAGACACGTCAGCACCTGCAGCAGCCTCCACGAAAGCGCTGTGATAAATCAGGCGGGGGAGTGGAATAGAAGGGAGAAACTACTGCCCCAGGCTCTCCGTGCCTCCATCCTGAAGGGTGGGGATTCAGCACTGGAGCGTCCCCGGGTGTTGAGGGGTGCCTGTGCAGCTGAGCCCGGTGTCCCTCACAGGTGGTACGCGGGCAGGATCTCCCGGCACCTGGCAGAGGAGCAGCTCCTCAAGCGCAAGCATCTGGGAGCCTTCCTGATCCGCGACAGCGAGAGCGCCCCAGGGGAGTTCTCCATCTCTGTCAAGTAAGTGGCTGCAGGATGCAGATGGACACGCGGTGGGATGGGCAGGGGTCCCCCGCAGCCTCCGCTTTGGGGACCGAGGGCGTCAGGCCACTCTCGTGTGTGCTCCTCGCTGCGGTGCTGGGGAAGGGGTGGGCACCCTGTCCTACCCGGGCTGCCTCGAAGGGGCTGGGGGCTGCAGAGCCATGTCCCAACACGTCCAGGCACAGGCTCGCACACGGCCTTCCTCTCCTTCCTTCCCTCTGCAGCCTGGCGCTCCGCCTCCATCCCAGCTGCTTCCTGCTCCCTGCCTGTACCGCTGGGCTGCATCGCTGGGCTGCATCGCTGCCTCACCCGGGGTCCCTCAATGGGGTGCCCCTAAATAAATAAGGGGATGTGACCTGGAGGAACAAGTTTCCCAGAGCATCTCCAGGGACGAAGGGCCGCAGCATCCCAATGCCGCGGGGCCGATGATTTTGGCATCGGCAGCCAAGGCTATACGAAAGCAGCATGCCAACAGGCAGAGCCTGCCCCCAGGCCTCTCACCCCATCACTGCCCCTTCCCCGCCCAGGGCCAGGGTAGCAGGAGCAAGCCCCAGGCCAGCCAGGCACTTTCTCACACTGCTAATCTCTAATTAAGCATTTAAGGAGGTTCTTGCCCATAATGAAAGGGAGCTGCATTCTGCCGTGCGTCATCAGCATGGCCAGGTCCCTGCCCCTGCCCAGGGGCCTGGCAGCAGTGGGTCCTCACAGCGGCCCCATGCCAGCCCCACAGTGTGGGCACCCCAAACTGCCACCCCCAGGTACGCACCGAGGCGGTGCCAGCATGCAGGGCTGGCGAGGGAAATCCTGGCCTGCCCTGTCCTCCTGCAGCTTGGGGGTCTCCGGGGGCACAGGGGATTTGGGAACCTGAGCCCAGCCTTTGCAGTCTCCTTCCAGTACGTGCTGAGCTGAGACCTGCAGCTCTCACCACACTTTCTTTTGGCGGCGAAGCGGGAAGATGAGGAAGGAGAGGGGATGCAGCTGAAGGGCTCTGGCAAGGTGCAGGGACCGCAAGCCCCCCCCGACCCTTCCCAATGAGCCCTCCCGGAGCTTTTAGGAAAGCCCAGGCAGCACCAGTGCCCAAGCCCATGGCCACCCTGCGCTCTTACCTGCCCTGTGTGAGTGTTTTGATCCTCTGGCCTCAGATGTGGCCCCTGTTTGCTCCCTGGACAAAGCCACCTGCCCTACACGTGGCCAGCACACTGCCAGCCCCGAGCCCACGGGCATCCCACTGTGCTGGGGTCAGGCACTGAGCTTCAGCTGTGTGTGGGATGAGCTGTGGCAGGTCTCAGTTGCAGGTCCATGTCACTGGCGTGCTGGGGACCCTCACCCACCACCTCACCAGTGGGACCAGGAGTGACCCCAGTGCCACTGTCGCCCCTGGCCATGGCAGGATGGGTGTAGTGGGACTCGTGGGCACAGCCACACCCCACACAGCCCCTCCAAAGGACCAGCCCAACAAGCAGCCCCTGGGCTTTGCCCGCAATGCCAGAAGGGGGTCTGGGTGCTGCCAGCATCCCAGAGCTGGGGTAACGTCCATCCTCCATCTGCAGCTACGGGCAGCACGTCCAGCACTTCAAGGTGCTCAGGGAGAGGAACGGCAAATATTTTCTCTGGGAGGAAAAGTTCAATTCCCTCAACGAACTGGTGGATTTCTACAGGACAACTACCATCGCCAAAAAGCATCAGATCTTCCTCCGGGATGAGGACCAGACTCAGGAGGTACCATCAGGGGATGAGGCCATGGGGACGCGCAGGGCTGTGACACGGGGGGACAGCATGGCTGGCAGTGGGGCCGGGTTGGGAGCCCGTGTCTGATCCCCTTTGGGATCCCACATCACTCCTTTGCTACCAGGGCTGCCACTGCCCTGTTATGGTCCATGGGGAGACCAAGGCACGGGATGGGCCCGTGGGTCAGCAGCACTGTCCTGGTCTTGCTTTACCCTGGACTGTGCTCGCAGGGAGGCGTTACGGGGCTGCAGCTCCTGGGGCACGGGGATTTCCTCCTGCCTGAACTTTTCCTGCTCCTCCCTGCTGGCCACGAGACACTGGCGATGGCTAAGAAACAGCAGAGAGGAACAAATTGGAAGAAAGGAAATGGCTGGGCGCAGAGCAGACATGGGGTCCAGACCCCCATGGGCACAGGCTCCCCCACCACCCTCAGGAGAAGCATCCTGGGGATCTGGTCCCCAGCCCCTGCACGAGCCCCCTTGAGGCTCAGCTCCCCTGGCTGCAGCATCCCCGCAGAGGGGGACAGGGACATCCCGGGTGCCTGGCTGACACTTGGCCCCACACTCTAGCTTGGCTCGAGGAAGTGTGGAGCAGGAGAGGCTGGAACAGCCTGAGACAGGCTGCGCTGTGGGGAAGCCAGCAGGGTGGAAAAAAGCCACCGGCGCAGCTTGGCAGGGCAGGCCAGGGCAGGGCGGCTCGCCCCAGGCCTACACCACTGTCCCTCAGGCCAGGGGTGATGCTCCAGGTGGGTGGCAGAGCCCAACCAGCTCGGGACAGGGCTCAGCCAGCTCTGGATGAGCTCCAGCAAAGCTGAGCCCTGGGGCGGCAGTTGTGGAGGCAGCGAAACTGGGCCCTGCAAGCTGGGCTGGGGGCTGCTCTGGCACCCGGAGAGACCCGGGAAGGACCTGGCAAAGAGAGGGTGCCAGCTGCCTCCAAGGGGTAGGGGTCCGCTGGGCACACAGCTCTCCCAGGCAGCAGGAACAGGGACCCCTGTGCCCTGGGGTGCTCCCCTGCACCCCAGGCTCTGGCTGCACCCCAGGGTGCTCCCCTGCACCCCAGGCTCTCCCCTGCTCCCCAGGCTCTGCCATGCACCCAGGGCTGTCTCGAGCACTCTGGCTCTTCCCATGGCAGGATTTCCCTAGCTCTCGTCTCTCATCCTCGAAGCAGGCGCCCCAGGTATCCCTGCACCCTCTATGCTCTGGCCTCCCCAGCTGGTCGTCACCACGCAGTGGCACGTCATCCCCATCATGCTGCGGGCTCAGGCAGTGCAGAGGGGCTGGCAGACAGGGGCACCTGTCCCCTCGCCAACCCCTGCCCTCGACTTTCCTCCAGGTGAGGAGACCCAAATTTGTGCAAGCCCAGTTCGACTTCTCAGCCCACGACGGCTCCCAGCTGCCCTTCCTCCGCGGGGACATCATCGAGGTCCTGGACTGCCCCGACCCCAACTGGTGGCAGGGGAAGATCTATGGGCGCGTCGGCCTCTTTCCCCGCAACTACGTCCACCCCCTCCGCAAGTGACCTGCCGCCAGCGCTGCGGGCGAGCAGGGAGGACCATGGCCCCCGCTGCCCCCCACTCACTGGAGCTGCTTTGTGCCTGCACGTGGACTGCACGTCCCTTCGTCCCCACAGATGGTGCCCGTCCCCACACCGGGCTGCTGACGCATGAGGTCCCAGTGCCACGTGGGTTGTGCTGGAGGTAGAGGCCAGGCTGGCGGTGATCCCCATCCAGGGGCTGCCTGGCTCCAGCACCCTGAAACATCAGCCACGGCTCTCCCTGCTCCCCCAACCCAGGAGACCTCCACCAGCCGCAGCCTGGGCATCACCTCTTGCTGCAGGCTGGCAGTGGTGCTCCCTGGGGAGGGAGCACAGAGCACTGAACCAGGGCCATAAAAACTTTTCCAAAGCCATGACCCAGCGGGGTGGCAGCAATGGAGAAGAGCACGTGTGCCCCAAACCTTCGCTCCTCCTCAGACCCTGTAAACGAAGCCCCAGCCCCAAGGAGAGCTGCAGGCGGCCAGGATGCGCCCGGGCTCAGTAACTCCACAGAGGGGTGCTGGGGCTCGGGGCGCCAGGGAAGGCTGGTCCGGGCGTATTCAGTCCTGCAGGTGCTGTTCACAGCTGCAGATTGTGGCTTTTTTTTAATATTATTTTTTATTTAGAGCTAGTAAAATGTGTTTGGGTGACACCCTTGAGTGTGGCTGCTCCTTTTCCACCACCACCACAGTGGTCCCGTGGCCACATTCGCATGCCTGCCGCTTCGCTGTGGTTTTGCTTCCCCTGCAGCCCCCACTCGCCCACCTCGATACCTCTCCCCAGGCCCCTCCCAGGGACTCGCTGCCCCCCACAAATGCTCCGCACACCTCACAGCCCCCTGGGATGCACTCAGGGTCCACAGTGCTGAGAACACCCAGCTCATTGCACCAGTGGATTTAAACATCCCATGTCCCAAATGTGACAAATAAAAACTGTATCACCCAAATCCCCATTTCTCCCCCCCTCCCAGCATCTTTCCCCCCACCCTGGGGGCTGGCAGGCTGCTAGGCAAAATAGGCATAGCAGAAAATATTGACGCACATCAGGACAACAGCGTTGATGCCACAGACGTGGGCCCAGAAGGGGGGCTCCGTGGCATGCTTGAGGGCAGCAGCCAGGGGTCCCTTGGCCTTTGATGGCTGCTGGCTGCCTGGGGCAGCTGAGCAGGAACCTGGCACAGAAAGACAGTGAGTGTGGGGGACAGAGGGACATGGGGACCGGCTACCTCCTGGCGTGTGGCACGGCCCCTGGGGAAACTGAGGCATGGGGCATCCATGCCATTCTACTGCCCATTACAGGCAGGGAGCAGGGGGCACTGAAGATGCCTCCCCTGCCAGACACCCCCAAGGACAAACTCACCATCAGGGGGTCCCTGGGATGTGCCATCCATGGAGGGCTGGGGGGGCTCCCGCGAGAGGGTCCACCAGGTGAGATTCTTTAGCTGGAAACCAGGGCGAGATTTAGTGAGAAGACACCCCCGGGCCAGACCCCCGCCATGGGGACCCCCCCAGCCGAGCTCAGGGTGCACCTGGGTGACACCGATGTCTCCGGCCGAGGAGGTCCGGTGGGTGGATGCAGCCATGGGGGTCAGAGTGAGGGGTCCTGGGTGCCCTGCTCACCTGGGCCGGAGGCGGCGCAGGGGTCAGCAGGCTGCCCCCCACCACGACAGCACCCGTGGCGGCACACAGCAGCACGGCGAAGTGCAGGTAGTGGATGTCAGCGAGCAGCCAGGGCCGCCGGTCAGGGACCCCGCAGTGGGGCGTGGGGTGCGCCAGCTCCAGCCCCATCCTGGCCAGCCCCAGCGCCAGCCCCGCCATCAGGCCCCAGAAAGCTCCCTGCAAAGCAAAGGTCCATGGGGGCGGCTGGAGGGGGACAGCTGCCCCGTGGGGCAACAAACGTCCCTGGAGAGCCACTCTCTCCAGCCAGCCCTGGGAGAGGGTCAAGCAGCCCCTGTGTGTTGGGACAGCACCCTGCACCCTGGCTAGCCAAGCCCTGGCCCAAATCTGCACCCCGTTCACAGGGGATGTCCCCTGCCAGCCCCGTCGGCTGTGCCACGCTTGGCGGCCATGTATGGCGGCACCTGCCTCCTCCTCGTCCTCCTCTTCATACCAGCCGCCCACCAGCTCCCTGCGGAAACACCAGCCGAGCTCGGTTCCTCTCCCCAGCCCCTCCAGCATCACCTCCTCCCTTTCTTCCCCCGACCACCTGAGCCCTGCTGGGTCCCTGGGAGCAGGGTGGGCAGGGAGGTGTTGGCACCACCTGTGTCCCCGAGCCGTCCCCAGGGGCACCCCAGGCGTGTACCTGCTCATTAGCTCGGGGCCAGAAGACGGCCAGGATGAAGACAGCGGTGACCGGAGGAGCCAGGCAGCTGGTGACAGCCTGGATGTAGACGTAGAGCTGGCCACTGCTGGAGCTCTGCAGGACGGGGATCCAGACCACGCTGAGGGCCACCAGCACCACTGTGACCACCCTGCAAGCAGCAGTGATGCAGTGCGGGGTGATGTTCCCGTCCCACCCGCACCTCCTCGCACCCATGGCATCGCCATGGCAGTGGGGGGTCCTTGGGGGTCAGGGGTTGGGTCCCAGTACCAGCACAGAACAGCTGGCCGGGGGATGCCTGAGGGTCAGTGGTGCTTGTCACCAGGTGACATCCCCAGGGTTGTGGAGGATACTAATTATGCCAGTGCTGGCTCCATCTGGGGCAGGCGAGCGCTCCCCCGGCCCCTGCCCAGCCCCAGGGGCTGCTAAATTGGACCCTGCCATGGGCAAATGCTGGGAAATGGGCACTTTTGCTATGAAAAGCCCCCAGCCGCAGAGGCTGGGTGCTCTGGCCGGATTTGGGTGATGCTCTCGACACCCAGCTGAGAGCTGGGGATGTGGGCTGAGCTGCCCCGTGCTCAGGTCCCCCCAGCCAGGCTGCAACAGACAGGTGCTTTTGTCCCCAACACCACCCCGTCCCTATCCTCGCCCAAATGCCAGCTGCACCCCACGGCATTACCCTCCTCTGAAGCAAGAGGCGTTGGCCAGACCCCAGTTTTTTGGGCCCAATCTGAGCAGGCAGGCTGGGCAAGACACGTCCCAAAAGCCGCAGTATTTATAACTCAGCCCAGCTTGTTTATAGCTTCGCAAAATTACCTACGTCTCCATCTGCTCATCTCGAAAAGCAGAAGTAGGAAAAAACAAAAGAAAAAAAAAGCAATGAAAGCATCTGTAGACGGAGTCCCCCTTGCCTGCTCTGCTGGAAAGAGGAAGCAGCCCGAGCACAAAACATGCCCTGACCCAAGGGGTAGGAGAAAAACCCCACATTCAGTACGTCTTTAAGCCACAGAGGATGCTAAAAGATCATGGGAAAAATGGAGGAGCGTCTGAGCACGGTGGTGAGCTGAGGGTGCTGGGCAGCTGTGCCCCACTCCACACGTGGCCCAAGGTCAATATCCAGGCAAGGATGGAGTGCAGAGCCCCGGCACAGCCTGCCGCGGGGAGCTGGGGGGCATTCGGGGAGGACTGGGTGTTCTCGCCATCGCCTCGGCACAGAGCATGCATCAAACACCAGCGGGGATTTCCAGCCAGGCAGCATGGCCGCGCCTGGAGCTCAAACCCCCAGGTCCAGGAACCAGGAGCTCTTTCTGATCCCACAAACAAATCCCTTCCCTCCCTGTGCTGAGCCAGATGGGGCATCCCCGCCCTGGCAGGTCTGGGGGACAGTTGGGACCCCGTGCACAGCTATTCAGAAATAACCCCAAGCCACTTGTCCTCGTGCTGGCAGGTAGGAAAACCTCAAACTTGCAGCTTAAGCGGCTTTTTTTTCCTCTCCAAAACATTTATCGTTTGCTATATTCCCGGAGGGGTGGGGGGCATATGGTGGCAGTGGTTCATAGCACCCTGCTCCCAGAAATCGCCCGATGCACTAACGAATCGCCCGGGATGGACTGCAGCAGCGACTCCTGCCTCAGTCAGGCAAAGCCCTTTGCAAACGCTCATTAACCATCCTCGGGAAAGCTCTCCGGTGTTATTACACCCCTTGTCACCGGCACCAAAGTCAGTGTCAGGGAGGGGCGAGGCAGACCCCAAGACAAGCACCCCGGTTCCCATGGGGGAGCCATGCGGGACTGCGGTTCCCCAGGATCGCTGCCCATCCCCTTCCCACCCTCCAGAGACAGAGGATGCCAAGAAACAGCTGCTCCTGGAGCTGCCGGACCAGCCAACCCTCCCTGCAGCCCCAGTGAAGCCCCGCCAAAGCCCTGACCCAGATTTCCTCCTTGTTATTGTCTGCCCCGTGCCGAGGACACTCCCCGTGCACCCCAGCACCGCGGCACCGTGCCGGGGCATTCCCCAGCGCTGACTCTGCCGCCTGGAGCGTGGTACCACGGGCGGGTTCCTGGGCTTGCCGCCGGCACCCGCCATCCCCCAAGAGCAGCCGGGCATGTGCAGGCAGCGCTGCCCTTTGCTGCCTGGCGAAGGTCCCCCATGCACTTTGCTTGTGACTCTGGCAGGGAGCAGCCATTGGCTTCCCCCGGGGAACGGGCTGGAGATGGTGAGGGAAAGGCTTCGCGCCAGGCACAGCCCTGCCCCTCCAAACACCCCAAACGCCCCGTCTGCCTTTCCAGCGCTTTCATGCATAAAGTAATCCAAGGGCTTGTTTTCCTTTCATAAGCCGGGCTGAGCGCAGGCACTTTGCAGGCTCCCGGGCACCAAAGGCAGATCACAGAAGGCCAGACCGGCCCTGCCAGTCTCCCCAAAACCCACAGTCTCCCCGAAACCCCCAGGCTCTACCTGCCCACCAAGAGCAGCTCTCGTTCACTGGCCCTCGGCCTCAGCTTCCTCCAGATGTCCATGGTGAAGAGGGTGCTACTGCTGTTGAATATGGAGGTCAGGGATGACATTAGCGCAGCCATCATCACCGCAATCATCAGACCTCGCAGCCCTGGGGAAGAGAGGGATCGTCAGGGAGCGGCCGAGCTGGGGGCAATGGGATGGGATGGGATGGGATGGGATGGGATGGGATGGGATGGGATGAGATGGCATGGCATGGCATGGCATGGCATGGCATGGCATGGCATGGCATGGCATGGCATGGCATGGCATGGAATGGCATGGCATGGCATGGGGCAGCCCCAATGCTTTACCCAAGCATAATGCTTCACCCTCCCCAGACACACACCAGGGTCTCCCCTGGGGCAGGGACCAGGTTTGGGGACACCCAGCAGCACCCCAGGATGCTGGGACCCTGTGCTGCCCTGGGATCACCCTCATCCCCTGGCCTCACTGCCAGGGTCACCTGGGGAGGGGCTGCACACGAGCCCACCCGGACCAGCCATGGGGTCCCCCCCAACATCTGAGCGGTGATGGATTGCGTGGGCAGTGCTGGGGTGTGGCAAAGCCTGGTGGAGACAGAGGCACCTCCTTCCACCAACCTACCGCTGGGCATCAGCTCCACCACCAGCTTGGGGTAGGCGATGTTGGAGCAGCCCACGGCGGCCCCGCACACACGGGTGCACTCCTTGGGGTCCACGCAGGCCACGGCATCTGGGGGACAGAGGCAGGTGACACACCGGGACCCCTCAAAAGGTGGGGAAAAGCCCAGAGCCCCCTCCCTGCCCCAGCACCCCCTCCCACCGAGCGGGATATTGGCCCCTCGCTACGGCCACAGTACCCCGACCTTGGCAGAGGACTGGCAGGAGAAGCAGGGAGCACATCGCGCATGGAGATCCACTTCTGCCTCCCCCAGCCTCATTCACCCCCATCACCTTCAACACAGGCAGGATCCAGCCCAGCAGCATCACCCTCACCTCCTGCTGCCTCGCACCCAGCTCAGCTCCAGTCAGGTCTACCCCCGCCGAGCCTTCCCCGCATTAAAGCCAGCGACAGCCATCCCAGGGGGACCTCCAGAGCTGGGACGGGCCCCACCAGGACCCCGGGCTGCAGCCAGAGGCGGCAGAGCCCCGCAGGCAGGCACTGCCCGTCCCCACGCACAGGGCCAGGCGGGTTCATGCACCGTTGTGGCAATTACCTCCGCATGGGCAGCACCCAGCAGCTCCCTGGGACGCCTATGGCAGCTTGCCAGGACCGTCAACGCCCAATTACTTCTATGTATACTTCAATGAGCGCTGAACCCTTTTTTTATTGTTACACTCATAAAATATTGAAATGGATGGAAATTAATGTCAGGCATAAATATGGATGGGCTGCCTGGCTCTCCAGTCTGCATCTCCCGCTGAGGAGCATGGGGAGCAGCACGGGTGATCCCTGCACAGGACTGGGAGCATTGTCCCAATCCTCCTGTGTGGTGGCCCCCACTGAAGCGGGGTGCAGCCCTCAGCCCCCCAGCAGCAGCGGCTGGGGAAGGCAAAGACGAGCTGGGAAGGCAAAGACCAGCTGGTAACGCCCCCGGGCTTTCAGCGAAGGAGTGCGGTGTGTGATGGGGTGTAATGCGGGGTGCAGTCGGGTTGCAATGGGGTGCAATGGGAGTGCAATGCAGGGTGCAGGCAGCAGACCGCAGGCAACACTCAGCTCTTCCCTAGGACGCTAAAAAAGCCCAGCCTGGGCCGCCTTTCCCCAGGGTTAGAGTCAGTGCCAGTGCTCCAGTGACTGTCCTCCAGCAGCTGTGAGTAAAGCTGCCATCACCACTCTGTGCCTCAGTTTCCCCCTCTCCAAAACATCATGTTGTGCGTGGCTCCATGCAAATGGCTGGCAGATGGCGGGTGGAAGATGCTCCAGAGGGCAAAGCAGCGTCTGGGTATTATAGCCCAGCCGAAACACCCGCCTCAGGGCTCAGCTCTGCCACCAAACCCCTCAGTGGGACCCGGGAGCATGCAGGCAGCGGGAGCCAAGCCCAACGGGGCGGCCGGAGCCCCTGAGCCGGGAGCAGAGCCCAGCGTCATACCCCACTGCCTTGCTTTGTCATTAGGCCCTCTGCTAGAGATGGGAAATTAATTAGGAGCTTGTAATTAATGCTTCCATCTGCAGCTGGGAGGAGCCAGCCCCGGTGCCTGTGCTGGGTGCTGCCTGTCCGACTGGGTCAGCCTGGGGCAGCTGAGTGGGGAGACCTGCAACAGTGGGGACCGACCTGCTTGGCCACAGCGACTTGTCCCTGCAAACAAGCAGGAGATTACAAAGGAGATGCCGGCTCTTTCCCTGTGCCGGGGCTGCACGCAATTCAGGTGCTGACTTTGCCGCATGGGACGAAGACGCCTGGGTCCCCCGTCCCCAGTCCTCTGGCTATCCCAATCCCCCCCCACCAGCGCGGCCATAGGAGCCAGCACATCGCATGACCGATGGGATGCCACATTTACGCCACTGTGTAATAAATCAAAAGCGCGCACACCCTGCTAAAGAGACCGTAAATCTCCTTGCACAATAAAAACAGAGCCGGGGCAGCGGGTACAACTGCAGCACGCTCCAGCCACGCCATGCACACCCGCGCTCGATGCACCAGCCCCGATCCGGGGCATCTCCCAACCTACCAGGGCTGGGCCACCCGGGGGGGGACAACGGGCCGGGACGAGGTCTCAGAGCTCCCTCGAGAGTGCTGGCCAGGTGCTCAGCTCTGTCATGTTTGCTGTCCCAGGTGCAACTCCATCAGCAAAGGGGCCATCACCGCTTGCTCAGCAGGGCTGGGATTTCACCCAAAATACCCAGTTTTGCCTCTAGCACCCTCAGTCTCCACTGCATCCCTCACTGCCCAGGTCACAGCATAGAGGTGACATCGCGCCACCAGGAAATCCCGGTGGGGTCGGTACAGCCTTTCCATAAAGTCATCAGCTCCATCCAAAACACCTCCTGAGCCAATATTTAGTAGAAGCTGAGCGCTTCCTTCCTCCTCATGTTCTGATCCCAACACATGGCTCTCGCATCCCTGCATCCCTGCATCCCTGCATCCCTGCATCCCTGCATCCCCGTGTCCCCTGTCCCCATTGCCCCCTCCTGCACATGACAGACCAGAGCTGGGCACAACCCAGTGCACAATTTGTTACTGGGAGCATGGATAGAGGACGCTGATTTTATCAGCCTTTTCCAGGCACTCACATAAAGCCTTTTACTCCAACTCAAGCAGAGAAAAGCCACTGCTTCCCCTCAGCAGTCCATTATTGTAACTTAAAGCTGAGCAACTATCAGCTCAGCTTGCCACAGCCCAGCTTTGAGAAAACCCCACTGGAGTTTCTCCCCTTTCTACACATTTCTGACTCATTTTTACTCCCAAATGCTCCCTAGGCTCGGCGCTTTGCCATGCCGCAAGCCTCGGCGACGGACAGGGCAGCCGGGATGCTGCATGGCCACCGTGTCTGCAGAGAGGAGCACTTTGATGGCCGAGCACCCGGGCAGACGGGCGGCTTCACCTTGGGAGCCTGACTCAAGCAGGGCTCTCATTTACACGGCTGCGAATCCAGATGAGCTGCTCCAACGCGAGGGAGCGAGACGCAGCCCCTGGCACTTTCCTTTTTTTGCATCGGTGCAAGAATCTGACCCCAATTTTTGAAATTCGCCTTTATCTGAGTTTCCAAGTAGAAAGCTCCATGTTTCTGGCTTGTGAGCACCAACTGGTGAATCCAGGGTGGGGTTTTTTTGTCCATCTCCCAGTTGTTAACTCAATCTGCCATAGCAAGGTCAAGTGTTGTGACTGTGTCCCTGCTGCAAACCTCGTGCCAAAGCAGAGGAGGGTTCAGAATAGAATAGAATAGAACAGAATATTTCAGTTGGAAGGGACCTACAACGATCATCTAGTCCAACTGCCTGACTAATTCAGGGCTGACCAAGTTAAAGCATGTTATTAAGGGCATTGTCCAAATGCCTCGTAAACACTGACAGGCTTGGGGCATCTCCCATCTCTCTAGGAAGCCTGTTCCAGTGTTTGACCACCCTCTCGGTAAAGAAATGCTTCCTAATGTCCAGTCTAACCCCCCCGGTACAGCTTTGAACCATTATGGCAGCTGTGACCTGGTGCTGCCCCCTGGGACCCACCTGGGCTCCAAGCTCCAGTGCTAGCATGAGGGTCCTTGCGCTCGGTGCGGGAGGGGTTAACCACGAGGCAGAGCCACTTTCCTGGAAAATATTAACTTACCAGCCAACACAGGTAAGAGAGAGGGGGAGATTTCAGCGGAGAGACGCTTTTTTTTTTTTAAGACAAACACCCAAACCCCTCCCCAGCTGCACACCGACCTCCTGCACCCGCGTAGTCCCCAGGGCCTCTGGGGACGGGCGGAGGTGTGAGGACAAGGATGGCATCAGCCGAAAGAGTTAATGTGCAGGCAGGGCCGGGAATGTGTGAAGGCAGCATGTGACTGCAGGTGGGGCAGGGCGGAGCGATGAATCACTCTTTTGCTTTTCCTCTTTTCACTTCTTGCTCTTACCTGTCCAGGCCCGGCACTGCACGCTGGCAGGAGCCCGAAATAATCGACCTGCCAGCCAGGGCGATGCACAAGAGGCTGACGGAGACACTCGCTGCCGCAAAACCCACCGGCTGACCCAGTTCTCCAGGATCGATAACCAGGAACGGTATCTGGGCCAAGAAATCCTGCTTTTCTCTGCCCTTTACTAAGCCTTTTTTGTTTGTTTGTTTTCCACCTCTTATTTTATCCGGTATTATCATTGTCTTGAAAGAGAACAGGATGAGAAGAGCGTGGACCCGGAGGTAGGGTCCTTCCTGGTGGTGCACGTGTGCCCGGGGCCATCTCTGCCCCGTCCCACAGCCCCGGCCGTGGGAAGCTCCAGTTTTTCCTTGCCTCGAGCCCACTCGCTGTGCAGAGCTGGGAGCAAACAAGAACTTGAATCGTCCTTCCCGGTGGAGAAGAGCTCCAGCCTGGCAGGAGCCGTCGGAGAAGAGAGCGGTGCATTTCCCCAGCTGGGCATTGAGCTGGGGAGGGCAAAGCAAAGCAAATTGTGTATTTAAAGACTAAGGAATAATTAATTCCTTATTTATTGTCGGCATCCGGCACTCGCTGGGTGTACAGAGCTCCCTTCGGAAAGGGTACCAGCGTGCGTGGTCACCATGGCTTTCTCCCAGGTGCAGTGCCTGGATGACAGCCACGTCAACTGGAGGTCCAGCGAGTCCAAGCCTGAGTTCTTCTACAGTGAGGAGCAACGACTAGCCCTGGAGGCACTGGCCTCCCGTGGCCCCGATGCCTTCTACGAGGTCCTGAAGAAGGAGAACATCAGGGACTTCCTCTCCGAGTTGGAGCTAAAGAAGATCCTGGACACACTGGAGACATACGACCCTGGCTCCGAGTACATCCCGCGCCACGGCAGCAGCACAGGGGATAGCGAAGGCGATCGCAACAGCCAAGGGGACGAGCAGGATGTGGCCCCCTCCCTGGAGTACTGGCCCCAGAGGTCCGACCGCTCCATCCCCCAGCTAGACCTCGGCTGGCCCGAGACCATCGCCTACCGCGGGGTCACCCGCGCCACTGTCTACATGCAGCCGCCCATCGAGGGGCAAGCGCACATCAAGGAGGTGGTGCGGAAGATGATCTGCCAGGCTCAGAAGGTGAGGTGCGCCGTGGGGATGGGGCAGGATCTGCCCCGGGTTGTTCTGCCGAGGGTAGATCTTAAAGTCCTGCTCAGCCAGGTAATCCCCATCCTGCGGGGAACTCTGTCAAAGCAAAGGCAGTGGGGTCGAGCGTTGGGTTTTTTGCGTGTTCGTTCAGTGTAATCAATATTTGGGGATCAGATTTTGCTGAAGATGCTGTTAGCCTGGCCCAACACTCCCTGGGAGCAACGCGACCCTTCCCGGCAGCATCATTAATCCTGGGGCCCCTACGGGGCTGCGGGGAAAACCACCAGGGAGAAAAATGGGTTGAACTGCTTCCGAGCCCACGGTCCCAGGCAACCTGTGATCATTACTCCCAGAACCCTGTGTGACTGCGTGCAGCAACACGCAGGAACTGGAGGAGCCAAACACAGCCCTGGGGCAAAGCATCCAAAGCCACTGGTCTGGCACTGACGTATACGAGGGTCAAGCTTGGCCTGAGATTGCCACAGTGCTCCAAGCTGGCCTCATCCTGGCTTGAAAAGGAAAACGATGAGCTGATGTGCAGGACAAGCCTGGGGAGATGCCAAGGGGTAGCACAGCTAACGGCAGCCTTTTTGCAGTTGGGATTTGGGTTGAGACCCATCATCCCTGTGGCATCAAAGCAAGGAGCAGGGAGTTGGGGTGGATGAGCGATGGGGTCAGGCTGGTGTCATGGGCAGGAGGACCAGGGAAGGAGGGAGCTGATGGCATGTGTTGAAGGCCAGCAGTGGTGGGCAGAGGTTGCTCATATTTGCCAGTGACCCAGTTCCATCTGGGAAGCACAGGGGGGGTTGGTACCTGCTGGTTTCGTGGTGCTGGTGGTTGAAGCCCTTTTAGCTCTGTGCGCCCACTCCCTTGAGAAATCCAGCTCCAAGGGAGAAGCATCCCAACCCCAGGGACGGTCCATCAGGAAAACAGGGAGACTCTGCCCAGGTGGCTGCGGAGCAGGGGAAGACAAGCTGGGATGCATCAGGTCCACCTGGCTCTGGAGACCTCCATGTTGGGACGAGGGACAGTGCTGGGGTCCACAGACCCTGGCAGGAGAGAGGGAAACGTGGTGACACGCAGCTGTCAGAGCTTCTCCAGGACCAGAGGGCTGGGGGTCTGAGCATGAACAGCCCTGGCTCAGGCAGGAAAACTGAACTCCCAATGCGTCTGAGCCAGCTGGCTCACCTGGATGGCTGGTGACGGGGATCGGGGCTGCCCAGCTGCAGACAGGAGCCATCTCTGGCCACTGTCGCCTTGCAAAAGTCGAGGTGACCTGTCCTTACCTGCAACGTTTTCCCTGAGGAAGGGCTTTGCAGTGAGGGCAAAGAGAAGGGAGGACTGAAGTCCCATGGGATGGAGGATGGGGAGAACTCCCCCATTACAAATAATGTCTCATCTTTGGGTCTTTCCAGCTGCGTCTCACCCGGGCTTGCAGTTCCTGCCTGGCTTTGCCTACTCACGACTTCCCACCTGCCCCCACACAAACGGCATCTCCTGAGTCATCCTACCACCCTTCTCCTGCTCAGCAGAGCCAGGCGGTTGAGTCAGGAAGCTGCCAGGCCCTGCTGCCTGCACCATCCCCTCCTCTCCTTGGAGCCTCTCCAAGCCGCAGGGACATGGCTGCAGGTGATGCTGCTGTGCTTGTCACTGGTACCTTGATGCCCCATGAGCAGGGCTGGGCTCTGCCTCCCGGTCCAGGTGGTCCCTGCTGGTGGGAAGAGATGTGGTGACACCACTGGTGACATGCAGGAGCCTGCTTGGAGCTTATGGCACCCCAGGAAACATAGAGATGGGTGTGTCCTTCAAACCTGCAGTCTGCAGGGTCTGGGGATGGCAGGAGTTATGGGGTCTGACAAGTGGGGTTCTTCCAGAGGTCTCCCACACACTATACGAGGACCGCAGTTACTGCAGCTGAACCTGCTATCATGCAGCTGAGCCCAGGTGACCGCTGGTGTGGGTGCTCCTACGCGTGGGGACGCTGGGCTAGACCACCCTCCTCTGCACCCAGAGATTTCAGCCAAGGCTTAAGGTCTTTACGGCAGCTTGGAGGTGAAAGGGTTTGGCTGAGGAAGCCAAGAGTGGACAGAGGAACGATCTGGCTGCCACTCAATCGGATGTCACGTAGGCTGGCCACGTGCCCCATCCTTCCTGCAGTGTCCCTTGGGCCACCCTGTGGAGATCCCTGCCGAATTGTCCCATCCCACCGGGTAATGGCAGTGCTCTTCATTCACCTGCAGAGGAGCATGGGCTTGGGAGAGCTTCAGTATTGCATCCCAGAGGATGACCCTTGCTCCAGCCACTGTCAAAGACACTTGGTCTGAAATGCTCTCAGATGCCAAACACCAAATACCGCCACGCGGGTTGCTGTCTTGTGGCCGGAAGAACAAAGTTCACCAGACAGACAGCCTGGCCGAGGAGCGTTCAGAGCCCACGTGAGCGCTGCTGACGCTGGGTAGGCTCATGGCAGCTCAGGGCTGGGGCGAGGGAGCCAAGAGCTGAGATTTGAGGCCCCTTTGATGGTGCAGGTGAACCTACTTGCTTGCAGGAACAAGGCCAAATGCTGCTGAGTTCAGAGCCTCTGCTTTGCTCTGCAGAGAGGCAAACACAGGCGAGCTGGAGCAGGGCATGCAAATGATCCCCTCCTCTTCCTGGGAATAAGTGGGAGACAAGAGAGGCAGGATCCTGTGGCCACGTCCCTGCTCTCCTAGCAAATCCCCATCTTTGCGGCCAATGCACGGAGGTGGTCAGGGACGTGGTGCACCACTGGGCTTCACCTTGGAGACCTTGATCAGGTCCAGCCATGGCACGGCCATCTCTCTCAGTGCAAATGCCCTTGGGCTGCAAATCTCACAGGATGGGTAGGGAGGAAGATCTCCCTCCTCTCTTCTTCTCTAGATTTTGGCTCTATCTGACCAGAAACCAGAGCAGGCTGAAAACACTGACCTGGGCCAAAAGCCACCAGAGTGAGTCTGGCCTCCTCTCTGCACTTGAGGTTCCAGGTTGGGATTGTGGTGATATAATTACCCTGAGCAACTTCCAGCAAAGGTTGGGAGGCCCTATTAATTACTGTTTACAAAACCTTCTGCCATTCCTGGATGAAAGGGTTGACGGGGGGAGCAATTATTAATGTTACTTGTCCCACCTCTCCCTCATCCCAACACGCTTCCTCTAATTGTGCCTTGGTGCCTGCCTAATTTATTAAATGCCCACGTGGTATGCCCCAAAAGTCATTATCTGATGATTCAGAGTGAGCTAATAAAGAGCTGTCATTTCCTCTATAAAACATGATCCTGCAGTTTACGTGCTCATCAAAGCCGTTCAGAACGATCCCAACATCATTTGCCCAGTGTCCGAGGGGATGCGATGCTCGGCGCTCCTCAGGGTGTCAGGACTTGGCATCTGCACATCTGCTGCATCCAATGGATCTTGGCAACTCCTGGGACCTCGGGAAGAAAAGCATCACCTATGTGGGCACTGGGAGCATCTGACTGTAGGTTTGGGGCTGGTATTCTCCGCACCCTCCAGGTGAATGGCAAAGGGATGGCAAGGCTTCGGCAAAGCTTCCTGGGATGACGCAGCAGAAAAGGGGCTTTGGGAAGAGGTGCAGCTCTCCTGCTGCCAGGGACCTCCCTGGCACCGAGCATGCGGAGCACTGGTAGAAGTGACGGGGACAAGGGTGCCAAGCTTGCTCCCCACAGCAGGACAGCACAGCTCGCTTCAGCCACTCCCATTCACTGGGCTGGGAAGCAAACAGCACACAGGATTTCACTTCTCCGGAGCAGACAGACCTCCATTCTTTGCAGATTAAACCCTGTACCTGGGTCTGGCATAGACCCAACAGGTCCCAGCTGAGATTCAAGCCCGGGCAGCCCAGCAGCAGATTTCACCCCTGTGGTCCCTGGACAGTCACCGCATCAGGAGCGCTCCCAGCACTGTGCTCGCTCTCCCAGACCATTTCATGCCAGGGCAGCCTGTTGGCATGCTGGCATGAGGTCCCGGTGACAAACCAAGGCCAAGCCTATCCTGCAGGCAAGACGCAGCGGGGAGGGAAGCAGAAGTGCTGAGCGGCAACAGGATGCACCAGCTGAGCAGGAGGAATCGGGTTGAAAATGTGGGCAAGCGGGTGAGAGCCAGGCTGCCTCCCCGCTGCCCGAGCCAGCTGCCCTGGGCAACTGCCTGCAGAGCGCTGCTGGCTCACCACCCCTGTGTGAGCGGTGCTTGGGTTGGGGGACGTCACCATGCTGTGCCTGTGTCCCTGAAAAGCACCTTCCCGTCTTCAGAGCCATAGCAGCAAGCCAAGGCCTTGGGAATGCCAGGACCACAGTGGGGAAATGACCCTTTCCTCCCAAAAATGAAGGCAAATACTACTCTCATGCCCGTTTTATAAGCCCTCAACTTCCCCCGGAGAAAATGCGGTGCACAGGCAAAGTGACATGACCACAGCTGCACAGACCATCGGTGTCAGAGATGGGAGCAAAGCATCTGCCACCAAACCCACCTCCTGGAGCCGGGAAGACACCATCCTGGGTCAGGTGCCCTTCACCCAGGACTCACGGCAGACAGCACAGCTCCTCCCCAATTCCTTGCTGTAAATGGAAAAAAACAAGCCCTGAACTTTAAGAGCAGCTTTGAACCTGTCCTACTTTACATTGTGGGCGAGATGAGTGCAGCCCTCACTGGGCAGCCCACACAAACTGGGAACATGGTTTTCTGCCTCAGTTTCTCCACCAGGACAACAAGGATGTGCAAAACACAGGAGCGGGTGCACAAAGGAGTGAGGATTTATCCTTTCATGGCAAAGCCTGTTGAGACGCTCTCGGGTGAGGATAAATAGGAATTCAGTTAAGATCGAGTGGCAGAGCCATAAAATCCCCTCTCGCTCAGCTCGCTGGCACCTCCCGAAACACTTGTATGTGGCCGGGGTTGGGGAGGTCAAGGAGGCATCAGAGGTGGCACAGGCTGGGGCTCCCCACGTAGCCTCACTCCTCACCCCATCGCCTGCAGAAAAGGAAGGGAAAAGCTGGCAGTGTCATAACGCACGATCCTCCTCTTAATTAGAGCTCTCCACCTCCTGTGGCACAAAATTAATTAAAAGGCAGCTTGGTGCTTTGGGAGCCCTGGACTGGACGTGCCTGAGTGTGCAAGCACCCAGCACCATCCCAATCCCTTCCCTCCCAAGGGAGGAGCATCCTGGGGTCTCCCTGTGTCACCCCATGGTGTGTGTGTTCCCATGCCAGTGTCCTCCCCGGATCGGCCACGTGCTGCAGCCAGTGGAGCCCTCCTGGAAGGGTGAAGGGCCAAGAGGTGCAGGGGCTCAGAGCCATCACCCATCTCCCTCCAGCCCAGGGCACCTTCCAAAACAGCTGCAGAGATGGGGGCACTGATGGGTTTCCGAACATGGGACGATGACACGGGAGTGCCCTGATGACAAGCCGCTTTCCTGCATGGCTGTTGCCACCCCGTGCAGGATGAGGGGAGGCAGACATGGCTGCAGGCTGCGCTGCCCTATTGCTACCCCGGGCATTACACAGAGATGCTCGGCTGCACACGTCGTGCTGCACCGTTGCTGCTCACCGTTGTGCCATGGGCGATGCATTTCCAGGAAGGCAAAATCCATGGGTGTGGAGTGAACTTTGGTGTGGCGCAGCTGGACACGGCACAGATGCATCTTCCTATCACACGTGGGACTCATCCGAGCCCCGCCACAGCAGCAAACGCCCTGGGTACAAAGGCAGCTCTAACTTGCAAAGAATGCTGCCATGTGTCAAACCCTACTGTCACTACATGGGGCGCTGGCACCATTATCCCGGCTCTGCTGCACTTTTGTACAGCCTGGGAGGAAGGAGAGATGCTCGCAGGGGGGGTTGCGCAGCAGAAGCAGCACCCTGAGCACCCGGAGGGCACCCAGCCACGCAAGGGCCAGCCAGTAAAACCAAGAGAGATGTCAGCAGTGCCAATGACAGAAACACCGCCTGTCCCTGCTGCTCTGCTCTGGCCTCACAGAGGAGAGCTGACTTTGAACCCAACCACATTGCTGGTAGCAGCAGCCTGGACTTGGAACAGGTACTGGGAGCTGCGAACTCCCAGCTGCTTTCAAGCAGCCTTGTCAGCTCACACCCAGGCCTGTTTTTTAAAAGATATTAGAAGTCATTGCAGCTCCTGAATGCGCCTCAGGGGTGTCCAGATACTTTCTACCAAGCTTAGAGTCACTTTTAGCTATTTTTTATACTGTTTCTCTCAACACAAGCATGCACGAGATCCCCAGAGACAGCGGGGGGGGACTCCACCCCATGCAACGTGCCCTCAGACAGACAGACAGACACATCATTGTGTCACAGGTTTCCCCTTCTGGTTCTCCCCACAATAGGGCCGCAGGCAGTGCTGATAGCGAAGGGACACTCAACTTCTTAGCCAGAAACTGGACTTTGAAATTTGTGATGTTTGTTAGAGGCAAGAAAGTTAGATTCACCCTCAGAAATCATTTTTTCACAAGTATATTATGCTACAGGCCACCACTGGAGACCAAACCTCCCATAGTGACAGCAGAGGAATGGGACTGGGGGCTCCTGCTTTCTGCCTTTGGGCTGGCCTGGGCTCCCCCACACCTAATCCCAGCCTCCGAGAGAGAGAGAGAGAGAGAGAGAGAGCACATTGCTTCGGCTCTCGCCCAAGCAGCAGCTACGCCTTGGGGTTGTCACCCAGCCATGCTATCCAGACTCATCTCTCTTCTCCCCTCTCCAGGTCATCGCAGTGGTCATGGACATGTTCACTGATGTAGACATCTTCAAGGACCTCCTGGATGCAGGCTTCAAGAGGAAAGTGGGAGTCTACATCATTTTGGATGAGACCAACGTGAAGCACTTCCTTCAGATGTGTGAGCGAGCCCAGATGCACGCCGGCCACTTGAAGGTAAGGATGGCCTGAAGGGTCCGAGGCTGGGTGACCTCTTCCAATGCAGGGAGATAATCAGAGCTATCATCAGCCCTGGTCCCTCCTGTCTTGGGATGATCACAACCTCCAAACTTTGGGCAGTGCTAGATGAGTTTAGTTCATTTTTCCCGTAGCCAAACCTGAAGGTGATGCCCAAATCCAGGAGCAGCAGGATGGAGGGCAACAGATGAGAGATGGGGACATGGATCTCCACCCAGCAAAGCTGGATACAGAAATCCCAGGGGCCTGATGGTACCCAGCCAGAGCTGGCTTTGGGGCAGAGGGGTGTTCAGGGAGCTGTGGCCCCGCAAGAGCGGGTATGGCTCAAGCAGTGCACTGCAAAGCCCAGGGCAAACCTTCCTGCTGCACTCCTCCTGGCGAACAAGCTGTCAAGAAGGAAGGCATGAGAGGAAAGATGCTCTGCCAGGGCCAGATCCCTGCTGCCACCAGCCCCATTGCCTGCTCCTGCCCCAGGGGCAGGACTGGCAGGAACAACCGCCGGCCAGTTCCCTCGCTTTCAGGCTTTCCCGCAAGTCAGAGGCTGGAATTATAAAACTTGATTTTCCCCTTTTCTGGAGCCTCCGCCCCAGCACAGGGCCAGGAGCGGAGCAGGGAGGCACCCACGCTGCCCGCGGCCCCAGCAGCTGCCAAGGATGCCATCACCACTCTTGCTCGCACCGGGCAGCTGTGACGCCGGCCCCGGCAGGCAGCACAGATCTGCCTGCACGTGCCACATTCAACCAGCCCTGGAGGTGCTGGTGGCTGTGCATGATGTTACTCAAGTGCATGAATCCTGTTTGAAACAAGGGAAGGTAAAGCAGCACAGGGGATGCCTGGCAGCACAGGATCTCAGTCCTCAGCCCAAAGTGCCCCAAACTCCTTATACATCACTATGTGCGCAGGGGGTGCAGAGAAAAATCACCTTGCATGGTGTTAGTGCAAAGGTGGAGGAAGACAAAGGGGCAGAGGAGAAGGCGGGGGGCTGTATCAGCCTCAAGAGCAGCAGTGGGAGCAGGACCCCTTGCTCTAAGCTGCAGGAGAGAGTCACGGGCTATCCACTGGGCGCAACGCTCCCACCAACAGCATCAGATACAGACACACCAGAGCAGCCCGGCAGTTTCACTTCAGGGCTTGCAGACGCCCCTCTCCTGGCTGTACTTCACTCGCCGGCTGCAAGTCGCTCAGCCTCGCCTGTTGCTTGGCAGAAAGGCGATGTCTCTGCGCCTGACATCATCCAGCCACATGTGCTGGCTGCCAAATGGCTGGCAGGGACGCCCATGCCCAGGCAAGCTCGCCAGATTTGCTTACGGTGAGGGCGAACCCCAGCTGAGCAGGAACACGTAGGAGCCACGACACCCTCATGCCGGGCTGGAGTGGGGGCTCGGGGACCTCCACCCCAGGGAGCCAAAAGCACCAGCCAGCCGAGCTTTGTGCCCTACCCAGCCACCAAGCCTCCCGGCCCTGCTTAATTGCTGCTCACAATTAAAGCAGACTCAGCTGAGCTTTTGCCCGCGTCCAAACTCCCCGGAGAGTCTGGTATCCTGCAGACTGCTGCTGCTCTGAGACCAGAAAAGCCAGAGCTGACGCACGCCAGGGTTTTAATGCATTAGCAACCCGGTGGCAGGACTGGAAAAGCAGGAGAACATCTGCAGAGCTCGGCAAATGTCTAGAAGTTGGGATTTGCCACATATTGCAGCCAATTTGCTGGCATGGGATGCAGCAGGGCAGGAGGCTGTGAGGAAAATAGGGCAGTGTCTGGGAGCTGCTTTGTAAGTCAGAAGATGCTAACGAAACACACGTTATCTCAGCGCCTTCCGCGCTTCGCAATTAGCAAGCCAGCTTGGGCAAGGTGGTCGCTTCATTGAGCAACAACAAGTGCTTGGGGAGTGATTCACCCTGTCCCGGGCTCGGCAGCTGGCCATCGCGCTGGGTGCTCTCTTGCTGCATGCTCATCTTGGGAGAGATTAAATAAACAGATCTTACTTAACAGCAGTGATACGCCGGGAGCGAGGAGGAAGGGAAAGGTAACCGGCACCTTGCTTCTGGGGAGCTTTGTTCCCCTGGGTGTTACCTGAGAAAAACCCACAGCTGCTTTGTGCCTTTGTGCAAAAGTTTGGCTCCGAGCGGGAGAGACCGACGCCCTAGGAGAGCCGTGAGCCAGGGACGCTCAGGCTGGTGACGGGCAGAGGGCTCAGCCTTGGGTGCAGGCGTTACCCAGCAGCCAGTCAGCGTGCACTCCGTGCGCTACCACTCTCTCCGCAGCCCCATGTGTAGGGACAACACAGCACAGGGATGGCAATTGCCACCCCATCCTGTTTGCCAGCCAGCGCCCAGCACCCTCAGTGCTGCCCGCCACCAGACGCTGGGGTACTCAGCACCCACCAATTTCCCCCCAGCCACACCAGCAAAAAGGCGAACGCTAGAAAAAAAAAAAAATCAAATGCACCAAAAAAAACCCAAAAAACAAAAAACAAAACTAAACAAAAACCCAACCCCAAACTTCTCCACTCAGTGCATAAAACTTCCCTGGAAACCCCATCAGGAAAGCCTTTGCTTTTGCATCACGCTAAAAACAGCATTGAATCACTGTCCCCCCTGCCAGGTTTGCAGGAGCAGGGACCAGGGGTGCCCAAGCTTGGCTCGCACCCAGGCATAGGGCTGTGCTGGGTCATGATCCACAGAGAGAGGAGAACCCAGGAAAGCAGATGAGGAAGGCTGGAGGTGGGGAGGACAAATACTTTCGGTGCTTTTTTTTTTTCTCCTTTTTTTTAAAAAAAACAAAACAACAAAACCAAACAAAACCAAAAAACAACCATGGAGGGCATGACCTACAGTGCCTTTGGGAATGGCATTACCTACATCCCAGCAAGCACAGGAGGAATGCAGGTGTTTTCATAAGAACATATTTTCTCCCCACCCAAGGGAGACCATTTGCAGTAAAAGATGCTATCTGCTCAGCTGCAAAAATGTGCTGGTGCCCTCCAGAGAAAAGCATGAGCCAGACTGAAGATAAAAAACATTTTCTCAGAGCTGGGGCTGCTCCTCTGTGCCCGGGCCCCCCGCCTGGGGGTACGCCCTGCTCCCCAGCCACCTCCGCAGGGACACGCTATGGGATGTGCCCTTTTGGTCCATGTCCCCGGGTTTCGTTTCCCAAGGGTGAATTTGTTTCATCTCGTTTCCCGAGATGTTGCCCCACTGTTGTTTTCTTTTTCCTACTCACCCTTAAAAACAGGGCTAGATGCTCAGATTTAGGAGCACAGCAAGGGGGAAACCCAGTGGAGGACAAGCCCGCTGCCATCGGGTCCATGTGCGCTGTCCTGAGGTCACCATCTCCCCCTAAAAACCCTTCCTTGTACATCTCCCGCTGGCAAGGAGGTGAAGAATCACCTTTCCCATGGTAGCATTTGCATAGATCGCAGGAGACGGAAAGTGTTTGGCAGCAGTATCACATGCTGCTCACCCACGGACACAGGCAGCACCAAGTTCGAGAGAACCATAGAATACCAGGTTGGAAGGGACCTCAAGTATCATCTGGTCCAACCTTTCTTGGCAAAAGCATGGTCTAGACAAGACGGCCCAGCACCCTGTCCAGCTGAATATTAAAAGCGTCTAATGTTGGGGAATCCACCACTTCCCTGGGGAGATTATTCCAATGTCCCTGGGAAGATTATTCCAATAAAAGGTAGAAAATGCTGCCCAACACATGAGCAAAGCAGGAAATTCTTGAACTCAAGTCCATGGTTTGCTGCGTGGCCCAGGGCAAGTTATTTTATCTTCCCATCACGGTAGCCACTTCTGAGCCGGCCATGAAGAGCATTTCCCACTCCTCAGAGGGGCTGTAGAGCATCTGCCAGGGCATCAATGGAGGGGTGAATGATGCTCTGAAGATCAGCCCTTTGCTCCTGCTTGTGCTCACGACTCTGCCTTTGCTTTGCAGAACCTGCGAGTCCGGAGCACAGGGGGGACAGAGTTTTTCACGCGCTCAGCCACCAAGTTCAAAGGGGCTTTGGCCCAGAAGTTCATGTTTGTGGATGGGGACCGGGCCATGTGTGGATCCTACAGGTAATCAGTGGTATCTCCTCTTGCCCACCCCACAGAGGCGTTAGTCAAAGGACCAACATGGACCAATGTGGTCCAAGTCCTGGTCCCTGCCCAGCCTTGGCCCTGGGACCCCATCCCAGACTTGGTCCCCTGGGAGATGATTTTGCAAGGCCAGCCTAAGATTTGGAGTGGGACCCAAGGGGCCCTCACCACCCCACAGCCAGGACTGGGACACCCCTCCTCCTCCTCAGTGGTGGGATACACCATGCGCTTCTGCCAGCGGATGTGATGAGCACAAGGAAGGACAAAAGCACCAAACCGCAGACAGTCCTAGCTCTCACGCTGACCTCAGCTTTTCCAGTTAAATATTTCCTACCCAAAGTCTATTCCAATTTGTCCAAGTGAAAACTTGCTTTGGTATAAATCGCTGAGTCTCAATAAGCTTTTCAGCTCTAAAAGACAAGTTTCATAAACATGGAACTGAAACATTTCCTACTTTCTGGCCACGACAAAACCCATCCATTTATGAGTCGCTTTTCTTAACTAACCCAAACTGAGAACGGAAAATTGGCCAAAGCCAAAGTGAAAAACTAACTGGCCCACAGCAAATACCTTTTATTTTTACTTCAAGTTCCAGTGTGCTCAAGACTTCAACCCTTCATTCCAACTTGGGATGAGAGCTTTTTCTTCTATCTCGTTATTACTGTTTACAGCAAGATCATGTCCCTGCTAGCACCATCAGTCCCCCGGGGAAAGCCAGGGCTGGGGAGAGGCATGTTATTTACCAGCAAGCACTCAAAGAGTTTCCAATGCATTTCTGTTCCAGCTTCACCTGGTCTGCGGCGAGGACGGACCGAAATGTCATCACGGTCCTCTCGGGCCAAGTAGTGGAGGCATTTGACAAGCAGTTCCAGGAGCTCTACCTCATGTCCAAGGGGGTGAGCCTCAAGTCCATCTCCATGGGCGAAGAGCCTGAACCTGAGCCTGTAACACTGCCCTCCGTCGTGCCAGTGACCCCCGCCAATGCCGTGGTGAAGAAACTGATAAACCCTAAATATGCCCTGGTGAAGGCCAAAAGCGCCGACCAGATCAGCAAGACTTCATCTGAGAACCAAGACAAAAACCAGAAGACAGACAACAAAGGCAAAGCCCTGCCCGAGGGCCAGGCAGGCGACAGGCATGGCGACATGGCAGACCTCTCCCTCCTCATCCACCCTGGCCTCCTGAATCTGGAGAAAGCCAACATGTTTGACTACCTGCCCACCTGGGTCGAGCCTGACCCTGAGCCCGGGAGCGAAGTCTTGGGTTACATTAATATTATTGACCCCAAGATAAAGAACGTGAAGCTCTCGCAGATGAACCGCATCAAAGTCTGCGACGTCTCCCAGGCCAGCGCTCAGCACCGGCAGATGCTGAAGAACAGGGAGATGGAGACCAAGAAAAACTCAGACCAAGACACTCTGGTGTCCCCCGGCCAAAGACAGGCCCCACAGACCCCCGTGGAAGCTCCTGCAGCCCCTGCTACCAGTCCCATCGAAGGCACCAGCTGGACAACAAAGCAAGCAGGAACGTTTGCCACTTCACCGTTGGGCCACCGCTTGAAGCCGATGGAGGAGACATTGGAGGACATCAAGCCCCCGGTTCCAAAGCCAAGGACCATCCCCGTTGGTGTCCTTGTGACCAAAGTCATTACACCCTGTGACAGCAGCACTGCCCCAGAGGGCAACACACAACCATCACCAGCTGACCACACGGGTGCAAAGCAGGAACCAGAGGAGAACCCCAACAGAGCCTCAATGGAGACCTGCCATCTCCAGCCAGACTGGCCAGCAGCAGGGCCACAGGAGGATAGAGGGCCTCCCTGCACCCACAATGGGCTGGGAGAAGAGGAGGAGGAGGAGGAAGAGGAGTACATCACTCTCAGTGACCAGGAGAGCTACTCCAGCAGCTCCGCTGACCACAGCTACCGCCGCTCCAACGCCTCCTCCATCTCAGATGAGTACTTTGAGGTGAGGGATCGCTACGGGCCGCTCCGGCGAACCAACTCGGACGTCACCCACAACGGGGAGATCCTGCCCATGCAGAGGAAGCTCAGTGACCCTCACATCAGCCGGGGCACCTTCCTCAGCCCCCTGGGGAGCCTCCCATCCCTGAAGCATGTCCGCGTGGAGGATGTCACGAAGAGGAGGAGCAATGCTGTGGAGATTAGGTGTGTGCTGCCCCGCACCATCCTGGATGGCAACAGCTCCTACCCCAGCAGTGCCACACAGGTAGGACATTTTGCTATAACCTTCCCTGTGTTTCTCCACCCTACAAAGGTTGCAAACCTGGAGGTGACCCAGCCAGCTCAGCCAAGGCGTGGTGTCATCCCTAGCTTTGGTGTCGTGTCCTAGATGCTGTGATCAGACTCCCCATATGGGAGAATAACGCCCTACACGCAGCGGTGGTAGGCGTCACCCAAGGGTGCTCTTGGTCGAGAAGGTGGTGGCCATGCCACAGCTGTTGGTGTCTGGGAGTGCAATGGGAATGCCTGGTAAAGGGGAGGTTTTTGGGAATTAAAGATTAGCCTATGGCATTGGGCTGTGGGATGGAGACCAACGACCCATCCCACAGCCCACCAGCAGTGGCATCATGCCCAGCCAGGGATAGACTGTGCGTGCAGGTGTGTCCTTTTCAGGCTTGTTTTCTAGCTCCTTGCAAAGGTGATTAGCATCAAAGTAAAAGCACTCGGACACATAATTACGCAGAGCAAGACAGTGGAGAAACAGGGACGGCAACCTCTGTGGGCGAGCGTTGCAGTCAGCAGCTTCGTGGCTGATCCACAAGCGACGCCAGACCTTGTCACCCCACAGGGTGCATGCCAGCACCCCGCTGCAAGACCACGGGGTGCACGCCAGCATCCCCGCTGCGGCAGGAGCATCACCCCATCCAGACAGGGGGATCACAGCGTCAATCCCCTGTTTCCACCCAAGCGCTGCATTCTCTTGCACCACTGCCAAGTATTTTGGTTTCTCAAGACTCCCCACCCACTGTTTTCGGGGCATTCAAACCCCCAGGGCTAAGTCAGCAGCCGAAAATCACTGAAGCCACCTGAGGTTACCCCAGTTGAACATCTAATCTGTGTTTACAGGGAATTAAATTTACTAGCCCAAAGTCCACTTGCTTCTCCCTTCCTGGACAGTGATACGGAGCTCAGAGCAGGGTATTAATCCTTGCACATCAAATATCCCCTGGTGCCCATGCAGGGCAAGGAGCACCGAGCCCTTTGATGCTCTGTGACCCAGGTCCCGGGTGCCACTTTGCTCAGAGTGGCCAGGTATGTTGGTGTTCCTGCAATAACTTGTTCAGCCCTTTGATGAAAGGCAGATAATTAACACACCATCGGGGTTAGGAAAGCCAGCACTCAGCTGATGGAAACGTGCAGAGAATAGTTTCTTTCGTGTGTAAAAATAATAAACCAAAGCAACCCTTGATTAACTCTCTAGAAACCTCGAATCTGACAGGAATCACGATCAACCCCCACCAAACATTTTTAGTCTGGGTCTACATTTCTTATGTGCTGGCCCGTAGCGCAGTGTAGCCCAAAACGCAGGCGAAGGCTCATTCAGGGCAAACATCATGTTTCCCATCACTTTGAGAACACAGCACCCAAGTTATGCCTGGAGCATTGCCTTGCCAAAATATGTGCAACCCTGTTCACACCCAGCTGCACAGCTAATAGAGGACAGTAGCGTTGGCTGATGGACAGCAGGCACCAGTAGAGCACCAGGGACACTCAGGTCTTCTCCTGTCCCTCTCCCTCCTGCAGAGCCCCCAGGCCTGTGCAGAGCAGAGGTTTCCAGGCAAGCCCCCCTCCCGTTCACCGCATAGTGACAGGCACAATACCCATCCTGCCAGCTCCGCGTCCGCATGGCGGGGCCCTTACCTGGGTACAGGACCCTGCTGATCATCCCCGGCATGATGATAATGAACAAAGGCAGCATCTTCAGGTAGCTGGCCAAAATGGAGCCGGCCTTGGCGTGACTCAGGCTCTTGGCAGAAAGCGACCGCTGGACGATGACCTGTGGAAGAGCTGGGCTGAGCAGCCACCAACACCTCCTAGCCCACATCAGCTTCCTCCTTGCCAAACTGCATCCCAAGCATCCCCAAACACTGGAGCCATTGGACATCGGGCCCAAACACAGTGTAGATGTGTACCCAACCCACGGGCTGGGTTTCTTTCCAGACCAGCAACGGGCTGGTGTTATGCCATAGCACCACAAAAGCCCAGTGCAACCACAGCAGCTCGTCCTCCTGCTAGTATCAACCATTCCCCATCACCATCCTCTCCCCTCTTGCCCCTTCTATTCAATCTCCTCCCCAAAGAGTGCCCACAATAAAATGGACACCGAGTCCAGCCTCCTCCTACCACAACTCCAGCACCCACACTGCTCAAGCCATCACACCTCAAGGCTCTGGCCAAGCCACATCCATCCATGATACAGCCAGCACTTGGGCTTTGAGGCAATCTGTCTGAAATAGGCAACATCTGTAGGAAATGCTGACTTTAAAAGACCCCAGTCTCTCCCCAAGGGCTTACAGAGAAGTGCTCAGAACCCAGCAGGATGTGGCTGCTCCAGAGCAAGCACTGGCTCATGCCATGGTAGGCAGGAGGGACCAAGTACCAGTTCCTGGGGTGGGATCCTCAGGGAAGCTGTGGTTTAACTTCTGCCCAAGAGCCAGAACATGTCAGGAGCCGCAGGACCCACCACCCAGCTCAGTCACCTGGTGTACCACATCAGGCACATGACAGCCTCGAAGGGAAAGGAGCTAAATCACCCTCAGTCCTTCCCTCCTGAAGACATCTCAGACCTTAGCACTGATTTTAAGCAATATAGTTAAATCAATTTAGTATTACCTAAGCTAAACTGCTTTAATGCAGCCCCCCTGGTCAAAGCAGGAGTTGTCTGCCTGAGGACCAGGGAGGCCATTGGGATATTTGGACTAAATGACTGAACACCGAGACAATGTCAACAGCACAGTGGAGATGCGGTGCTGGCAGCGCAGCAGGGTCGTGACAGAGGCAGAGCAGGTCGGTGCAGCCGGCTCTGCAGCCTCCCAGCCCCAGCTCATCCTGCCATCAGCACCTGCGCTCGCTAGATCCAATCTCACCCAGGTACATCTGCACAGGGTGCAATCACACCTCCAGATTGCAGCGCAGACACACCCAGAGAGGAAGATAAATATCTGGTGACCACAGCCATGTGTTAAGGCCTTACCCAGTCCAGAATTAAGATTAATGGTGCTCAGACCCGATCCAAATGTGTCTCAAGCCAGCTAATCACAGCCACCCCCGCAATGGTGTTGCAGCTCACAGTTGCCTCCCACCTCCTCTCCCAACCCTCCGTCCTTTCATCTAATCTTGGTAGCCACCTCATCCCACAGGTCAGGTCTGGATGACTGAATGCTCTTTGGGCCTGACATGAACACTTAGATGATTAAGACCAGTGTTCAGGCTGCAGCTGGAGAGATACTGCTGGTGTCCTTAGTTCTCGATCTCCAGGTAGCAGTGACTTAGCTTGGGACAGACCGGGCTGCTGGGGCTGCTCGGGAAGTGGCTGCTGAGACGTTGCCATGTGCAGGACAGTGTGTTGCCAGAGTGAGAAATCAGAGGAGGAGCAGCAACGGGTAAGACGAGGCAGTTTTGAGCTGCCACCGGTCTTCATAAGAATTTGGGCAAAGGAGTACACCAAGTGGCAGAGGGATTTGTCCATGAGGACTAAGTCCGCAGCACAGATGTGTGAAGGGGTATCCTTGCAGGGGAACAGCATCCTTACAACAGCAGTAGCTCATCTCTTTCTCTGCTTTTTTAACAAACAGGGGACGCATATCTACCGCTACCGACCCAGGAACCCTGCAGGCAGAGAACAAGGCAAGGAGGTCTCTTGCTCCCCAACGCATGAGAAACCCCCCGGGGCCACCAAATACAGAGGGGATGGAGCCGAGCCCAAAAAGACCATTGCAGGCAGCCAGCCCTACTGGCAGAGCAAAGCCTTCAGCCCCAGTAAGCCCACGCAGCCTGGCCACCTCTCATCAAGCAACCCCAGAACATCAAGCAAACGCTTAACCTCCCTGCCAGAAAGCCAGAAGACAACCGAGGAGATGAGGACACCCCTCGGCATCCCAGTCTCCAAACTGTCCCAGTCCAAGCACCTCAAGAACAGGGTTGCGGGAGGCCTGGGTGCTTCTATTGACTCCAAAAAGAAGCCCCCTGAGACCACCAGCCAGAAGGACCACTAGGCGCTGATGAAGGTGGACTTCCAGGGCAAGAGCGGTAGTAGAGCGTGCCTGGACCCCAGGCAACGCCATGTTACATGGGGCAGGGGAATCTTGTTTACATTTACCTGGTCAGTGCACCAGTACCATGTGGCCATGATAGACAGCCCAAAAGTCATCCCGGTCCAGGGCAGATCTCCAGAGACTGGGTCTCGGAAGAGGTGCATTGCATCCGCTCTGGGCAGGTGGCAGGTAGTGTTGGGAACAATCTTGGACGGCACAGCTTTTAAATAGGCCTCTTCAAGGTTGGGGTAACCTCCGATCTCATTGAAAGCTGGAAGGCATCATGGTTAGAGTCAAGCAAAACCCAGTGGCCTGCGAGATCAAGCTGGCAAAACACTTGCCAACTTGTTAACTCAGAAGTGCTGCCCAGAGAGGGAGGGCTTGTTTGTGATCGTGTTTTATTCTAGTTATTTAAGAGACTCTTCTATTAACATTTTGCACAGCAGGTCCCATTACAGTCTGCTGTCCCTTCAGAGGGTGACCTGTGTCCTGGGACAAAGGCTCCTCAAGGGACCCACCTCTTTTGACCTTGTACTGTAAAAGTAACCTGTTTATTAAAGCTCCCCAGTCACAGAGCAGAGGAAACTCACCTAGGACTATTAAAATGCAAGACTAGGTAGCCTTTGACTTGATATACTACAGCTCAAGGTGCCTTGGCACAAGTGTCCGTCCAAACGTTTTCTACCGCTCTGAGCATTTCCCCAGCACCCCCCACGCAGCTCCATCCCCAAACCTCCAGCAACCAGTGAAAAAAAAAAAAAAAAAAGGACAAAAGAAAAAAAGACCCTCTTCACTGTATTTTCCTAGGAAATGGGATCCGAGGCTGGGCCTTAGCCTGAGCCCCGCTGAGGAGTACGTGCCATGAACAAGCCCTAGCAAGCGAGCCTCCAAGCCCTTGGCAGCTGCCTTGGTGCTCCTCCTGCCTGCACCGCAGCTGCCAGCCCCCAGCAGCAGCTGCCAACCAGCCCCAGGCTCTGCCCTGGCCCCCCACCGCCTCCCCGCTCCTGGGGGGCACGGGCTGAATGCTCCTTGCAGCTCCCCCGGTACCTCCAGCAGGAGAATTTTGGAGCCAGAGGCATCACTTTTCGGAGGAAGGCGGGATGGAAGGCACCCGCCCCGCTCCCCCTGCGTGCCATGGCCACCCACACAGCAGCAGTGGAGGAAATAAGCAGGTGGGTGCGTTAGCACCCCCATACCCACAGCAGCTGCTGATGCTCAGGAGAAGAGAGGAGGCTCTGCAGCCTCCATGGGTCTCATGGAGGGGACACTCAAAGCAAGACACACGAGCATCCCTCAGTGGATTTCCCCTGTCTGGTCCAGCTGTCACATCCTGCATCCCTTCTGCCCCTGCCCATGGGCTGCGGTCCAGACCCTCAGCTCAGTCCCCTCCAACACAGCAGTGCCGGGTGGGAATGTGCTCCTGAGAAGTCGCCCTCCTGCAGGACTGTGCCCACAAGCACTGCTGTCTTTAGACCGAGAGCAAATCCCTCAGGCATTGGGTGCTGGACACTAGGATCAGCATCAAGTGCCAGCTTGAGCAAATCCCAATTTCCAAGACACCCATCCTGCTCCGTTGTCCCCTTCTGCCGGAGGACAGCCCTCTCCCCGCAGCTCTGCCATTTCCATTACCAACCTGCAGCCCTGTCCCCATCCTAGGGCATCCCCCTGTCCTAAGGCTTTTGGGGAGCTTGGAAAGGGGTATCATCCACTGCATCTCCCCTTTGCAAACCAGCCCCCTGTATTTCATGGGGAGTCAGCATTTGTAAACTCCTCCTGCTCTTGTGTAAGCAGCCCTGGCCCCCCTCCAGCGCTTGGTTTATCCAGGCACCGGCTACTCCCAAGCTTTGCATGGGCGTTGGGCACCAACAAAGGCTCTCCAGAGACAGAGAGCGAGCACTGAAAGCAGAGATTCACACCCGGGGGTGCGGGCCTGCTCCCTTCCCAAAGGTGTTCACCGGCAAGTCACGACACCTACACCTGCTGAGACGGAAGAGCAGGGTGAAAACCTCAGGGCAGCAGGACCTCAGCCTGCAGATGCTGGGCTGCAACCCATGGGCTCCATCAGGATTAACATCCCCACGGTGAATGCCAAGTGGGGTGCAGGATGGCAGTCTCTCTTATCTGTGATGCCGGAGCTGAGCAGAGCCACCACCAGCACCACCACCTGCTGAAACAGCCACCAAGCTCTCCATTAAGCAAAGTGATTTATCTGCAACCTCTCGGTCTGCACCCACTTGTTGTCTGGCTCAATACTGATCTGCCCAGCATCGCACCAGAGAGGATTTGCACAACCCTCCTGCTCTCCCTCGGGAGATGCAATCTCGAAGCCAAGCAATATGTTTTTTCATCCCTTCAGCAGCAGCAGGGAAAGCAATGGTCCAGGCAGAGCAGACCTGGAGCAGTCACAGCTTAACAGATGAGCATTAGCATCATGGTCTGAAGATATGAACAAGGCAAAACATGGAGAGTATCCTTTATTAGATGAGCTTGACAAGAGCTGGAGAAAACCGAGCACCTTTGAGGCATACCAGCCTCCCGGTCCTGAGGTCTCCCAGGACCTGAGGAAAACAACTGTGTGACCAGCAGCTTGTCTTTTGGCTCTCCTGGATCAGTCCCTCTCCCAAGCACCCTCACCTCCCTGCACACACCACACCATGCTTGCAGGTTGGCAAAGCCAAAAAAAGCTGGGCTCTGCAGTCACTGGAGGGGATTTTCCAGGGCTTGCCTACCCGCTCTCCTAACTCTGGCTCTGCGTTGCTGCACCCAGCTAAGCTTGCCAGACACAAGCCTCAGAGAGCCCCATGGCCAACTACAGCTTCAGACAACGATCAACAACGTCCAAGCACTTCGTCTAATGCAAATGCTGCGGCCACCACTCAGATCTGCTTGGACCGGCAACGTGCTCCTGTGCCCAGTGCAGCTCCTTGCTTCTGCTGGGGTAGAGTTAGTATTATTGTCGCTTCTCTGGGAAGTATCTGTCCTTTCATTTGTTTTTTGTAAATATATCTTGCTGCATACAGGGCTCAGCGAAGAGCAAGCTCTGCTTTTGCACAGGGGAGCAGCTGCAGGACTGGGCTGGCTGCAGGTCTGGAGCTGCTCCCACCTCCACAACAGAGCTCCTGTGTGGCACTGGGTGAAAGCCTTTCCTACCGGCCCACCTAAGCAGACTTCTCCAGGAGATGGTGGAAATCATCTCTGGAGTGCTTCTGGAAGTCGTCCTCTGTAGTTGAATGCCTGCCTTTGAAGCTAGGACCTGACTTTTTGCCTCCTACTCCTCGGGGCCAAGAGCCCTGATGGCAGAACAAGGCTGATGAAAGCTCCCAGCCTCGCAAGGGTGCTTGCTCTGCAGCTAAATGTACAGAGACACAACAGTGCTGACTGTTCAGAAAGGGCTGGTGATGAACCATGCTCACTCCAACCAGGAGGAAGGCATGGCACCATGCTCTGCATCCCCAGGCAATCCCCTGCAGCGGTGCCTTGTCCCAGCACCACCTTGTGCCATGCACGTCCCCGTGTGGTGGGATCCTGTCTGAAGACCCACCGCAACGCTGCTGCAAGTTTTCCTGAGTAAAACTGGAAATGCTGCTTTGCTGTCAAATGCTTCATCAGTCTCTCGGAGCACATGGACTAGAGGCAAACATGCAGAGCAGCAATGGCCACGGGAAGGTCATCGGCACTAGGGACAGCCCCACACGGAGGACCAGGGGGATGCTCCATGGCATCTCCACCTAGAGGAATGGCACGTAGGGGAAGCACAGCAGCAGAGGGGACACAGGGGGACCACAGACTTTCTTTAGGCAATTGCTATGGGCCAAAGTCCTGCTGGGCATTTTGGCCACCGAACTGCTCAGACTGAGTCTTTTTATTTATTTCCAAGACCACCTGAGTGGAGAAGGAAGGTCCCCATGGAAGGGGGATCTGTGCTGTCCCTGCTCTTACCTTTCACTGCCAGCACAATGGCTCCGAGGACCATGATGAGCGTCTGCAGTGCATCGGTGTAGATGACAGCCGCCAGCCCCCCTGCACGACAGCAAGGCACAATGTCAGGAGCTCCGATGGCTTCGGGCTCAGTTGCAAAGTCCCAATAAAGTTTCCCGCGCTCGCAGGGGCATGCCTGTCACCGACCTGGTCCTGCCAACACCATGGTAATGGGGGGGCTGCACTGGGAGCGTGAAGGGGAACAGCTCCTCGGTGGGTCCCCTGCAGATGGTGTGGGGGGAGCAGCTGACAGCCACGGGGGCTGCCATCCCACCCAGGACAGGGAAGGGGAGCCAAGGGATGGCAGGAGGGCAGGGATGCAGCCCCACATCCCCACACGGTCAGGAGGATGCCGGCCATCCCCAGCCCTGGCTGTTTGGATGCTCCAGCAAGCAGACCACATTCAGGACATTGATCTTGTTCTTCATCCCACCTCTCCCTAACACCATACCAGTCCTCCCCCTTCGTACACCCCTCAGCTCTCCTCCCAACACTGCAGTTATATTTTTCCAGCACCTGACATTTAGCGGGGTCCCCCTTGGCCATCCAGCCAGCAGCAGTTCTCCCTTTCCATCCCAAGCTCTCCCTCCAGAGCAAACCCAGGACCTGCTTACCTAGCCAGAAAGTAATTACTCAGCACATGAACAAAAGCATTAAAAAGTAGTGGAGCTAGAGAAAATGGGTCAAAAACTGAACCAGTTTCAACCCCAGTCACTGACTCACATCCCAGGAATTCAGGGCTGCACCCTCCCTGGGATATGGAGGGATGTTCTCAGGATGAGGGTGACGCAGCGATCACACCCTCTGCCTGAGCTCACGCCGAAATGCCTTACTTCACAACAAGCCTTGTGGGCAGGAAAAAACCGAAGATGGGATTTGCTTAAAACCAAAGTCTTGCAAAATTCACCGTGTTTCGGATATACTTAAACTGTTTCCCCTTTTGATGGCTGGGACAAGATAGCAAGGGAGAATTTACTGCCAGGTGTCTCCACCAGCGCTACCAGGGGAGGGAACATCCCAGCCAAAATAATAACCGAAAGGGCTGTCAGGGATACACGGTCCTGCGGTCCGAGAGCGGGACTGCAAGCCAGGAACCCACAATTTCCAAGTCCAGCTCCAAACCCTCATCGCCTCAGAATCACAAAAGAACCATATGGATTGACTGTGCACAAAAATAGCTGGTCCCACAATGGGGAAGCATGGGCAAGAAATATTCCCGAAAGCTTTGCAGATGGAGAGCAGCAAGTTGCATTGCAGGCAGGGCAAGCAGGAGGGACATGAGTTGGGTAAAGGGCTCTCAGATTGTAGATTCCATAGTAATAGTCCTGTAATAGGAGAAGCCCTGATTATTGCTGTTACAAATAGGTACACACACAAGAAAGCATTTAACTATGTGATGGAGGAGGAGTTATTAGAAATGAAAAGCCATAATGACAAGGGAGAGCTCATGCATTGAGTCATTGCCTGAGCTGACACTCAAGAAGGATACTCAGATACTGGCTGGGTAGGGCAGGGAATATGAAGCCCATTAGTACAAATCCCCAAAGACCTTCCAGGAGAAAAAATAAATAAATAAAAGCAGGAGTGTAAGTGGTGTGGTTCAACTGAAGTAGAAAGATTGAGGCCAGCAGATGCTGAGCAACCTACCTGCAATGGTGTAGAGCCCTGTGACCACCAGCATCAGGACAGTGGAGAGGTAAAGGTCCCACCCCAGGCAGACTTGCACGAAGAGGGCCCCCGAGTATAGGTCCGTCTGTGCATGGAAGAAGAAACACAGGGGTGGGAACAGGTGACATCCACTTGGCTAAACAGCAGCCAAGGGCTGTTGCAAGAGCAGCACAGCAGGGAAATGGCCAACACCATGGGTACAGCAAGGACATCGCACTGCACTTGCCAGGAGGACACCTCCTAAAGCCAGCACTGAAGCCTGGGGTCCCACGTGGGTGGCCATGTCACCAGTGCAGATGGGTGTCACAGGCCACTTTCCCCCAACTCCCAAAGAGGGGAGCAAGCAGCTCCAGCAGTCATTTGCAGCTGGGCACAGCTGGATGCAGACAGTGGGACGTAAGGGTCAGAAATGGGATGCCTCAGGGCATTAGTGCTGCCACAGTCTTTGAGAGCAAAGCAGGGAGCTAGAGATACTCAGCCCTTTACAGGGTCAGACCCTGACCTGAGCGACCTCCTTGCTGCCCCGAGTACCTCCAGTTCCCTCCACCGATGGCAACGCCCTGCTCTCCAGGCGGCATCTCGCCATGCTTTCTGCAGAGCCCCGGAGATGGGGCATCTCTTACCAACCAAGGGGCCACAGTCCACCAAAACACCAGCACCCTTGGGTGCTCCTTGGAGGCAGCCCAAGCCACTCCCCCAGCTCAGCACATCTGTGCTGTTTCTGCAACCCACTGGCCCCCGTGGGGCCAATGCACGGGGGTGGTCGTAGCTGGTATTTCACGTTCTGCTTGGCAGGATTTGCCCTCCTGGCACCTGCGCTGCCGGCAAGGAGGTTGCCAAGGACCAGCTCACCCCTCCCCAGCTGCAGCTCAACAGTCCAGGCCATCAGACCAGTCAGGAGGGTGGCAGCGAGCCTGAAAATGCTGCTGGGGGCAGGAGGGGATCTCCTCCCAGGTGCAGGGACTTTTCAAGGTGCTTGCTGGTACCTGCAATGCCTTTAGTGATGGATGAGGCAGCTCTGTGCCACTCGAGCCCATTAGTGGTGCTCAGGTGGGTGCTGGTGGGGCAGGACAAGGTGCTGCCCTGCTCCCTGGGGGCCACAGCAGCGTTTTAACCTCAACAGCCACTCCACGGTGAGGAGCACACGTGGGCAGCCTCAGCACAGAGCGCAAGACCCCCAGGACTGCTGTTCCTGAGCCCTGCCCCAATGCCAAGCCACTACTTTGTTGAGCATCTCTGGGAAGATATCTCCTCCTGGTTTTGCACAGATGGGGAAACCAAGGCATGGTTAAGCAGCAGAAGTTGCTTCTGGCCCTGAGCGAGAAGCAGCAGCCCAGGAGTCCTGCACTGCAGCACGGACCAGCACAAATGCATCCTCCAACACGTCCCCTGACCTTTGCAGCTCCCCTTGCAAAGCCCTGGAAGAGGTTTGGGGTTTCTGCTTGGCCACAGAAGAACAGACCAACTCCACATCCAACACACTGCCTCCACCAGCCCAAGCATCTCCTGGGTCTGCATCACGTCCCACAGGGACGCCGGGAGCGTGCCTCTGCCCGGAGGAGCATGCGCAGGCCTGCAGCTCACTCAGCTGGCAAACTCCCTCAAGATGACTGACACCTCAAAAGCGACCACCGTTTCCCACTCATGGGAGGGCTGGACCCACAAAAGGGAGGTCTGGTCACGGTCTCGTGGGAATGAAAAAGCAGACTCAGAGGGAGCTGGGACACCTCCTTCAGTGCTGTGGGAGGAAAGGACCAAACGCAGTAGCCAGTGCCCATGCCACCACCACCACATCTCCACCCGCAGCTGAGATCCAGACATCCACAGCGCTCGGCTGGGGTACCTTCACAAAAACCTTGTTTGGAGAAGGAAACAGAGCCAGAAGAGGCAGGAAGAGGCAAGACGAGCTGACTCCACGCCCTTGCCCAGAGCCATGGCAGCTTCCCACAGTCAACGCATTAGCTCCAATTTGACGTCTTTCTTCACACACCTCCCAGAAACCATCCCCCAAACAGTAGCATTGTCTTGCCCGGTCATGCGGGAGCAGTCATTTGGGATTAGTAACACAGAGAACCGGTGTTATTTCCCATATCGCACCTCCTTCCCCCAGCTCTGCCCTTCCTCCTCCCAGCACTGCTCCAGCAAGCTCACCACACAGGAGTTGAGGACCGTCATTGTGTGATGGAGAGGGGCCACGCAGAATCACGCGATGGAAGAACCAAGGTGCGTGCCACCTAGCAGGGCTCCATCAGTCATGAAACCCAGTAGGTGAGCACACATCCAGCTTCAAAACAACATGAAAGCCCATTCCCTAGCAGATGAGCACACACCATTAGGCATAACGTTGATTAAATCACAAATCAATCTGACCAGAAGAGCACTTACACCATGATCTTGAGGATCGTAATTCAGGGACTGTTCCACGACATCTGGACCAGGCTTTACACCACAGTCATGCCTAGCATTCCCAAGGGAGGTACTGTCCTCAGCTGCACTTGGGCTTGGCCATGTCTCTGGGAGAGCCCTCACCAGCAGAGAGAGGCAATTCAGCCCTGGAATGTCCTGCTGAAGAGGAACCAACTCACAGGCAACCATGCCAAAACCTCCACCAGCGGCTCCTCTTCAATAGATGTCTTTTCCCCACAAATGCGATCCAACCACAGCTTGATACCACAGAGACCACCAAGCAGCCCTACAAGAGGACAACTAAGCCATTCATGCAGTGCAAGCTTCAACTACAAGGCAGAAAAGCCCCAACCAAAGGCCCTCAGCCATCTCCTCCCAACGCAACCTGAAGTGGGAACATAAGACATGTTGAGCCTCCCCAGTACAGTGCCAGCCAAGCATCCTTGGTGTCTTCTGAAGCTCCCAGTGTTCTTTGGAGGGATCCATCACTTGTCATCTCAGCACCTGCCAGAAAGTCATGCCCCACTGTGACTGCCTGCTTCTCCAGCAACCCTTCCCCAGAGCCAGCTGCGAAGACTCAGCCCTGGACAAGACATTTCATAACTGCTTCTCCTGGCTTTCTCAAAGCTTAATCATTTTTGCAGTTGTCTGCAAATGAGTCTAAGCCTTTGCTATGAGGAAGCAGAGGTATCTCTACCTCCCTTCCTGGTAATTCTGCTAGGGTGGGAAAAAATAAAAGCGCATGTGACTGAGTCGTTAATAAGACATCCCAAATACAAAAACAAGCTAATTAAAACCAGGCATGACCTATTCATAAAACAAGTCCTTTCAACTGCAAAAGGAGAGCAGAAGCCTTTGAAGTCAGGCCTCATAATCCAGCGAGATCCCTGCCTCCACTGGTGACCTCACTTGGAAACTCATTCTTACCCAACATCGTTAATGACTTCCCAATGAAAGCTGGCTTTAGAGACAGCTTAGATTTAACAAATTATGAAGCCAAAGCCTCAGCAGAACAAGTTACCCAGGGTACAGAAGAGTCTCCAGGACTCTTTGCCAAGGCTAGGATGCCAGTACAACTCCTCACGTGTTCCTAGCCAGGGGGGACGCCATCTCTCAGCAGGACTTTGGGCTGGCCTGTTGCACCCTGCCATGAAACATGGAGGGTTGGGGTCCACCAAAGGGTAAATTCCAGGAGAGGAGGGACTGTCATCCCCCCCTGCCCCAAAAGAAGAGCCATGGGAGCAGCAGTGATGCCGTGTCTCAGCTTGGGAGAAGGTGGAGTGGAGATCCATCCATAAACGCAATGTCTGCAGGGAGAGGAGGCAGGAAAAGTCCAGCTAGTCCTGGACTTGGGAGCAGCCCCCAGTGAGGACCAAAGAAAACCCCCGCGGGAGACAGCACTGCCTAATTGCTCCGAGTTTCACACTCTCCTCCCACGCTCACTACTGCGGTCGCCACCAAGGACAGGACATTAGGCCACTTTGGCAATGCCCAATGTGTCCACAGACATTCATCCCAATCCACTGCTGGAAACAACCATTGTTTGTGAGATTTACCATGAATGGAGCCAGATGCCAAGATAATCCCCTTATTAAGCTGATTCCTCTTCTGTTGCATCCTGCATGACTCAGAGATCAGAGAAAACTCAGCAGACCAAAGAAACTATAGCACTGGCTGAGAAAAGGCACAGGAAGAGGCATTTGGGAGTGTCCACCAGGCTCCAAACACAAGGCTGTGCTGAGAAGGGCCAGGAGAACCGCAGAGGTTCCCATCGGTGCAGGCACTGCACAGAGGTCATCTACAGGTTCATCTGGTGTTAGGCAAGGGGTGACACCACAACAGTCTCCCAAGCTATGAATGAACTTGTAGGATGTCCATCTCTTCTGGGCAAAGCCACGGAGAGACTGGAAACCAGAGGGACCAAGCACATCCCCATGGCATGGTAGGGCACCGTTTTGTAAGAGAAGAGGGGACGTCTGTGATAGTCTGGAAAGACACTCAAAGACAATCAGCCCTCAAACTACCGGTAATTTCTTTCTTCAAATTCAGACCAGCAAGAACAAACTGCCCCGCCAGAAATCCTATCCCAGCTTCCAACCTTTCATTTTAAACACCAGCAGAGATTCACACAGATCCCAGGGACCAACACCACAGACACGGATGCTCCAGCATCTCAGGCTCCACCTGGGTCTTTGTCAGGAGCCGGGGAGAGATGTCTCCTGAGCAGCACACAGGAGGAGAATAAGTGACAACAGTTTACTGGACATTAGGACAATCAGGGAATAATCAAAGCGTCACTGTCCAAACTTGCAAACTGAACTAGTGCTCCAGGAGCCACCAGGCTGATTTCAGGAGAAATGTCATAGGATTTTTCAATGCCATAAATGATAAGGGTATAAAGAATATCAGTTTTATGGGAAGAATGCCCTGCAGCGCAACAGGACATGGCTTTGCAAGGGGAAATACAGGTGGCGGCTGCACCGACGGAGTCACCAGCATCACCTCTGCCACACTGAAAGCCCTGCGTCAGCAGGAACGCGGGAAGGGCTGCCATCTCCCCTTCAACCTGCCTTTTAAACCCAAAGCATAGTGCCTTGCCCACGGTCAGGCTCACGGGAAGAAGACTGGGATCTCCTGGACCCAGGGACATCGCATCATGCAGCGCTGGGGTCTGCCCAAGGTGGGCACAGCCTCTCCCTTTGCATTAAGCGCTGATGAACGTGCACAGCCAGCGCTGTTTGCAGGCTGCTCCGTCCTCCGCATCCCTCGGAGGGAGACCCAGAGGATCCCCCCACAGCTCAGCCCAGGGCCTGGGGCTGCGAAGCCGCCAGGGAGGAGGCAGAAACGCCGCACAGGGAGCGGTGCTGCACCCAGCCAAGCTGGCGTTTGCGAGCAGGGAGCTGGCGAGCGCAGAGGCAGGCACTGAGCGCCTCGCCGTGGGGAAACGCGCTCCGGCACCGGCCCTCCTGCCCTGCAGACACCCACTTCTTGCAGCCAGCCGCATGCAAAAGCACATTTCTTGCACCCAGCCACCTGCAAAAAGCACATTTCTTTTAGCCGGTGAAACGCAGAAGCCCCATCAGACCCTGGATCAGATCCGGCTGCTCCGTCAGAGGCAGCAGTGCAGGATTGCTCCCTCCAGCGTGTTTTCTCCTCCAGGTAATTTCTGAGCTGTTTGCTCTTGATCTCTGTCTCGCTGTCTCCAGCCCCCCAGGGCTGTCTGTGCCTGGCTCCCTCTGCTTACCCTAGGCCTGGTGTCACAGGCTCTTCAGCTGTTTGACCTCGGATAAACTCTCCCCATGGCTACCAAGCGGGCAGGAGGAGCAGGGGCTGCACACAGGGAACTGTGAACGAGGCCAAAATGGGGGAAAAACATCCCTGTAGAAAAGTCCCTGAAAATGAGGCACTTTCTGTACAGGCTTGGGCATCTTAGAGGTGTAGCAAGGCTTCCTTTCCTCAGAAAAGCCGTGTGCCCTAAAGCAACAAATGCATTCCCAATTCAGTCCCCAGCTCTGCCGGGTCCCTCGGGGGTGCTGGAAAGCATCACTGCCAGAGCATGGAGGAAAAATCCCAGATGATGCAACCCAGCCTCCGAGCATGTTTCATCTGTACCCTCTGCTACAAGGCAAGTGCACCGTGAGTTTGGGAATCCTGACACCCAGGCACACATACGTCAGGGCCACCCAGACACGAGCATCACTGCTGGGTCTACCTATGAATGCACGGGGTGTCACAGATGGCATCTGCCCATGAATTCCCACCTCCTGTCCTGCTCCCTCCTGGAGCATCCTCCAGCAGGTGCTCTCCCCTGACTTGGCTACACAAGGTTTGAGCCCCAGAATAACCTTTCGCTTGCTGGAAATCAGTCGTGGATGTGTCACGGAGTCAAGCAGGAGCTACTCACAGAGATTTTGGTGAAGATGGAGAGCAGGAGCGACAGGCTGGAGAGGTACATCCGGATCCTCTCCCCTCCAAACCTTCGCTGGAGATACTCGGGCATCGTGACAATCTGCCAGGGCAAAAGAGAGGGATCACTGCCCTGTCCAGGCCCCCTCCTCCAGGGAAGGCAAGGGGACAGCTGTGTTCCCAGAGCAGGGCTTCAGAGTCTGAAAGGACAGCAGTGACAGCCCTCCTGGGAGCAGGGGACCTGGCTGGGGCCACGCTCCCCGCAGCGGGCTCAGGGCACCCCTACATACCCCAGATGAGATGTAGACCGGCACAAACACCCAGGCCAGTGCCAGAAGAGCATAGGTTGCCTGTTGGGAAGGAAAAACATGGCACAGCCAGAAAAACCACTGGTCCTGCTGCAGCTCGACATCAATTGCAATGCTAGATCCCATCCACCAGTCCTGACCTGGCCCTGGCTAACCCTCAAATGCACATTTACATCCCCAAATGGCTTCAGACAGCAGGCGCGGGGGCTCAAGGCCACGGTGGAGACCCCCCCCAGCAGGAGCCTGCTCCCCTCAGCCCTTCAGCTCCTGACCAGACATTTCCCATTAACTCCTTGGGCACCAAGCAAGCCAGATGCCATATTTTTGCTGCAGAACCCAAGAACTTTGGAAGCAACGGGCGGGGAAGCAGGGAATGGGTGACCTCTTCAGCTGGGCTAGGAAGCTCTGCACTGAAATGTCCTTTTCCCTGAGCACGTGGGCTTGAGCTGACTCCAAACTCACTGTACGTGCACTAGACATGAGCTGGAGAAGCTGACTTAGCAGGGTTGCGTTAATTACCCCCTGCACGACTCCTCCCAAGCCTTTGAGATGTTGCATGAAGCTGCTGTGAAATGGGCCATCTGCTGCTACATGGCTCCAGAAACTCATTTTCTTAATAACCCAACACGTTTCTTACATTCCACTCGAAGCCGGTGACAGCGATTCCCCCGGCAGCACCAGTCCCGGCCAGCCCGATGAAGAGCCCCGAGCCTTCGCTGCTGGCGAAGAGAGAGGCGCCAATCTGCAGAGGAGCAGAGGAGGTGCTGCGGGTGCTCGCAGGCAGGGTGCCTGGCCGCCAGCTCCCCGCAGCTTGGCACGGCAGTCATGCCAGCTGGACCAGCCTTGGTTCTTCCCCAGCAGCACAGCCCCGAGGGGATAACTCAGTAAGAGGAGGAGGTAAAAATAATGTCTGAACAGGAGCAGCAGAGCACAGACCTCCCAGCCGCTTCTAAAAGCAAAGTGTGGCCAAAGATACACCACGTGTGATGAGGGACATGTACGTATTTTGCAAGAAAAACCCTTAACAGACTCCAATCCAGGTGGTCATGAGCCCCAGCAACCAGCGCTCCTGCACTCTCAGCTCATCTGGGTATCCCTGGTGGGTGTTGGATGGACTTTCTTGTCTTCAGGAGGATGAGGAGGAGCCACGCATTGCTGTATTTGCCATGGTGGCCATATACCCTGCTCAGAGGTGGCCCTGCGCAAGTAGCCAGTGCCAGACACGGGAAGGATCTACAACCAGATTGCCAAGATCATGCCAAAGTAAGAGGAGGGAAGAAAGAAACTTGGGACACCCATGTCTTGTTGGAGCCACCGGGAGATGGAAGTTTGACTCCAATGACCCCTCCCCAAGTTCAGAGCAGCCTACGAGGAGACCCACCAGAAGAAAACAAGCTGGTTGGGCTCCAGCACCCTTCATGCAACAAGAAGGGAAACGCAGCTCAGAGGACACGAATCCTGGCAGAAGGAGGGGTACAGGGTGGGGGAAAGTGTGGGCAGGCAGTGGAGAAAGTGGGGGAGCAGAAGAGGGGATTTGGTGGGAGGGGGAATGGTGCTGGATGTCCCTCCTACCCAGGGTGTCACAAGAGGGACAGAGGTCTCTACTTACTGGCCACCACACCATGTCTCTGCCAGCAAGGAAATAGCCACTGACGGTGTTCCTGTTCACCCTGCATGAAGACTGGGAGGAGAAAAGATCAGCACGGAGCACCCTTCCCTACAAACCCAGACAAGACACCAAGAAACCAAGAACCAAGTCTCCCAGACAAGAAGCCAAAAGACAGGAGACTCTGGATAATTAATGGCAGCTCTGCAACTCAAGCTTAATTACACGAAACAGTGGTTGCACCCCAAGTACCTGGAGCCATGAATAGCAAAGGAGACACCCCGAGAGGGGGAAGCACGGCGGATGCGCCCGTCCTACATCCATCCCGCGCAGACAGGTTGGCTAATAGGGCTCAGCTTTGGCTATGGTTTTTCTGCAAGGCGGAATAAATGGCTTTGGAGAGCCTTTGTCTGGAGCTGCAGGTAGCTGAGGGCTTTTTCTGTTAAGCAGGGCGTTTGTCTCAACACCCTTTAATAGACAAGCAGGAGATCTGCTTACGCCCAGCAGACCGGAGGCCAGGGGAGAGGTTTGGGCCGTGGTTAATTCCACCTCGTTCTCAGGCTATAGGAGCCTTTCCGTAGGGGGTGAAAGGGGTGGAGGGTTTGTACAACAGAGCAGAGCAAATGCAGCATGACACACAAAATATATAACAAGTGCAAACTACAACAGGAAAATGATAGAGGCTTTCAAAATATTCCACACAAAAAAGCCAGCCCTGAAAAAAAGATTATTCAAAAAGGAAAGCAGAAAGTGAACAAGAGAAAACACTCTTACCCATATTCCCACTGCAACGTTTAAGGAAAAATAAACCACTACAACAACAAGATCAGCAGCGCTGAACTGCTGCACGGGGGTAAAGGATCCAGCAGTGGCATTGCCCTCCATCATTCCTCTGCCTCCTTCTTCATCCTCAGCAAAAGCCTCACAGTCAGTCACGGAATCAGTAACTCGTTAGCAGCTTGAGGGCATTTATCATTAAACGAGGCGGCAGTAGGAGCTGCGCTTCCCAAGGCGCTCGGGTGGGCAGCCTGGCTGTCCCCTGCCTCCCGCCCCTTTCGGTTTCCCCCCGCGCTTCCTGAGGGAAGCACAGTCCAGGCGAGCACCTCTCAATTTCGGTGTCTCACAAACGAGCGGCAACTTAATCCCCATTTCCTTGGGGTTGTCTGCTGCTTCTGCAGCGATCTTGAAGAAGCCGCAGGCTCCAGTCCAAGCTGCTGCGGCAACTGATGCATTTCTGCAACGCAGGCTCTCGCAACACAGGCCCGCAGCAGCCTCCTGCAGAGGTGCCTTACACCTAGGTACTGTATTGCTGGGCAAGAAACTGCCACGGCTTTTGTCTTCTACGAACAGCAAACCGAACCCCAATATTTTTCTTGCAGATACTAAGCCTGGAAAGAATTTGCATAATCTTCTGACTAGTTAATTACTGTAGAAACTGCTGAATAAAGCAGGGTTTTTAAAGTGTTCTTTACATTGGAAGGATCCCAGAGAAATACCGGTAGGAATAGCTGGCATTGCTGGTGATCTGATATTTTTGCTTCTGGGAAAAGCACATGATTAGGTAGCTCTGCGGTTATATGCTGTAACGAAAGGGGTATGAGAAATGTCCGAGTGAAGTCGCACCTGCTTTGCTCCCTTTCAACCACTCCAATACTGTGGAAAGCCAAAGGACCAGTGATCCAGTCTTACGACCGCGACTGTTCCTAAATTCTTGAGTCCCAATCAATGCAATAATCGCACTGCATGAAACCAGGCAAAGTTGGGGGGTTTCTACCTGCTAAAGCAAAGATCAAACACAAGAGTTATGTGAACGTCCACGGCGGAGCCTCAGCACGCCAGCGAGGGCCGACCTGCAGAAACGCTCAGAGAAGAGATGAAGCTATTCCTCCAAAGGCCAACACGAAACAAGCAGCAGGAAACAACCTGTGAATTTAATGGTTTGGGGTATTTAGGAATCACGCTGTTTTCTGCACTGAATGCGCCGCTGGCTCACTTTCAAGTGGCAGCACACTTTCCAACCATGTATCGCAAGGTTTCACTAATAAAATAAACACTGCAACTAATATGCCCGTCACCGAGACGGGTCGGAGTATTTCTCCTCTCTTTGAAACAGCCGCTGAGGCACCCAAGCTCAACTGGAATTTAACCTGCATTAACACATTCAAAGTGCACGTAAGTGTTCATACATCAGCTTGGTGTACCTATTAACATCGCTGAACTGTTTAATAACCTGCTGTCATTAAAGTACAACCAGGTACAGCCTTGCGTTCGGCCATTTCTTAGAGACAGAACGTACCTCCTGGTACAGGACTGCAAAACTCAAAACAGAATCATCTATACACACAACAAGCTCACAGAATGAAGAGCAGCGTTATCTGAACAGAAATGTGCGGCGGCTTAAATAAAATCACCATCTCACTTGCTGAATGTACCAACGAGATCAAGTACTGTAGACCTTTCAGCAATATCTGGGTCTTCTAGCCACAGCCCAGGCCTCCATCGTTCCCAGTGCTGTGCCAAGACAGACATGGGAAGGAAAACAAATGGTTTTTATCCTGAACAGCAAATCAACCTTCCAAAGCCCTTACAAGTTTGTTCTCAAGCAGGGAGAAATGGTGTCAACAAAGGTTAATTTTCACTTTTGGTTTTCGACATGCCAGAAGTTTTATACTCGTTTGCAGGACATTGATAGAGAGAGATTAGACCAAACAACCCCTAAGTGCTCATTAATTCCACCACTGTTTTCTCTGCAACAGGTCAGGAACTCAAGCCTCCGAGACTGGAAGCTCACAGCGCGGCAGCTCGCCGGCCATTCCACGCACGCGTACATCAGGATGGCTGGGAAAACCAACCCAAACAGGTTAAGCTCTGCACTACGGCCGTATTTTGTACCTCATCCATGCGTTCAGGCCAGGCTACACTCCTCTAAAAAGCACTTTACCTGTGATGAGCTGATGCAGATTCTACCATCTGGAACCTCTGCCTCCCACAATATTCCCAAGTCCTTGTTGGTTCCTTGACATCCAGCCATAGATTTAGCTCCCTCCCACATTCCCCGAAGCAAAGCAGTACACTGGAAGCGTACTGTAACTGCCAAATTACAACTGATCCGCAAACGTTTGTGATAGCACCTGCAAGCGGATGGCGAAAGGTTGTATTTTGCTTTTTACAAGACTGCTCAGCAGCAGACAGCTTGAAAAGTGACAATGAGTATCTGTATTAGGGAAGAGCAGCCTCTCCTCCTTGTCTGCAGGTGTTTCGCTATAACAACAAGTGCAACGCATGTTATTCTCCTTACCGCCAAGAAGCCTGAATCCTGTTCATATTCCAAAGTAACACACTAGCATAAAAAAAATCAATTCACCTCTTGATTTCTTTCAGTAACATAATACCTGCAAACCATTTTTAAGGGGACACACTGCAGAAGACAAGTGACTAGTACATGAACATTTTTAGAAAGCTCACACAAAACAAGTCTTTATTCTTTGTCGCAGAAAATAAATACAGGTGCATATTTTATATGCTTTTCTATAAAAGCACTCCTACAAAATCACTGAACTGCATACAACAGTACAACCTTTTTGGCTTTTAAAATGCAAATATTATACAGTCACTTCATTTTATTATCTTTTAAAGCACTTGTAGCAAGCAGCTTTGGAAAAGGAATGCTTAATTTAGAAGCCAAATTCTTGCCTCAAGTGTTCTGTGGGTTTTTTCCATCGTGTATATAGTGCAACTAACCTAAAAGCAACTAGAACAGTTTTTTGTAAAATGTTTATTCCCCACCCATCCCCCCCCAAAAAAAACCAAAAACAAACAACTGCAAAGAAAAAAACAGCTCTTAAAAACTGTTCTACCTTGATACTTAAACCAAGAGAAAACAAAAAGTGGCTCAATAGAATTAAGATAAGCATGATGCTTCACAGCTCATTATCTGTTCGCTTCCAGTTTGGCCCGGGTTGTTTCTTTAGAATAAAAAGCATTAATCATCCAGTCCTATATTTCTGAAAAGGTACGACATGGACTCCCCGTTATGGATCCTGCGAATGGCTTCCGAGAGGATCATGCTGATATCCACAGTCTTGATTTTAGGGCACTGGAGTTTTTGTATTTCATGTGGAATTGTGTTTGTAACAACCACCTACAGAAAGAAAAAATGATCAGAAAGACGTAGCTCCGTTATGTCCTCCACCTCCCATATCAGAACTGCAAAAGGGAATGTCCGCGTATCCATGGATACTAACGGCACTGTCCTTCCTCCCTTTCTTTCTGCCACGCAGGTCTAAAGGACGGTATAAAAATACCCCCTTCACTGAAGGGAAAAGTCTGCTAATACTGGCAGTCCCTCATCTCACTACTTCCCTCTCTTCCCACTGCTATGGTTTAAGGATGCGTAGATGCTAATATTCTAGCATACAATTCCGCAGTAAGTCAGCCTGAACCCAGGAACCTCCCAGCTAAATTCTTAGTGCCAGTATATTTTAAGAATCAAGTCAGGAGAAAATTGCTTGCTTAAAAAACCCAAAACCATTTGATGAGAAATTCAGAACCCACACTTACTTCATCGATTGCAGATTCCTCTATCAGCCTGGGAGCATCTGAAGATAGCAGGCCATGTGTGGCCATTACAAAGATCTTGTAAGCCCCCCTCTCCTTGAGGGTCTCGGCTGCAGCAAGAAAGCTGTCAACGTCATCTATAATGTCATCCTGTCAAAATAAGATTGAGTCAGTGAAGATTCACCATGTCCTCAGACCAACACAGCACACCAAGACTGACATTACATCTTTTTCAAGTATAATAGTTTACAGCCAATGCAAAATGAACGTTTTTATTGATGCTGTTCTTCAGACACCTGAGCTAGGTAAGTGCGAAAAAGCGGAGTGTTCAAAACTACTGCAACATCAAGGGGCAGAGGGATTGCTCCATGAGGGAAAGAGGGAAAAGACAAGACAACTGACATTCATTCAAAAACCAAACTAACAGAAAATTGACCTTTTCCATGAAAAGCCCAGAGATTACACTCTGGTTTAAAGAAACCGTAAGACTTCATCGTATCTACTTCACTGGCATTTCTAAACTCACAGAATAGAAACATGGTGATTTTCCCCTCGTGTGATGTACAAGCACCACCTGAAACTCCTCACTTTCAGAGGCAAGCACTTAAACAGAAATTTATCTGACCTATTCATAGAAACAAGGGCCAAATGCTGCTTTTCAGCATGGATCACTTCATACTTCACACAGTCAGCTTCAGTAAGTACACAGAATATTGCCTCATGGTATAAAAAGTGCAGTATCGAAAGCCCACCATCAACCAAAGTTTAGTTGCTGATACAGCAGAAAGTCTACTTGATTTCTGCAACTTTAACATATTTAATATAATTTATCAAAAGCTATGGCATCTTTCTTACCACAATGATAGCTATTCTTCCTCCTACATCTCCAACAACTGTGATGGGTGGTTTTTCCTTGGGAATCAGCACTGATGAACGGCAATTTTTATAGAGGGGTAGAAAGGAGAAAGAAACAGAAAGTTTACACAATTTACTTCACGAGCAGAAATGTCTGCTTTGCATGGGTCACCACAGTTATAGGGAGAAGTGAAGCAACAACTATTTCAACCATCACAGCATTACTGGGAAAAAACAGCAGGATTTTAACATATAAATGTTTTTTGTTTTGTTTTGTTTTTTTAAGCTTAGCCAGAGTATTAACTATCTTCATTTACACCCAAATTCTTAACCAATTCAATTAATTCTTCATTTTAGTACAGAGAATAGAGTGGCTTGCAAACGCAGCCACTTCAATCACCCTACTGAGACCCAAGCTAAGTTTACGCAATGAAGTTTTGCTGGTGCAGCTACAGATCCCATCCCCATTCAGCAAGGTTACCCTGTCAAGGCCCATGACACAGAGCTACACTCAAACCCAGTGTCAGCTCAGCTTATTAGCTCTGTCCCCCAGAAAAATTCCAACAGAAAAAGTTAATGGCAAAAAAGTGGGGCCTCTCTGCCAGGGGCTCTTCCGACTACTTGTAATGACACAGCCCCTCCTACACAGGGGAGAGACCTCACATACAGCCTGGCACTAAAACCGTGGACAAGCATCAAAAAGGAATCTTCCCCACACCACCACTGTTTTTATAAGAACCACTCCTTTTTGATGGTCCATCACTGCCAGCCCCACCCCCCAAACCCACAAAAAACAACAGGGGAACATTTTCACGCACAAACTTACTTACTGGGTATCTCCAAACTGGGATGAATAGCAGCTACATTTTTGGCTGTAGGTGGCGAGTGTCGACCATCCACCATGTCAGACTCAGCATCTTGAGCTTCCCCATGAATCACAGCAATTCCCAACCGTAAGCGCTCAGCAAATGACTGCGCCCTGTAGGGAAAGGGTTAAAAAAAATAGAAATACATTAGATTTAAAATAATTCACATACATCCAATCCTAATCTATTTCCATTTTATTTCTAATGTTTCAGAGGAAAAATGGAATTATCCTAAAATTTTAGGAAAACACACAGAAGAAACCACTTGCCCCTTAGTATCTTGTTTTCACCAGGCTTGTGAGAGTCAGAATAACCTTGAAAGTACCTATACTGGCCTCGAAGCAGCAGGATAAATGCTGCAAGTCACATAATTCTGATAACTACCTTCTGTTTTGCCCAACAGTCAAAAACACATTTTCTAGCCTTCGGCGTTCCTGAGATCCAATGCTTTAGCAGGTCTCATCCAACAGTAACAGAGAAAACCTAGATGTCTGGACTGTCTACATTTAACAGGAAAAAATATTCACATGAAAACAGAAAACAAGCGTTCACCTATTTATTTTTAGCAAGACGTGCACTAAATAAAGACAATATCCCTGACCTGCTGACACATAACCTTAGATACCCTACAGAAAAGAGAATCCAGACGATCATTTTTCCTGACAAACGACTCTTCAAAGTTAAACAGCCTGGATTTTTACAAGATTACAAAAAGTTCCTTCACCATGCAGTATTTCTTCAACTAAAATGAAAAATGTCTCTAAAGAAGTGTAAGGTTACCTGGGGGAGGGGGGAAAGCAGAGAGTCAGGAAAATAGGAGTTTCACAGACAGTGCTTGTATCCCACATGCTGGAAGCAGCAAGTAAAAATTAGCAGATTCATCTCTGCCTTACCTTGCACACCCAAGAGTTCAGTATCTAGCCTAAGCCAGTGATCTAGGCTCCTGGTCAAAGTGAGACTGCCACGTTCAGAGTGAGTCACTTTGTTCTAACATTAGCATCTAAGACCTGTGGCCTGAATCACCTCCTTTACGCTTAAGCCTTGTTTCACTATCCAAACAACTCAAAGTCCAAGGAATAACTTGCCCATCATGATGCTCAGTTAATTAAAAATGAAGACTCTTCTGCCCTGTGGTTATCATACAGTTAGGTTGTTTTTTCAAGTAGTTAACTACAGATAAATTATGATTCCAAACATTAGGAGTTACGACTTAGAAGGCATAATCCTATCAGCAAGACCATAATAATTACTTTAAAATATAATATTAAACTGAACTAAACAATATTAAACTGAATAAAGTTCAAAGTAACAGTAAAATTATTTATTCATTTTGCAGTGAGCTCAGAAACCACAGAAACATTCTGAATTTCATCAAGCAAAGGTTCTCTTCCACAAGTAGACATTCATCTGAAAAGTGTTCTCCTTGATTAGGCTGAAGCATTCAATCACCCTTTTCCAAATACAATGTACCTCCTCAAATAATGCTCTTAAATGCTCACGTGTACACATGAAGAAGCTAAACAATACAGCTCTGGGATCCTCTCCTACACAAATCAGTTACGTGTGCAACTTATCTGTCTGATCAGTTAAAGGTATGTGTAGACTATTTACTGGCATGCACAATTACTTGACGAGCATGAAAATGCTTCAACAAATGTCTGCCAACTCCCAAGAGGCAATACTGTCACCAAGTAAAAGAAACGGTCAAAGACAAGCAAACGTAACATAACTGGCCAAAACAAAAGAAATCACATTAAAAGTACTGCTGGAAAACAAAGATGACAAAAGTTGTTCTCCTCACTATACTTCTACAAATTAAAGCATTTCTGATTCGCTATATAAAGTAACAAAGCCTTTCTTACAAAGAGTATCACGATTCCTTGGCCTGAAAGTCTAGGTAACTTTTCAAACTATTACTTTGTCACCATGGCAAATACAGTATCTCGTAAACCATTGTCCAACTCTTACACCACGTGCTGAGAGCAGTGTAATTCCAAAGAGTCTAGGAATAGTCAACCGAAAAACTTCATGGATTAAGAATAGTCATTCAGCCAACAAGAACTTCACTATCAAAATAATTTCAAACATCGAATCCTGTTTCACCATGCTAGATGGTAAGCCATCTGTATTTAGGATCTGATCAACCATGTTCTAAGTTATGACCACGTTAAGCAATTACTTTGGATTAATGGTGTTATACTCCCAGACATTTTTCTTCATTTACAGCAAGAAATTATAATGTAAATGCACGCAAATATAATATGATTAAATACCTTCTTTATCCTAAGCACTGTATTGATTTACCTCATCCTTTTGTTTGCTTTCTTTTTACTCTCCTCAGATTTATCATGATTATAGCGATGATGTAAAAACTACACATCTGACAAAGTAGAATTGGGAGGGATTTCAAGGCTGCATCTTCTAATTATAGGATATCTGTCCTTCACTTTATCCTAAGAACAAAATCACGATAGAGTTTTCCTGCTCTAACACAAGAGAGCAGATCTTACCCACCTCTTTGCAGACGCAGGTGATTTGGCCACAATTACAGCATTCCTGTAGTCTGGTATCTGTAGTAAATAACAGATAGCAATGTCTACTTCATATCTTTAGACAAATTTAAACTCAGTAAGAATCAGAGAACTTTATTTTGCCAGAAGAATTTTAAGCATCGAACATTTTACCTAACATAAGAAAGCAACCTCAAGAATCCATGGTACATGATCAGAGTTCACAGCTCAGTAAAAACAGGTATTTAGAAAATCCAGATATTAAAACTGTAGCTTTCATAACACCATGTTATATTACAGATTACACAAAAGCAACTGCTTTGGAAGAACATCAGGGCTACACGGACAAGTGTTAAAAGAAACAGGAAACCATCAAAATTAAAGTTTCCTGTTCAACTTAAAAACTGTCTTGCGCATGCACATGGCAGTCTTTAATCACTTGAAAACATAGCATTTCATCTATTTCCTATTTTTTTCCAGAGTACACCAAAAAAAGTAACGCTTCTCCATCACTCCATCACATCATACTGACTCTTTATATGGACCATCAAAAGGGATAGAAGTTCCACATTCACTGCGCTGATCCTGGAGTCACAGTCTAATATCGCTGTGAACTGTCTTCTACGCAGATCAGCACTAGCTGATGCTGCTGCAAACGCCAACAGCAGCAAAGTGGTAAGGCCACGAAGCCTGGGTTTCATTTCAAGGTCTGATGGGTACTTCAGTCAGTCTTCACAAGCACAATCTACTGCAAAGTTTGCTGCCCCTGCCCTGCCCCATTCTCATACTGCCTTTTCATCCCAGACTCCCTCTCTCCATTTAGCCAGCATTTTAGTCCCCATCTCTCAAAAGTTTCTTATCTTCATCTCCACTTTCCCTGCAAACAGTGACCCCACATCAGACTCGTCTTTCCGTGTCCATAACTTTGAGCATTCCACCATTCGCACTTCCAGTCCTCCCTTCCTACAGCAATCTACACTCCCTCTAATACCTCATCTCACCCCCTTCCTTGCAAACTCAGCATTTTCCTTCACTGTGCTGCCCTGGGACGATCTGCCTGCCATGGAGAGCAGCACACAGAGAACCTGTCTGTCCTTCCATCAGTTGCCATAACAATAGTCCACAGCCACTCTCAGCTGCAATAGCAAGCAAAGTCCTACAGAGCAGATCCAATCCTCAGAATCCCAGTGTTAAGGGACGGAAGACTCTACTAAATCCCTGCAAATTGATCTGTTACAGTTGTAATTTCACAAATTTGGGGGGATGACACCCTGACATGCAGTTCATCACTTGTGTCAGATGTCAAATACCAGTTCCAGAGCATAGAAATACTTGGAGTTTTTTTAAAAACACAAGCAAACTAAGTTCTTCCACAATCTTATCCTCAAACAATCAAACCATACTGGCTGAATATTTCCAAAAGCACTCTACCTGAAATAGGCATGGGAAAGAAAAAATTAAGTTCTGAATTTGAGCATGTGTCTAATCAACTGAAAACAAGAGCTTTTCTAAGGACATGTCAGGCAACATTAATAATCTGCAATGCTACTAACTCCACCTATAATACTGGGAATTCAGCATGTTCTGTCCTTTATAAATGCTTAGTTATACAATAGGCTACAAAGATTAACATGATGGAAGGTATGGACAAGGCAGGGCCTGTCACTTGACATAATAAAGGCTTTGATCTTGTTCAGACACCACTGCCTCATTTTTCCCCTGCCAAATTATCAAATTTGTTCTCAGCTCTTTAAAAATGAAGTCAGAAAGCCAGAAGTGTCATCCAAATAATAAGACATCAACAACTCCTTGTACAAAGAACTACGTCACTCTAAGATTAACATATACACAAAGGAAAGAGAGAAGACACTAAGTACTGAACATTTGCAAAGCATACAAAGGAAAATCACCAATTTTTTTTTTTTTTTGCCACATTAATTTCACTGATTGGACTGTCTTCATCCCAGAACACCAAGTAATTCACTTCACACCTATACACAAATTCCCAACAGGGAACAACTACAAGCCTTCGTCCTCTTAACTTTCAGGTAAATGCTTTTAAGTGACCTCCATTCCTATCAAGCTGGACTCTTATTTCATGCTACTCAATATATCCCATCACAACTCTCATTTGAAATATTTTTCATGCTTTGGCATTCACAGTGCCGGATATACAGCAAGCTGCTGCCACCATGAACTTGAGATGAATACTAAATTCTTCCTGAGCAGCACTGGATGAAACTTTTAAGAAAAGATACTATGTGTGACCTGGCTGGTGAAGGTAGCTGCCAACATAGATCCCATGTGATCAGATACATTCAGTCAACTCTAGTTTTAGCAAGTCATCTCATGGACAAGCAGAGGAATGAAGAAATGAAAACTGAAAGTATATTTTAAGACCTTTCTACACATACTTCAGCAGATGTCTACAAATGTTCATCTGCTAGACTGCACAGCAGTGCCAGACTCAAAGCTGCAACAATTCTTTGTAAATCATTAGGAGCTCACATATGAAAACGTGCTTCAAGACTAAATCAGGAACATGATTTTATTATCGACCATAATCCATACGTTCAAGCCACACATAAAGGCACAACTTGTCTTGTGTCTGCATATCTGATTTTTCCATTTTCTTTTCTTTTAACTTACAAAGTGCTTACAATGTACAATACTTCTCTCCTGGTATATAAGATGAATGACTGTAGCACAGCCAGAGCCTGGAGTTTTGTTCTATCATCCTCTTTGACTCTATTACCAAATGAAATGGTAATGATAGCTTCAAATGGTAACTGATTCCCCAAATAGATTTTAACACTATCATAACAAAATCATGTTGGTTTGGGGTTTGTTTGGTAGTGGTTGTTGTTTTTTAAATTGAGGCATTCATATCTCTACAAAAAGAAATAGCTTGGATTCAAAAGTAAGAGTGAGCTAAACCTTTTCTCTCACAAGGAAGAAAGCATTTGCTTTATTCCAACTTATCATTAGTCAGAGGCATAATACGCATCTTATACCTACAATTATCATTTGCACAATTTGTATATATGAATCTACCAGTAGCACTTCTCAAAGCACTTGGAAAAATAAGATGTAGAAATGAACGCACAGAACATCAGAAGTTAAGCTCCTCAAGTCAAGCCACGCTGAACAAACAGCAGGTAAAGATTTCCACACAAAAAGTCATCTGTTCTTACTTTCGGAGTATGATCGACAGGCGCTCTCATAGTTTACAACTTAACTTCCAAAGTGTTTCCTAATGCAATATAAATTACACCTACACAAGTAGTCCATCCTATAAATGTCAAGGAAACTGGAAATAGCAAAGGAAGAGAATATCAACAGCAAGAAAATTGTCATTTTTTTAATAGTAGTTAGGAGAATATAATCTAAGAAGACAGAACAGCATCGCTGCACGGATAAGAAAACGCCAGCTCTTCATGAAAGCAAAACCTAAGCCTGTGGGGAAGAAAAGAACCAACTGCCCCAACACCACCAGCTGCCCCAACATGACCTTTCCCCCTTTAAAATTCCGTTTGAAGAGTTAGTGTTTTCAGATGAATTTGTTTCAGAAGCCTTGAGACATGACAAAAAATAATTTAAAAAAGCAAACGTAATAGCAGTCCTTCCTCACCTCTTCTTGGATGTACTGTAGTAAAAATGGAGATGCTCTCAAGTTGTCAACTGGAATATTGAAGAAGCCCTGTATTTCCTTCTGATGTAAATCCATGGTAATGAGATGAGTTAGTCCTTTAAAAAAAAACAAAAAACAAAAAAACCAACACCACACATATGGAGAAGCACATCAAGAAAAGTAAGAGAGAACAACAGACACTCTTTATTTCTCTAGTAAGTTTCACTGAAGTTTGTCCAGAACAAAATCTTTAAGCTGCATTAGAACAAGAATACTATACTCAGTTAAAGTACATAGCATATTAACTATGTCCCTCTTAAGTACACCAGCATTATCATGTTTCCAGATTTCTACCATGTCCTTTTTAAAAGAACCTCAGAACACTCTGCATAACTGACTCAGTAGCGCCACGCTGAGGCAGGTAAGATCTTTCTCCATTCGACATGTGACAAAATGGAAGAACTAGTAAGATAAATTGTCCTATGCCACATAGCAAGACCCCAGCATGGCTAACATTAGAGTTCTGAACACCTGAAAAATGGGCCCAAATCCTCATCATCAAAACAGTTCTCTCAAAATAAGAAACCAGATCGCACTGTGTTCATTGTAACTGCCCATTTTTCCCAGGGACAGGAGCGAAAGGAAAGGAACAGAAAAGATTTTGAAGGTTGTGAAAATGAATCATCTCATTCTTCCACATCATCTCAAATGTAATGGACAGATACGAAGTGCGTCCATCCAAAAGCTAAAAAACAGGCTAGAAGTGACAAAGCACAACTGTTAGAGAGTCTTAGAAAGGCAAAGAACAGTGTTACGAGAGATAGATACTATGGCCTAAAGCAGCAGAGTCCAGCAGACTCATTTTGCCAGCTCAGTAGGACACAACGTAAAATGGCTGTTACACGTTTGGGTTTTTTTATGAACTCATCATCTGGAAACATTTCCAATTACATTCTCCTTTCTATGTGGGTTTTACACTCATGAAAAACTTGGCAGTTATTTTTAAACAGAGTTCAACTTGCGCACAGACCTCTCTAAACCTCAAAGCCGACAGCAGGAGCCCCCATTGCCCTGATTATTTCATGATAACCTGCATTCTTACCAGCTTTGCACATCATTGAAGCCAGTAATTTAGAGACAATGGAGCCCCTTTTCCTCATCTTGCACTGTTTGCTGTATGGGAAGTAAGGAATCACTCCAATAATGCTTTTGGCACAGGAGGTTTTACAGGCGTACACCATGATCAGGAGTTCCATGATCGTAGTATTCACATCCCTGGAACGAGAAGCATCTAGTTCTGTATCTCGTGCATAAAAGTCCTGTATTCAACGCAATATCTATACCCACTCCAGGGATTTCACTCTAGGGCAGCAGACACTATGGTGACTGAGCGCTCTTCACTAAGAATCCAGCTGTGCACCTCAGGATGGCAAGTGCCCTGGACCTAGCATTTTAATTCTTCACCAGAATTACACTTCATTATGTTTTTCACTTGGCTATTTTGGGCAATTCAGCCGTTTTTGTTATACCATTTTCAGGTTTTTAGTAATACAGCATGTTGCTGTAACAAAGTAGTCCATAATTTATCTCCAACATCTCTTTCGATTGTGCACAAAACAAAATAGATGTATTTTTCAATATAGATAAGCTTTTCATTTTAAAAAGTTTCAGACTTTACAACATACTCCTCCATTGTTCAAGCCAACAGCAGGCTAAATATTTAACAGGTACCATCTATTTTCTGCCATAAATGAAAACACTGAGGTTTTTTTTTTTTTAGATGAGAACTGATCATGAACTAAGAGACCTTCTACTTCTGCTACCATCAGAAAAAACGTCTTAGCATTTGTAAAGTTCTTTTCACATAAAAAAAAGCAAAAACCAGTTCTTTCCTGAATCACAGGACATATTGCCTAGGAAATGCTCCTCCTACATTTAGAGCTTTGTAACGGTGCTGCAGATGGGGTAGCTGAAAAGCAAAGAATTTAAAGAGAATGACATCAGCAAAAGAATGCACTTGGAAAAAGAATGCAGAGACCCAGGGGAAAGTTTCATTGACATATTCACTGAAAATGAAAATAACAGAGGTTAGCTTATACTGAAGTCTTCTTTGTGCACACATCAAAAAAAACCCAAAACAATCAACAAAAAACCCACAAAGAGAAGCCTCTGTCTAGTTAATCTAAGCTTATTATACTGTATCATATACACAAAATGCAAAGAAAAATTAAAACAGAAGCATTCTTATGTCCATGTCAAAATGCTAGCAGAGTGTCTTTAAACAGTTACTCACTTTGAAACTGTTTGGATGATAAATACATCCTTTCCTCTCACAGACTCCTGAATCTGCACTCTTGTTTCTGCCAAGAAGAGAAATATGTAATATTTGCAATAGCAAAACTCAATACTGAGTCCAAGAAAAGGGCAGCCAATACATGCGTATCATAGTTAGGTAAGTTTCCAGTTTTGACAATGAAATGCTCACCTCTGTTTGGCTCTTGATAAACCTGAACCTTCCCCATCTCCACTCCTAAGCGCCTGCAGGAGCAGAAAAAAAAAAAAAGCAGAAGTCAATATGGGAAAATGAAGGACAAAACAAATGCAAAGCCCATACAACGCAACAGTACTGAAAAAGCTACATTTCACAGGAGAAAACCAAGAAAAGAAAACCCCAAACCATAAAAATCAGTAATTATACTAGAAATCTCTTAAAGCATCTACAATTTCCAGAAGCTGCACTGCAGGCTAAGCTGAACTCATTTTCAAGTCAAGCTCAGAAGAACAAGCAGCAGAAAAAAAATAATGCTTGATTACTAAATTATGTAACAATTTCTGATTTTTAATATATAGTTCTACGTACATTATATATATATGTTGCTATGTATGTATGTAACAACAAAACATGTATGCAACATAAACATGCACAATGCTTAAAAGACCACTTCTCTATATCATTCTTCTCTATAGAAAAAATGTCAATGTAGAGCGAATAGGAAATACCAGGGGGCTCTATTTGATGAAGGAAGACTAACGTCTGCTATGTCTATTCCACTTCAGTATTAGCACAAACCCCCATCACTAAAAAAAGGAGACAACCGAGTATGCTATGCACTTAGGCCCAAGTCCTTGCAATGCATAACTGCAGTTCCTTGCACTCTCCTTTCTCCTCCTATCTATATCTAACTTTATGTATGCAAGCCTCAGGAAGAAACCCATCGTGTGCAATACTCCTGGTAATGTTACACATCCTAATACTGCTATAGTAGCATGGTAAAAACTTCCGTAAGTCACAAAAGTTCTGCAGAAGCTATTCATGCATTTAAAGCTAAACACATGTCCCCATCTAAAATATACAGTGAGCAGGATAGATGCAGCTTTGCCAAGAAAACTCTGCTACAAGGAGAAGGAGAAAGTGATAAAAACTTCTGCCATGATTATTTAACACTATCCAAACATTGATTTTCCCACGTTCTCTACAACATACTGCAGCCAATCACAACCTGCCACCGAACAATTTAAACACAAGTTATTTACTTTGTTATTGATCTGTTGAAATACGCTGCGCAATAGAGTACACTAGATTTTCTTGCAAACCGTGGCAGTTTTCCTATGTAACTTTCCTTAAACAGAGAAATCAATCTTCAGTAAAATACGTCCCACCATAATAACACCAAGATCCTACGCTGCCCCACAGGATTTTACTTACTCAGCAATCCTCTTTGATAGTTCCATGCACGACGAATTGGAATTAGCTGAAAACAGCACCAGTCCACCCTTGGTTATATTCATGATGGCCCCAATTTCAGTTGATGGCACACAAAACATCAAACCTAAGTTGTTTTTCCGCTTCTAAAAGACTGCAAGAGATCAAAGATCTGTTAAAGCCACAATGTTAAAAACAAAAAAGAAACAAATTTTCTCTGTTTAGAAAATGAAGAGTTTCCCATAAGCCTGTATTTTCCAGCACCCTTAATATTTGTTACCACCACTTTAATAGTAGCAAGAATATATCTTTACAGTACTTTGTGACCCACAAGCCATACCGTTCACCAACCTAGCTCCGCATACCTAACAAGATGGCACAAGGAATGGGGCTTCAGCCTGCCTTGCCTTCCTCCTCCTGCCCCCAAGCTTTACATACCCTCCAGCAGAATGCTTCCCTGGAGGCCTCCAAAGATCCCCCTAGACAACCTCCTAACTTCAACAGGTTTCTTCTTGGGTTGGGTTTTTTTTTTTTTCTTTTTTAAAAAGTTTTCCTCGGGCTATCATCTAGTAACACAGATTCTCTTTTCCACCAGCTTGTCCAGTTCATTTTCCAAAACTGAGCAACGTTTATTGACTTTTTCAAGATCACAAAGCCAGCCAGAGGTAGAACTGAGCTAAACGGAGCTCCTGGGTCCTGGCTCTGCTAAAATGCCTAGAAGAGTCTGCTTCCATAGATGTGTATCTTTCCATCACTTTGCAATAAATTATAAACTTACAAATAAGGATGATATGTAAGGAAGAGCTCAATAAAGTTGGTAGCTGTAAATAATGACCTCTTGCACAATGCATCCACTTGGTGAAGCAGTTGTTGTCATTCTTTGAGACTAATATTTCTCCTGTGAAAACAGGAGAAAAATATCAAGAGGAAATCTATATGATTTTTTTTCCCAAATAAAGGCACAAACCACTAATCCCACCAAGGATTTGATAGGATTCCATCTTGACACTTTTTATTCTTCTTTGTAACATCACATTTTCATGACTTCTACTGTAACATTTTGTTTAAATAAAAGGAAAAAAAAAAAATCACATTGACCAGCAGCCACTGGAAGATCGAAGTAGCATTCAACTCAAAAAATCCTAGGCTACAGCAAACCACTTCTGCTGTATAAATAGTCCAATCCTTCATCATTCATGTCAGCATTACGTAGGGGACTGAAAATATCAAATACGAGTGGCATAATTCAGGACAAAGTAAACAGAAATTAGGATAAATCAATAACTTCTTTCCTGGTAAACATCTCCCTGATGAGAAACGTAATTATCTAATAGTCACACGTAATCTGTTACAAAAAACTAATGGTATATCAACTATTAAGTACTCCAAAACAGCATCTAAAAGAAAAACAACAGTTTTCATACTTACAGGAACAGCTGACTAGCTCTATAAAGAAACTCATTCAGCCCACCTTTGCAACTAGACATACTATTGCTCAGTTTGAACTCATCACAGAAACTGTACTTGATTCATTCTCAATTAAGAGCCAAAGTGAAGTCAGGAACATTCTAACAACAAATCTCTTCATGAAGAGGCTGTGCTATGCTCAACTGCTGTGAATGAAAACCTGCCTGTCATCAAAACTGCCAAAATGTGCACAAAGAGAGCACAAGTTACAACAACTTCAGCAACTGAATTTGAATGCCTCAATGTTTCAACTCTACTAGAACCTGGCATGCCCCCCATACCACTAAAGCAAGACCCCACCCCTTTCAGCCTTTGCTTTCAGATGAGATTAAAAAAAAAAAAATCCTAGAACGCGGTATGGTTACAGACATCCAGTCTAAAGCTCAACTATATCCCTATATCCCTTGCAAACTAAGTACCCAACAATTTAAGGAGAATTAAAAACGTATTTCTTAGCTAGCATTTCTTCCTTTGTCCTGCTGCATACTTACTTTCTGAAACTCCCAGCTGTTAACTAATGGCCATCACCTGTCAAATATTCATAACAGTGTTAAAGATGCATCTCAAATCCAACAAAGCAAGCACCTACCAGGAATGCTTTTAGGTCTCAGAAGAACACCTGAAAGCACCCTGCTTGTGTGATTAGATGGGAACAACATAGAGACAGCTTTCAATGTTACTAGAAGTATTCCCATGGTGTTTTGAAGACACGGGGTTTTTTCCCCCAGTTGTGTTGCCTTCTTTACTCCATGGATTAAGGAAATGAGAGCTAAGAGATCTGCTGAAAGACAAGAGTTGTTGGTTCCTGATTATTGTTCAGGGTGCATTTTACACCACAATAAGATACTGACATATTCACAAGCAACACTGAAAATAGCTCTTCACATAACTATAGGTCTATGACTTTCTTGCGGATGTACTTCAGCAGCAACAAGTGGGCTACAGTGTGTGTGTAGCAGTGGGAAGTTGCATTTGTAGAGTAATATTGATGTATCAACCTTGAAACAGGTGCTGGGATGAGAGCAAGCTCACAAAACTTTATTAGATGTGTAAGGACATGACTCCACAAGGGTACATGGTACCATAACCCTCTGGCTTGAGGCGGACAAATCTTCCAAGCCTGATCAGATCTGGGAGAACACAGGCACCACAGAGTAGGCTGCAGCCACAAACTCCTACCCTTTCTTTTGGACTGCACACAATTACACAGACACATCATGATGAACACAATTACTGGACCAGGTACACATGATGCCCTACTCCCACTGGCTTTACATCTCCATGAACTGAGTGTGTCCACACGGAAAGCAACAGAGGCAGGAATGACTGTATGGGATAACCGTGGTACTAAAGAACTGATCCCCACGGGCTGGAGGGAAACCGAACCCTCTCACCCATCTCCCCACAAGGAATTTCCCCAGCCCAGAAGGGCCCTCCACACTAACCTATCCCCCTGGGCTAAACGGCAGAGGGTCGAGCCTTCCACCCCACACCTCCCTACAAGTCCGTCAGCTGCTCCAGCTGGGTTACACACGCCCTGGGAGGGGAAGCCCGGGTACCTGAGGATCCCTTCCCTCCTCTCAGGGGAGAGGCCTGGGCACGCCGCAGCCCCCAGCGTGGGAGCGAGCACGCCGCTCCCCTTCACCTGTAGGGCTGGCGGACGGCGAGCAGCCCCCGGCAGCCCAGGAAGGGGCCGCCCAGGAGAGGGCCGCCCTCCCACAGGGCCCCTGAGGGGAGGGTGACGAAGCCCCTTCCTCAGGCGGCGGAACCCTGTGTGGGGAAGGGGTGATGTTCTGCCCTCACACAGCCGGCTGAAGTGGGCTGAGCGGGCGGGCGTGCCCCTTTCTGAAGGCCTTACCTGCCGGCTCCGGCCCCCCGGCCGCGGGAGAAGGCAGCCCAGCCGGAGGGGAGGGGGAGAGGCAGAGGCAGCGGCGGAGCTCAGCCCCTCCGGTTCTCCGCTTGCAAGATGGCGGCGCCGCGCGAGGGAGGGAGGGGGGGGGGGCGGGCGCGCGAGGGGCGGGCGCCAGGCGACGCCCTCCCCGCCCCCCCCCCCCCCCAACTCCGCTTCCCGCCACGGCCTCGTGGCGCGGCTGAGGGGAGCCGCCGCCGGCGCCATCTTCTCCCCTCGCCCCCGCGATGCTGGGGGGGACCCCAGCACCCACGACGGATTTCAGCTTTCCCTCACAAAAAAAAAAAAAAAAAAGCGCGCGATGGGTGGGTGACGTCCCCCACCAGGGTTGTGAGAGCCCCAACCCAAAGTCCATACGGCATAAACCAGTGGATGTCCGCAAGGTGCCAGGTTCCGGAGCTTCCACATCTGCATCCCTGTCAGAGGGACAGCCGACCGCCATGCTGGTCTGGGCACCACCACCATAGCAGTGGGTCCTCACCATCCACGCCAGGCACCGGTTGGCCTTTGCCATTGGACCCAGCAGTGTTTGTAGAGAAGGAAGCTTTTCTGAAAAGTAAATTAAAAAACCCAAACAATTAGTGGTCTCAGTTCCTTTATACTGTCCAGAGCATACGTGATTTATCCGGAGTCCCCTATCAGGGCCCTCCTTGCAACATACATAGGTTAAACTGGATGAAGATGCATTTGACATCTGCAGCAAGATGCTGATTTTAGTTACCCTCTTTAAAGCCCGGCTTTATCACAGGACGGCACCCATGACAAAAGTTGCGTCCTTTCACTGCTTTGAGAAAGTTACAGTCATCCTGCACAGACTCAGGAGAGAAAAGCTCTTGCCAGGGCCCTCCCTCCTAGGCAAATAAACAAGCACCATGTTTTCCCACTCACTGGGTAGCTAGAAGCTGTTTTAGATTACGCTTTTCAATATGCTGAAGATCATCAGCATTTTATGGATCATAATTTTAGCATTTAGCATAAAGGTACAACTCAGGTACTTTCTACTGCAGCTTTTCTCCCAAAAAGCAATTAAACTTAATTATTCCCAGACTGCGGGGTGCATTGGAGCAAGGCCTTGAGCACCCCAGCAGATACTTCTGTCTGTGCTGGCCTTACCGTGAGAAAGGAAGAAAAGCCACAGCTGCCAGGATTGCTCACCAAACCTGCCTGCAAAAGGAAAACATTTAGATTCATATTTTGAAGCTGCAGTTTCTGCCATTACGAACTCTTATCTTCCACTTTAAATATTCACAGGCCAGTGTTTCCCCGTATTTCACAACATTTGCTTATTGCTTCTTGCATTGCAAGATTTCATCAATTGTCTCCTTTTTTGCTTTTTCAACAGATTCAGAGCTGGAAAGGGAGAGCAATTTAACCTGGAGCCGCCGCGCAGCTGCCAGATGTAGAGCAGCGCTCACACATTTGCTCACTCCATTTGCAGCGCTCACACAAAGCAAAGACATCTGTTTGAAATATGCGAGCAGAGAGGCCATAAGCCTGTTTGTACCCCCACAGAGATGCAGCAACGATCTTATGCCTTTCTTGGCGTCTCTCCTGAATTACACTTAGGTGTAAGAGAATAGACCTCTCCTAACACCTTGCCACCCCCACCGTTCTCAGTCTGTATTTTTCTGCTTACAGGCTGGTGCTTCCACAGTTGATCCAGGGTCGTTGACCCTAGTACGTTCTTTTTTTTGTTTTGGGGCTTTTAGGACAAAGGGGAAGGGGGTTTTGAGCTTTTTGTTAGCCTCTTCGCAGAACGGCAGAGATTTCTCTTAGCATCAGTGTTCATCGCAGGATTTCACTACAGGCTGATATGGCAGAACTGCTAGAAACAACACATGGTGAAGCACTGACCCATAATGCAATTAGCAGCCTTCCCCAGAAGCATTTTTCAATACCCTAGGGCACCCAGAATTTGCTGACTATTTGATTCGTGCCGCCCCAGATTCCTAACATTGCTTAAGCAAACCACAGGACCCGGAACTGAAAGATTCTGTCTTCTGATCCCTTTTTTAAGGCTACTGCCTTTGTTTTCTTACAGCAAATCAATTTCTTTCCCGCCTCCGTTTTCCTGGTCAGAGGAACGTAAGTTTAAATCTCAGCTCCCAAGGGAGAGGGATTTGTTAATTTTACAATATACTATCCAAACGCTAAGAGTTTAACACACAGTTGCTCCAAAATGAGCACCCGGATTTTATTTCATTTACAATTGTTCAATTAGCAGTCATCTAAGGAATTCTGAAAAACTGCTGGGCGTGAATATACTGGCTCACAGGGATTTGTTGTTCTTAATCCAGATGGAACGCGGGCAAGCAGAGATGTGAAAAAAAAAAAAAAAAGAAAAAAACCACACCAAAACCCACACCTCATCCAGCCAAGGTGAAGGGCACTGCTCATCCAGTGCTTGGCTGGACAACAGCTTGCATCCATCATCTGAGAGAAGACAAATGCTACTGTTATCCAATCTCCTGAGCTCTGTCCATCACTGCTCAGCCAGGTTGGCTTGGGTTGTTTCTTGGGGTTTTGTTTGTTTGGGGTTTTTTTTGTCTGTTTTTTTGGGGGTTTTTTTGTTGTTGTTGGGGGGTTGGGGGGGTGGGGTGGGGTTTTTTTTTGGGTTTTTTGGGGGGGTTTTTTTGTTTGTTTTTTTTTCAAAAAAGGTGGATGTTAAAACTCACCTACCAAACCACCTGACAGCGAGAAGTATCAGACATGGTACACCAAAGAAACGTTTTGATTTGATCCTAACGGAGCCCTGTGAATAGGTTTGGTCTCTCCCAACGGTTGGTCCTACAAGGCATCCCGAAAGCATCCTCTACCCTACACAGCCCCTCTGAGCCTGCTGGGAGGTTCTGCAGCACACAGGCACCTCCACACTGAGCACGGCCTCAAGGCCACCACCTCCCTCCTCCCCAGCCTTCAGCTTTAATGCCTTGGGAGAGACTGTGTCTGATTTCCAGAAGATGCTGGCTTGGATATTACCCAGCTAGGGAGGCAGAACTCAAAGTGGCTATAAATGTATTTCTGAATCAAGGAAGGGAGGAGTAATTTTATCATTTCTTGTGAGTGATCTGGAAAATAGCATTCCCCACATCTGGGAACCAAAGTGCCTTAAAAAAGGCGCTGGAGCAGAGAACATGTCATATCTATGTGAAGGGCTATGTAAGTAGATAGCACTCTCTCATTGTTTTATCAGATATTACTGCCTGGCCAGGCCGTCTGCAGGAAATAGGCACTGACTCATTTTCTTACAGTCCTGTTCCTCTGGAGGCACGAAGCTTTGACTGAAAGAGTCACCCAGTTCAGTTTGTTTTCCTGTTTCTAACTGCGCTCTCAGCTCTGGGTCAGTCTGCAATGACTAACTGATCTGCCGCATCAGCTTCAGCACGGGGTTATCTCCAACCAGCCTTCAAACAGAGAGAGGAGAGGCTTGTTGGAATACCCAGCGTTTAACAGGTCACTGCACAGACAAACATCTTAAGCTGGATGAGAGGGCGAGGGTTTGAACAAACACTGCCCTGAAACAAGAACCGGCAGTAGCGCCTTCTGCTTTGTTCGCGGGTTCTCTTTGCTGTGCTTGTGCGCAGTTCTGTCCTGCAAAGTCTGCGTAACGTCCAGTTAACAGCCGTAACCTTCTGTTTACAGATGTGGTTTGCCCTTTGATTCGCCTTTAGACAAAAGTGGTTGAACTGGACAGTGAAGTCATGGCATTTCAGGGAATTTAAACAGCTACGCAGTTAGTGCCAAACACTAGTTAGTGCCCCGTTCCTCTCTGTCCTACCTACTGGGTCCTAGCCTGACTTGCCACTTACTGCACTACAAACAGAGAGCGCATGCATGCATCGTGCCCTGTGCAGGCATTTAGTGAACATACAGGAAGGGCTTGAGTTAGTCACTGGTCACTGTAGGGCAGGCTTACAAGTTACAGGAGAAAAGATCCTGTGCTTTGCATACACAGCCACACAGAGATAGGCTGGGGGGTTTAAAGAAAGATTTGGTACCAACTCTGCCCCGTACGGCTAAGCAGAAGCTGGGAGAGGTGCAGGGAAGGACCAAAGTGCAACCAGCAAAGGGCACCCTGTTCCCTTCCTGGTTTGGTGCCGATCAGGACTGACCCTGGATCAGCAATAGCAGGTTAACTCCTGTGCTGGGTGGGACCCTCACCAAGAAAGGCTGAGGAGACCTGGGTGAGACTTGGCCTGCACCGCTTACTAATGCTGTTACCAATACCTCCCCTTCAGAGAGAAACTTTTTACCTATGCTGGCCCTCTAACTTGCCATATCGTTTCCCACCTGATTTCAGCAAGCTCTGGAAGAGGTTCTGCTGTCAGACCTCCATGCACTGTCTTTTACTTGACCTCATCTAACAAGTCCATTCCCCAAGCTCAAGAGTGGGACACTTAAAAATTTTACTCACCAGGGAAGTTTCACCAGAGGCAAAGCACAGGGACTGCTAGGTTTCACAGAGGCTTTTATTGTCTCATTAAGCTCTCCTTAACGAGAACTTCCTCACCTGCTGCACTCTCCCTCCCATTCATTTGCACCCACTACCATGCTGCTGGTACTTTTCAAGGCTGTCTTAGCTCCCACTCTTTCCTCCCTTTTTCCTCTTAACTGTTCTGAGCCCAGTTTCTGTTCCAAGGTCCCAAGGAGAAAATACCTTCTCCTCTTGAGCTACCGCTTGCCACATCCTCCTTGGCTGGTTTTCTCCCTGGTATCTCTGCAGCTTCGCACAGCTCCAGAGTTACTGGCTGTACTCTCTCCTCCAAAGCAAGGCAGCGACGGCTCTTATTGAGATCCCTGACTTACGTGCTTGCTAAAACAGTGTAGAACTGCTGGGCAGAGCAATAATCCATGGCTGTCGAGGACCTACTGCGTGCTGCAATTCACCCCAGGCTTTAACTGCTTGAGATTCTTGATACATCTTAATCTAAGATCCTGTCTTTGTTACTGAAGCAGCTGTGTCACAAGACCCAGTTACACCATGATTGTCCCTCAACATGCTTAAAACACCACAGTTATTTTCTCTTGCACTAAAGATATAAGAACATCTTACCATCCTGCTAGACCCTAGTCTGACCAAAACTCTAACGCTGATCCAGTGCCACTTAGGGCTGTGACTGAATCAGGTCAGGATACATCCAGGCTGTAACTGGGTTCTGCCAGTTCTCTTTTCAGCATAGAGAGGTCTGTAATCCCTCACCCGAACCGGCCCCATGACATCTTCCTCCCATCTACACCGGCTAGTCAAGTATCACCATCCCTTGCTACCTCCCTTGGAGGGCCGCTCTGGGCCACAGCTCCGGCCGGCACAGTTTCTGCACTCAGAAGGCACAGCCTGTGACAAAACCTCTAACCAGAAATCACCTGCCAAGTCTTTCTGAGCTCTTCACCAAGATGTTCTGGTGATTGCATATTTACCTTGCCCAACACCAAAGTATTAATGACCTCATCAGACTGCTCACCCTGGTCTGCTAATTCATACCAAATACTCTCAAAACTTGCTTATTCTCTCAGCTAAGGCTCCCCCGTGCACAGCCTGAACAGCCCCGCATGCCCCAATGGCTCTGCACATCCCAGCCCGCTGTTTGTACGAGCGGGGCTGTTGGATCGGCCCCTCCGTGGGACCAATGAGGGCCTCACGCCAGCGGGGCAGCGGGTTCAGCACCTTTCTCAATGACCGCAAATAGCGGGGGGTTCAGGCTGTTCCACCCATCCGATCGCATCTGAAAGAGCCTTGAGAGCAAAGCTGCGTCAGAGGGGGGCACAGCTGCCAAAAGAGTCGTTCAACCTCTTTGGGTTGTTTGCATGCCTTTGGAAAAAAATTTCCCTTTTTTTTTCATTCAAGCTTTTCTAGATAAGCGCATGACAAACACAAGTATCAGAGAGAATGAACAGCCTGCCTCCTAGTTGGGAATGAGGGGCTATCACAATTATCACTGTGATAATGAGATAGTCTGAACATGAGGGAACTCGATACAATGGGAGATTTATCTTGGAACCAGTCCCTTGGCAGCCTGACCCCGTATTGATGTCAGCTCGGCTTCTCATTGCACAAAGGCTAGGGATCAGACCTGGGCTGACGGACCCATCTCTATCTCAAGCGCACCCTGTAGCACAGCAATGGCCATTACCATTGATAAAACATTCGCTTCTCCCTTTTTTCTCCCAACAGTATTTTGGCAAGTGTTCTCAGGAACGGCTGCCTGAAAGCTTTCCCAGCCCCTTCCCCATCATGCAGGGAGACGTTCAGCTTTGTAAAGACACGGTGTTTTGCTTAGGCGTAATAACATTGCCGCTTAGAGTGGAAGCAACTTCTGGGAGGGATATTGCAAGAAAGAGAGCGAGCAGCTTGGTCTTGGGTCTGGAGTCAAACGGGCTTAGCCGGTGAAACAGAGCTGCTGTGGTGAAACAGAGCTGGGCTTGGCTGGGACGCCGGGGGGAGATGCTGCTCTGTAGGTTAGTTACCTACCGGTATTCCGGTGGTGATTCCTTAGATCACCCAGACACTCTGCTTCATTTAAATCGCGTCGTCCCATGGGAATCCTGTACCCACCTTGGGTGTCCAAATGACCCAGAAAATGTCTTTCTTTCCTACCACAAACCAGGTCAATACTTCAAGTCCTGACCTTCAAGGCTGCTGGGGTGAGGAGAGAGGCACGACAGGAGTCCGAGGCCTTGGCCTAAGGCTCTCAGAGCCTCCTGTCACAAGGAATTACATGGGCTCTGCAAACAGATAAGGAAAACCAGAAAGAGCAAACGCTGGTCTGCACAACCTTGACACTGCAATCGATGCTGTAGTTTACCACCAGGAGCAAGTAAATAGCCCCGGAGTTGCATGCTGCATAGCAAACATTGCTGTTTTATCTGGATGACAGGCAGCAATTTGTGGCAAAGGGTAAATCTCTCTGTTCACTCATGCTTGACATATGGATGGCCTTGTTACATTCCCTGTTCTCAGCGGGCTTATGCATGAATTTAAGGTTAAGTACATGCATGCCTGTAGGATCACGACCTTCATTTAATATTGCATGGCCCAGCAGACCTATATTTAATCCCTAACATGTTCGAGTGACAGCTCTCGCTCGGTAATGTCATCCATGCAGAATAGTGAGGTACATGGAAATTCGTACGTTCCAGCTGCGAGTCAGATCTTCTAGCCGTCGGAGCAATGAGGCTCCAAGGCAGGTTTCTGGCAGGATGAATGGGACAGATGGTAGCTCGGGCCATTCTACAGGCAGATTGGACAGGCCAGGAGAGGGAGGTGCGATACAGTTACCTGCTCATTCAGCTGCCTAGGATGGGCTGCAAATGGCAGCACCTCAACACTGCCGTAACCTTTTATGTGACCAACATTGTCTACTTATGAAAATTAAGGCAGTTCAGAGGCTGATCAAGCCTGGGAAGAAAACTCCCACCATCTTCATCCTGAGCAGTTTGAAACTGCGAAACGCGAGCAGACCTGGGTCTCAGCCACACTTGCTCTTCTTTCTTCTCCAAACCACTGGTTTTCAAATGTACCAAAAGGTCTGAAACCCACCAATAAGCCAGAACTGCAGTCTGGCAATCGGATCCACATGGACAGGCAAGTCCTCACACCCAGGTCAAGTCCTGCTACTGCAGTCATGAGAGTTGCTGCTAATGCCAGTGGTTCGTTTCCAAATTCTGGGTATTTAATCTTTTTATCTAGTTGTTCTATTACCAAAGATGAGCATGCTCAGTCAGGTTCACTCACCAAGTGTTTTATCACACAGGCAACACAACAGGCTGGGTACATTTTACATAAGTTTAATGGGGTTTAATATTCATTGACCAACAGTAGAAAATGTCAGATCTCCACTATTTAAGGGCCAGAAACATGCCAATCACACACACAGTCAAGCGTTGCTCAGAAACAGTGCTGTACATCAAACCTGAGTAACTGGAGCACAACCAATAATTTGTCCTGCCACACATCTGGGGAGAGAAAAGATGAGTGTCTTACTGGCTAGTCCAGACCCTACAAAAATACATACAGCCACTTTTTAACCCTATTTCTTTGAAAGACGCATTTGCAAGAGTGCCTCCAGATGGATCCCACTGCACGTTCAAGCTGCTTTTTTTAAAATTATTTTCTCCTTAAGCTTTAGCAGCCCATGTGTCAGACTGGAATGATGCATGGGAAAGGGTCTTTGTATTTTCTTTACTGATTTAATCACAAGGGACTTATGGAATAGCTCTCCCCTCCCTCCTCTTCTCTTCTGGACAGCCAAAATGCCGGCACAGCCATACACCGCCGGTGCAGTTGCACCCAATTTTGCCCCCTGGTGGAACCCCGGCAAAGATGAGCTGCCAGGGAAGTCTGGCAAAGGGCAGGGAACAAACTCTCCCCTCGGCTCGCCATGTGCAAACGCGCTGCAGGCAGGCGAACCCAACAGAGATGCAAACAGGACTTGGCCCCGACTGCCTCCCCTGGGCGAGTACAGGGTGACCCTGGGCTGGGCTGGGCGGCAGCGTGGAGGGCACCCGAGACCGGCCTCCTTGGCAGCCCCAGAGAAGAAAGTAAAGGGAGCTCTGCCAGCGCAGTCACAAACCCGGCTAATTTTATAAAGGGTCTCCTGTTAAAAAGTGGAAGCTGTAACAGATCAGCAGTGCTAAGGCAACCAAGACTGACGACTGGCAGCTGCCACCCAGGCTGTGGTTGCCCTCGCAGCACGTGCAGCCAGGGAGACATTTTGCCAGGTACGATGGACCATAGGGCATGGAAAAGGTACAGGGAAACAAGGCAGCCGAGGAAGTGGCGCAAGGAGCAAAATGTACTTTGACTTTCCCACCCTGCTGCAGCTCCAGAGAGTTGTTTAATTTCCACAGTATATTAAGTCGCAGTAGGTTTGAGCTACCTCCAAAACATCAAATCACACTTTGTTAGCAAGCACAGCCCTTTGCAGCCCCCAGTCCTGCGATTATAGCTCTGAAATGAGGAGAAATTGCAGAGAAGAGAACTGCCCCCTCCAACGGTGCCAGCAATGCGGCACGCCAGCGCCCGCTCAGACCCTCGGGACCTCCGCTTCCGAAGCAGACCTGGACTTTCGCCTGCTGGTCAGGCTGCCCAGGACCGACTCCTCACTGAAGGCCCCTTCAAAGGCTGACAGGATGGACTGGCGAAACTTCTCCTTGAAATCCGGCCCCACAAATACGTACAGGATGGGGTTGATGCAGCTGTTGAAGAAAGCAAGGCTGGAAACCAAGGGGATCCCTATGTAAAGGGCCATTTTCATCTCATGACTGGAAGAGTTTTTGGATATTTCCAGCAAGGAGAAGACGTGATAGGGGAAATAACAGAGAAAAAACGAGACTGTGACAGCAATGATAATTCTGTATGGCTTTGCAGAGTTGGCTAACTGCCTTCTTTTCAGCTTGACAGCAACAATGCTGTAGCAGATGAGAATCACCGTGAAAGGGACGAGGAACCCGCATAAGAATCGTGTTATGATCATTGCTTTATGCCGCATCCTCCACAGCCTCCGCGTTGCCTCGGACGTGTAGTCATCGGACAGTGCAAAATTATTATAGCAGCTGGTGATGTTCCTGGAACTGACCACAGTGTCCCGAAAGACGAGGTACGGGGAGCTGAGGAGGAGAGCCAGGACCCACGTCCCCAGGGCGATCCTGGCTGCCAGCTCTGGGCTCCTGCGGTTGTGAGACCAGACGGGAAAGGCCACAGAAACGCAGCGGTCCATGCTGATGACCGTCAGGAGGAAGACGCTGGCGAACATGTTGAGGAACGCGATGGTGCTGTTCAGCTTGCACAGGAGCTTCCCAAACGGCCAGTGGAAGCCCAGAGCAGTGTAGGCAATGCTGAGGGGCAGGAAAAAGGTGAAGATGAAGTCAGCAATGGCCAAGTTGAGGAACCAGACGGAGTTGACCGTTTTCTTCATCTTGAAGCCTGCAATCCAGATGACGAGGCCGTTCCCTGTCACCCCCAGCAAACAGGCGATGCTGTACACCACCATGGAGAGGACATGCATGCTCTTCTGGAGGCCGGAGTAGTAGTCGTGGGCCGTGGCGTTCTCAGACTGCACGGTGGGGGAACTGGCAGAGAAGGGTGAAGGGGAAGAAGAGACGCTTTCCATCTCCAGCAAGCCAGAGTCCTGAAATCATAACAGCACACACTGCTATTATCTGCAGCTCCTATGGCTCAAGAGAGGTGAAAATCTTTGCTAGCAACTCTACACAAAATGTATATGCAAAGCCAGATTATATAACTTAATATATAACTAATAGAAAGTCCTTCTCTATAGCATCTGCATCTGCATGTCACAGAAACCACCGTGACCAGAGAAACCGACCCAGGTTTTGCTGTCTGCGTCGGCGCTGTCGGAACACCACCTCCATGAAGGGCCTACGACAGCAACCCGACGCGGGCCAGCAGCACAACCATGGAAACCCTAATCCCACAGCTGTGACGAGTCCTCCTCGGATGACCAACGACAAATTAAGAGAGCAAAAAACATCTAAACTGATAAAGTTAAAAGACTGTTCAACAAGTACCTTCCAGGGAGGCGCGTTCTAGGAGGCAGAATGGTACCCGAGGTGTGTTCCGGCATAACCGTCAGCCCTGTGCCCACAAACCGCCCTCCTGGTGAGCCCAGGAGTCGCCTCGCCCCTCCTGCTCGCCGCGGCACCCCACCCCGGCACCCCGCCTCGGCAGTGCCGGCAGGACTCACCGCCGCGCCGCGCTCCCTCGCCGCTCTGCCCGCAGCGGGTGGTCTCGCCTCCTGGCTGACTCCCCTCTGAGACGCCGCTCCTCTCCGGAGAGTGACTCACGCTGCCTCGTCCCATTTTCCCATGGCTTGGGATCACGAGGAATTTAGTAGGATCCCTTATTCCCTAATCTTGTTCCTCAATTTGTGGCGCATCGATTTAACCCCCGAAGCCCCAGTGGTCGCAGGCTCCCTCGGGCCGGTTGGCCAAGCCCAAGCGCTAACTTGGCTTTGAAGCCCGAAGAAAGCACGGCCCCTCTCCTGCCTGCGCGACTCGTCCCCCCCGAGGCAGCTCCCTTCCTCCTGGGCACCCGGACACCCCGCCAGGCCCCGGGGCTGCCCTGCCGCGGCGGGGGGGACACGGGGCAGGCTCTGCGCCCCACGGCGCCGGTGCTGCCAACCCCTGCCGCGGCCCGGCACTCCTGCTCGCCTTGAGACATGGCTTGGGCCAGCGGCTCGGCCAGGGGGGGCCTGGGGGCGGCTGGAAGCGCTCCCTGCCCGACGGGGGTGCGGGGTGGTGGGGGGCTCCCGTCCTCCGGCTGACGGGGGAGGCGAGCGGCCCCCCCCGGATGGCGGGGCGCTGGGAACACCCCAGGGCTGGGGGAGACCCCCCCCCCCGGGGGCGCACGGCAGGCGGGGTGACGGCAGCGGGGTGACGGCAGAGGAGGTGGTGACGGCAAAGGGGTGACGGCAGCGGAACCCCCGCCCTCCCCAGCCAAGGTCACCCGCGCCCCGGCCGCCACGTGCTGGCAGCGCCGCCAACCCCACCTCGGCGCGGACCAATAGGACGCGGGGAGGTGGAGGGACGCGGCGCTGATTGGCCCCTACCAGGGCGGAGCTAGGTTCTGATTGGTCGAGGCGCGGAGAGGCGTGTCTGAGCGGTCTATGCTAGGGACGCGGGCTCCCGCGCGGCGGCGGAGCGGGACCGGCCTTCAGCGCGGCGGGAGGGTAGGGGCCGTGCGGGGCCCGGGGCGGAGCAGGGCACCAGCGGGGCACCCCGCTGCGGGGTGGGAGCCGGGCAGCGCTGCTCCCCACCACCGGTGTCAGGGCAGGGGGAGGGCGTCAGCGGGAGCCTGTCAGGGATGCGGGAGGTGATGGAGCCGCGATATGGGGCGGGGGGTGTGTGTGCAGACCCAGGTGGGGATGGAGCCTCAGGGCTGGGGTTTGCCCCTGCAGCAGGTGAACTGTCAGGGCCGGACCGGTGTCCCACCGTGAGGGTGGAAATGGGGGGTTTCATCCTGGGTGGGGAACGGGGAGCTCTGTCACCCCCTGAGCCTTCTGCAGGTTTGCCAAAAGCGCTGGGTGCAGGTACTGCTGCGACCTGTGCCGGGGGTACACGCGGGACACAGCCGTCCTGCTCAAAGCCAGCGCACTGCACCCTGCCCATTCCCTTGTAGCCCTTTCCCCACCCAGCCCAGCTTTCTGACAGTGGGGGGTTCCTCTGCCAGCAAGGCCCCGGGCTCGGGGAGGAGGACGGCCAGGCAGGCAGCATGCAGCAGGCCCACACTGAATGGACTTCAGCAGCTTGGCACAAGCAAACTAAGTCCGATTGCTTAATAAGCTGCTCACGGCCCTGTGCTGGCCTTGCAGGGTTAATGGGTAAAAAGATGCATTGTTGTCAGCCAAGGCAGAAGCTGGGCTGTCATGCCTGCCGAGGAGCTTGTGCTCTGCATTATAACGCTAGCAGTGGTCGCACGGAGGGGGCCAGAGGGCTGCTGCCAGGCCTGGGCATCACGCGTGGTGTGGAGTCAGGCTGAGGCAGGGCTGCTGCCTCTCGGGGCTCAGCTCCACAAGCCATGCTTGCTTCAGTTAGGGTTTGGGGCAGGACTCTGACCTGCTGGGGGTTTGCCCTCATGGCTGTGCACAAGGGAAAGCAGCAGAGAGGTTTAAGTGTGCTGAGGAATGCAGCGAACATTAAAATTGAGGTCTGTGGGTATGAGTGCTTCACTGCCCTTGAAATTAAACAGCAGTTTTAATAAGATACCCTTACATCCATGAGGGCATTTGCTAGCATTTCCTAGAAGCCCTAAGACTCACGGATATACAGGAGCAAGAGGGAAAGGCATTGTTCGTGTTGCTGGTGCAGTTTGGTCCATGCATGGGTTCACCACGTCCCCAAGTGTCTGGGCAGGCGCTGCGGGCCTGGGTGGGGGGACCCCAGGTGGGGCGGTAATGGAAGAGTATCAGAAATGATCAAAGCACTATAATGAATGAACCGGTCCTAAATCAGTGGGGGAATCCTGAGAGCTGGTGTTTTCCTCACCCAGTGGGCCCCAGCCCGTGGCTGGTCCCTCTGTCTTTCGGGGAAGATGTGGGATAGGAGCAGGCAGGGTGCAGGGATGCAGCACGGAGGCACCCAGCCCCGCTGCCATCCCAGCCCATTCTACAAACTCCCCTGTCTGCTGGCAGGTGACCTTGGACCCAGCAGGAGGATGGCAAACTCAACACAGGCCGACAGGGGCCTCCCCAGCGCAGAGCTCTGGGCCTCCCATAACAGGATGGTGATGGAGCCACTCGACAGCAATGACCCAGAGGTGAGAGCCCCTTCCTGGCCCCTGCCCAGTAGCTGCTTTATTCATCCCCTAGACAGCTGTGGGGATGCTTGAGCCAGGGATGTGGCAGGGAAATGGTCCAAGGCTGAGCTGGTGAGACCCATCCATCCTCTGTGCCCCCTCTGCCTGCAGTGAGAGGTGGAGGGAGGGCATCCTCCAACCATGTGCAGATAACATGGTCATAACTTCGCATCTATTGCTCATGCGCCTCTGCTTGAAGCTCTAATGTCTACACCAGAGCAGCTGGCCCACCAGGCCATGTGGCAGTTGCCCTTCACTCTCTAGCCCAAATGACAGCTGAATTATCTGGCAGCTTCCTGGCAGGTAGAAACCCAAAATATGGCCTGTGACTGAACATATGAACTATTTGGGATCAGCTGTACCAAGAAGGGATCTCATCTCCCTTCTCCAGAACATTTCCAGGCCCCTCTCCATCACCCTGTCCCCTCCGAGGGTACATCCCCTACCACAGAGCACCCACATCTCCGCGCAGAGCCAACAAGGGTAAAGCTGTCTCTCTCCCCTCCCAAAGGTGCACAGCATCATCAAGAAGGAGAAGCAGCGGCAGAGGCTGGGGCTGGAGTTAATCGCGTCGGAGAACTTTGCGAGCCGAGCGGTCCTGGAGGCCCTGGGATCCTGCATGAACAATAAATACTCCGAGGGCTACCCAGGACAGAGGTACGGGGCTGAGGCAGAGTCCCACCCAACCCAAACCCTCACAGGGAGGGGAGAAGAACCACCCATGCTGCCAGACCTCACCTTTGGAGAGGAAGCAACGTCCTGGTGCTGGCAGCCAAGCTCCTCCAGGGCAGGATCTGACCCTCCCAGCTTCTGTCCTCGGCCACGCATGGGACAATCTCAGCAGGGTCACATCTGCTGCAGCTGCTGTCCCGGTGGCTGCCGCAGCCATGGCATCACCAGGTTCTCCACAGCTTGGTCACAGGGTTTGGTTTAACCCCTGCCCCGTCCTTTACCGGCAGGTACTACGGTGGGACGGAGTTTGTAGATGAGCTGGAAAGGCTGTGCCAGAAGCGAGCCCTCCAGGCATACCGGCTTGACCCCCAGAAGTGGGGCGTCAATGTCCAGCCCTACTCAGGTAATGGGGCACTTGGGAGAGCCAGGCCAGCTGCACTGGCCTCCGCACACCCTAGCACCCATAACCGGCCCGGTGTGCTCTCGCTGCAGGGTCACCCGCGAACTTTGCGGTGTACACGGCCCTGGTGGAGCCCCACGGCAGGATCATGGGACTGGACCTGCCCGATGGGGGCCACCTCACCCATGGGTTCATGACAGACAAGAAGAAGATCTCTGCCACCTCTGTCTTCTTCGAGTCCATGCCCTACAAGGTACAGAGATGCAGAGCCACGATGCGGTCGTCATAAGCGTTAGTGCCTCTTAACGTTAAAAGTACCAGCGTCAGGCTCCCGGCACCCCCTCCTGCAGGATGGTGCTGTGGCTGATCTTCATCCGTGCCAAGGTGGCTGAACCCTCCTCTTCCTCTCCCAGGTCAACCCCAAGACCGGTTACATCGACTATGACCGACTGGAGGAGAACGCCCGCCTCTTCCACCCCAAGCTGATCATAGCAGGTAAGGATCAAACCCTTACCAACCGCCCTGGTGACACCCCCTGGGTGGAGGTGGCTCCCTGAAGCCAGTAGCACCCTGGTAAGCCTATAGATGCTGCAGTGCCAGGAGGAAACCCTAACACATCCGTGCTGGCAGGTGCTTGCGTGCTTTCCAGCCCATCACAGCGCTGGACACAGGGCTGTGCCAGAGTCCTCGAGCATCTGCTCCTGTCCCCTCCACATCCCATCTCCCTGCAGGTGTCAGTTGCTACTCGCGCAACCTGGACTACGCCCGCATGCGGAAGATCGCCGATGCCAACGGTGCCTATCTCATGGCCGATATGGCCCACATCAGCGGGCTGGTGGCTGCCGGCGTGGTGCCCTCCCCCTTTGACCACTGCGACGTTGTCTCCACCACCACCCACAAGACCTTGCGGGGCTGCAGGGCCGGCATGATCTTCTACCGCAAAGGTGCCTGACCTGGCCAGGGAGCTGGGAGAAATGCTCTGCCCAGGCCAGAGGGGCTACAAAGTTAAAGTTCCTTCCTGCTCTAGCTGGGAAGGAGGGAGGGCAGGAAGGTCTGGGGCCTCCTGGGAGCACCTGGGGAGCTTACCAGGGCCAACCATGGCCCAGATTTGAAGAGGAGCAACCACCATCCCTGCTCTGGGAGGCCAGGGGGTGAAAGCAGCTCGTGGGAGAAGGGCAGCTGTGCTGCCTTGTGAGCGACCCTGCCCTCCCCTCCTGCAGGCACCCGCAGCGTGGACCCCAAGACGGGCAAGGAAACACTCTACAACCTGGAGAGCCTCATCAACCAGGCAGTCTTCCCCGGGCTGCAGGGAGGCCCGCACAACCACGCCATCGCAGGTACGCATCTGGGCTGTCTGCGAGCTCCGGGATGGCAAAGGGAGATGGCAAAGATGTCCTGGCAGGGGTTTGACCCCCAGCAGTAGCGAAGGGGGCTCCAGCTGCCCCGAGGGGCTCGCAGCCCGGAGATACTGGGGCAAGGAGCAGCTGGCTTGATCCAGCATTGCCCGAGGAGCAACATCAGGCTTGTCCCATCCTGCCTTTTGGCTCATGGCAACGCCGCCAGCCTGGTGAGGGGAAGGGACTGTCCATCAGTTTGCGCAGCTTCCAGGATGACTTCTGCTGGCGGTGCCACACATCCTCACCAGCTCTCCCACTGGGAGCCCCCAAAAATTCACCCTGGTCTGCCTTCCTCCCCAGGGATCGCCGTGGCGCTGCGGCAGGCCATGACGCCCGAGTTCAAGGCCTACCAGCAGCAGGTGGTCGCGAACTGCAAAGCGCTCTCGGCGGCGCTGATGGAGCTGGGCTACGACATCGTCACGGGTGAGGACAGGTCTCGGCGGCGGGACGGGGCTGACCTCTGTGCGTGGCCTGGGGTCCGAGCCAGGCCACGAGGGCAGCATGTGCGTGGACGCGACAGGCAGGGTGCTGCTGTCACAATTCCTCCAGACAGCTGCAAAACTCTTTCGAAGCAGCCCCCTCTTCCCAAGGGCAGGCACCTTTCTGCCCCCAAACCTAGGGGCAGGCCCCAGTGCAATCCCAAGCCTTTTTCGCTAAAGTCTCGTGCGGGAGCAGCACTTACCCCAATCCCACGTCCCCCACCGAACCCCTCTCTTTGCAGGAGGCTCCGACAACCACCTGATTCTGCTGGACCTGCGCAGCAGAGGCACGGATGGCGGCCGGGCCGAGCGGGTGCTGGAGATCTGCTCCATCGCCTGCAACAAGAACACATGCCCCGGTGAGGGATCCCACAAGCTCTGCCGCGTCCTGCCCCACATGCTGGGGATCTCCCGTGGCCCATGCAGAGCTTCCTGCAGGGCTCCCAGCTCCCAGTCCACTCTGGACACTGGGAACCACAAGTTGCCATGCATAGCAGTTTTGGTACCTGGTTTGGTCACACGTGACTTGTTCTGGCGCAGGTGATATCAGCGCCCTGCGCCCCAGCGGCCTGCGGTTTGGGACGCCGGCTCTCACATCCCGTGGCTTTCAGCAGGATGACTTCCGCACAGTGGCTCAGTACATCCACAGAGGTGAGGCCGGGGCCATCACAGGCAGGGGTGCATGGGGCCGTCTCAGCTCCAGCAGCAGCCCGGGGCCAGGGCAGCTCCTCTGGGCAAGGAGGCACAAGCTGGGCGGCTTCCCCAGCAGCTGGCGAGGGAGCGCACACGCAAGTGAGGAGTAACTGTCCCACCTGCACATCTGGATGTGGGAGAGGGCATCTGGCCACAGCTGGGACCAGCCAAACCCTCCCCACTGCACAGGCAGCAGGCTGAAAGCCTGGATTAAAACTGTACCTTTCACAGTCTTGTTCCAGTTGTCCTCAGGGGTCCCACACTGGTTTCCCAGGGCAGCAAGTCCCTCGCAGCCCTGCTCCTTCCCTCCCGCACGTCTCAGGGAGCAGCCCCGGCGCTGCTGCGGGGTGTGCAGGGCCAAGCCCACAGCCCAGCCTCGCAGGCTCCCTGCAGCAGGGCTGGGAGAGGTGCGGGATGCGGCGAGGTGTTGCAGCCACGAGGGCTGACCAACATGTCTCCCATCCCGGCAGGGATCGAGTTGACGCTGCGCGTGCAGAAGGACATGAGCCCCAAGGCGACACTGAAGGAATTCAAGGAGAAACTGGAAGAGGAGAAATACCGGGGGGAACTGAAGGCACTGAAGGAAGAGGTGGAGGCCTTCGCAGCGACCTTCCCGCTCCCGGGGCTGCCTGTCCTGTAAGGGGAGGCACCCGTGCCCGCTCCCGGAGCCATGCCAGTACCTGGGACCATGGCACACCCGCACCCCCAGCCCGAGACCAACGCCCCGGTGCCTTCTCCCAGCACCTCCCTCCTGGCACTGGCTGCGGTGCAGCAGCAGCTCCTTGTTTGGCTCTCACCCACCTCTCCCTTCCCGTTTGGGGCACGAGACCCCCCTGAGCATGCCCCCACCACAGGGGAAGCAGCCCTTTCACCACTCAGTGTCACAACTGGGATGGAGCACCAGGTAACCCTCAGCCTCACAGCCCGGCCTGGGTTTGGCCCAGCTCTCGCTGGCCGTGGGAGCGGCAGACGACCGTGGCCAGGAAGGACGCGGGAGTCCACCGCTGCGGGAGCCACCCACCTGCAGCCAGGCGCTGCACTCAGCTGCGCGAGAGACTTCACAGCCGCTAAAACTCTCCCTGGCTTCTGCCTCGAGGATTCCCCTTCGTGCAGGCAAGCCCGCTCTCCTTTTGTGCCTTCCAGCCTCTGCAGGCTTTGACAAGGCCAAGCCTTGTCCCAAACCCACTGAGAACAGCCCTCCCGGGATCGCCATCCCGTCCTAGCCAGCGTCTCTGGTATCTTCGCACACCTCTGAGCACAAAGCTTAGGTAGAACCATTTTTTAATAAGCAGGGTAAAATTAAGAATTTAACCACAATGTATGACAAGAATTATAAGCTTTAAAAAATACAACCAATTTTTTTTTTTGTATTTCAAAAATATTTGAACCCAAATAAATAATTTTTTTTTTTAAAAGTACATTTCTCAGACTAGTCATTTGGTGTTAACATCTGTTAAACTCTTGTGCAGTAACACTTACAGCACGACACTAAGACATGCTTCTTGGATTTCTCCCGGTCACACTCGCTCTAACTACCGACGCAAGCATTCGGCACGCACAGGCACACACACGTAACTCAACATGCAGTAATAGGATACAGTGCTTTAAAATAAGATAAGAATTCATCACAGCCTCCTCGCAGCCCTCAGAGGCAGCTCTTAGCCCAGCCCCATCCCCGTGCCGGCAGCGAGGCGGCCGGCGGGACCGGGTACCCTGTGTTTCTGCCTTCCAGTTAAAACGCGTCTCGGGGACCAGCGTGCAGTGGGTTTGCGAACCCTGCGATACTGGGGTACAGTCTGTTGCTCTGACATTGTGCTACCAGGGCACGGCGCGGAGCAGGCGCTCTCCCTCAGCCGGGGCAGCTCGCTGCGTTTCCCATTGCGCCTTATTACAGGAGCCTTTTCAAAGCCCTGCTACAAGCCCCAGGTCCTGCCCAGCTCTCCGAGACGCTGAATCCACAGCGTGGGCTGTCACCCACCACCAGACCGGGGGCTCAGGGCCCCCCACGCTCAATGAAACCCAAAGAACTGGCCTGGGGGCATGGAGCCAGCAGCTTTCACCCCTCAAGCGCCTCTCCCACCCCTTACAAAATGGTGAATATTGCTAGAGTATAGGCAGTACTTCCCTAGTCAAGGCAAGACAGCTTTGGAGCTGCTTAGAAGTGATTGCTACAGGATGAAAGTAAATCCGAGCACTATTCTCTGAGAACTGAAACCTGTGTAGGGTTAATATCCTATGGCTGACGCTCCTCGGAGTGGGATCGGAAAGCGGCAGCCTAGTGTAGCATAGAGCAGGAGCTGGAAGTCCATCTCCCAACGAAGGAAAGCGGAGGAGTAAGAAAAGGGAGCCCTGCCCTCCTGGCCAGTCAGCAGACGGCCAGGGGAAACCTTTGCTCTGATGAATTCTCCGTCAGGCTTAAAGCTTCCTCTCCCTGACAGCCAGCAAAGAGAGAGGAGGGAGCCAGAGCCGGTGGCGCGGGAGGCAGGGGCATGCTGGCAGCACTCACGGAAGCAGGCGAGGGCCATGCACAGCACTGCTGGCTCTGGCAGCTGGAGGGTCGGTGCGGGAGGGCTGGCGAGTATTGCACTGCGGCCACGAGGAACCTGCCCTGCTTGCGGTGGAAGGATGGCTGGAGGGCAGCGCGCGGCGCTCGGACGGTGCGGTGCAAGCCGACGAACACACATGCCAAGATTCATTGCGGGAGCTGTTAGTGCGAAGATCGTAACTTGTTATAAGTCTGCTAATATCAGAAACTAATGAGGTAACACAGTGAAGATGAGAAAAAAGTCTTAAAGTGCCAATATAGGAATCTTTACTATACAGGAGCAGAAGGTCAGACAGAGAAATTACTGAGCAAAGAGGAATTCAGCTCCCGAACCACCAGCTGCACTCAGACTCCCCTGATTTCTGCCGCCGTTATGGGCACCACAAGCAGCGAGGGCAGGCTGGGCTCCGGCTGCACTGAGGTGCCACAGCCTGATGTAACCCCCCCTTTCCTGGGGTCCAAGCTCAGAGGTTACCCTGCCCTGAGCCAGCGTTAGGAGGACAAGCACTCCAAGGCGTGTTTCCCCACAGCTCCCGCTTGACAGCCGAGTTGCAGGTAGTTGCAGGTAGCGCAGAGCTCCCGTTTCAAAACCGCGACATCCCAGCAAAGCCCCCAGGGCATCCTCCCAAATCAGAGCTGCTTTGTGGCAGAGAGATGAAGCAGGTCAGACAGGTGGTAGTGCAAGTATTGCTCAACACAGCCTTGAATATCAGATGCTACTGGTTTGATAGAGGGAGCAAGAAGTGAATTATTTATCAATTTATGAGTGCAGCTGAACACCACAGGTAGAGACCACTGTGACTAAGAGATCAGCCAACACTAATCATCGATCCTGCTCCGCCGCTCTGCGCTGTCAGCCTGGAGGAAGACGTGAGTGAGTCAGCAGGAAAAAAGTTCATCCCTCCCTCCTCAAACCCCAATAGCATCAGGTCATTTTCCAGCAGGAAACAAGCTCCCGTGCTGAGCACTTCTCCAGAGCTGCGGGTCAGGCAGGACGCAGGGAGCTTTCGTCTGCCCAGCGTCACCTGCATTACTCGTTTACTGAGATGCCTCTTGCCCCGGGGAATCTCGCCTCAGCTTTAGTGTGGAAGCCATTTTGGTGCAGATGAATTGACAAGGGGACACCTCAAGTCACTTCTGAAAGCAGGCATTTTCGATGGACACGGAAGTCTTTCACCAGCAGACACAGCTCACACACAACAGGACGGCACAGTTAGGAAATGAAAAGGCCTTTAAAAACGCTTTAAAGGCGTGCAGCCCTGCGCACAGGCACACCGCTCACCTTCAGTGAAGGTGATGCCACACTGCTTCCCAGCTGTGACCTAAAAACACCACCACAAGCAACCCCTGACCTTGGAAATCCCTCTGGAGCACCACAAGCTCAACTTGCCTGGCTGAGCAGGCCTCACTGTAAGTCACCAGAAACAACACTAACATTTAAAGTAGTCTTTCTGCCCTGTTGGTCTATACCTCCCGCACTGCCCCAGACAGACCTTTCCAGGCGAGAGAAAGAGGCAGCAGCAGAAGTGAAGTGCAGATGCTGGCGCCAGATGGCAGCCTCCCCAGGAAGCTCCTCGCCTTCGGGACACAGGTTTCGGAGCAGCGTGGTTGTCACAGCAAGTTTCAGTGGGGTCTAAGCCACGCTGACAAACCCCAGTCCCTACACAGAAACTTCCCCAGGCATAGAAGGAACATCACATTCATTCCAGCACTGCCTCACACCATCACAATAAACAGAGGTTTAAAAAAAACCCAACCCAAACAACGCATCAGCTCGTCTTGTATGATCTCAGCTGTTCTCACCAATAAATAAAACCACGGCTATCTTTCCTAGCAAGGCTTTTCTTGCTTAGAAGTACCACAGGGGCCGCTACCGCCACACGGCACTGGGCAGAGCAGAGTGAGCCTGGGACCGGTGGCCAAGGAGCAGCAGCTCCTACGAGACTCCAGAGGGAAGCACTGCACCCGGGCACAAAGCTTTCGGCACTGACAGAACAACCTGGGAGCGTCACCACGCCGATGGCACAACCTTTATGGCACAGGCAGCGGCGTAGAAGCTTTGAAAGGAAAGTCCTTGGCATCCACGCTCAGAGAGTGGCAGTTCTGCCCCGTCCAGAGCTACCCAGGAGTGCCCCGGGAGAGGTAGTCGAGACACGACAAAGGCTCGGCCAGAAGCAGCATGCAGCAACGCTGACCCTGCTTCACCACAAAGCACAAGTCAACTCCCCGACATAAAAAAAAAAACAAAAAAAAACCAAAAAATCAAACTATTATGGATACAATGTGGAATCCAGTACATTCATCCCCGATCTCTCCTGAGCACTAGTATCTCACAGCCAGGCAGCCTGTTCTAACAGCCTGCTGTCTCACAGCGTAGCTTCAGCTGAATTGCACTGTTCCGTTTCCCCATCACAAAAAGCACCTAAAAATGAGGGTCCCCCTCACTCTGTTCAGTTCCCCTCTCCTTAAAAGGCCACCCTCGACCTCACATGCTTTGAGGATTCCCAGTCTCCCTCCCACCCTTCTCGGAGGTTGCCCAGCAAATAGGACGTGACAAATTGACAAGGCACAGTGCTCTACATTCACAGCAGCAGGCGCCTCGGTGGCCGCCGGCGTTAAGGAGTCCTTCCATGTTCCAGATTTTAACAAAGCTGAGAGAAACTGGCAAATGCTTTCTGGAGAGAAGCACATGTGCCTCCACTGCTCTCCCACCCGTCCAGGGACAACCCGTCCTGGGAAGCACCAGGAAACTCAGAAAAACGCAGGAAGGGCCACCATCCGCTACCGCTGCACACAGATGGGTAACTGCAAGCTGCCACCCTACCAGGGAACTTCCGAGCGACACTCACACGAAACACTGGTGGATTAAAACTTCACATGGCCTTTACATCTCCCCTCTGGTCTCCGCCCTGGCTCTGCGAAAGGGAGCAACAGCATTTAGGGCTCTGGCAGAAGCATGCAGTGCACTGCGTTATTTTGAGGGCTGCACGCTAGTAAGTATTGATCCCCAAGACAGCCCACCTCTCTCTCCATGCCATAATCCCCCTGGGATGCTGCCATGATATGCTTTAAAAGTTAATAGTGCCCCTTCTAACATTTAAAACCAGCGTGCCCGGTGTTTTATGTGATGGAACATCTACATTCTTGGCTACAGGGAACCGCACAGAAATCCAGTCCCTCAGACATCGATTTCTGTGGAGCAGAGACACTTGCAAATGCATCGGCTTCTTTGCCCCTTCCCGACGTATGAGAGCTACTGCAGACAGCGTCAATGTCAAGCACGGATGAGCTTCATCAGACTCTGAGTACGCAGGTAGATAGCCCGCACAAGGCTAGATTTTGTACAAAAAGCTGGGAACATAGTCAAATCTGAGCAGAGGGTTCACCCCCTGGCCGGGTTCCTGAATGTACTGCAGCTTCAGCAGCTCAGCTAAATACTGTACAATTTTGATATCTTCATTGGCAAGGCCCAGTTGAAGCTTCAGAAAGTTCATCCTGCGATTCACAACAGATTCCTCTGGTTCCCTTTCACTGATGGGAAGGTGCAAATGATGGCAGAAGGTGAAGAGGAAAGCTTTTGAACACAGCTGGGTGAGGATGCTTTGGACGTGCATATAGTAGGTGCTTCCTCGTTTGATCTGCGTGCGGTGGTCTGCCAGCCGGGACACCAAGGTGCCTTTGTAAAGCGGGCAGCGGAGAGTCTTACTGTCGGCGTCCAGAATGCTGACGTACCGGCTGTATCGGCTCAGGGCGTGCAGCACGTTCACCCCGGCAGGCGACACCATCCTGAAACAGCAAAGAGAGAGGTCACAGCTGGAGGGGACCAGACAGTTAAGCAGCAGACTGTGGCCATGCCCCTTGTATCGCATGTACCTTCCCTCTACCTTGTGAGCTGGTGCAAGAGCCTCTGTGGGCAAATAAAGTCTAGCATGGATGAGAATGGCCGAATAGCCTCTCCAGCTTGCCAGATCCCAAAGAAACCTTGATCCCCTGGATCTGCACGTGCGCTGGTCTGCACCGTGTGCGCACTACTTCATAAACCACCGCGCTTCGGGGCAGCTTCCTCCCTCGGCGACATGGAGAGGGAGTCATAGGACATCTCTGGTGAACAGAAGCAAATCTTGCAGCAGCCAGTAGCTTCTGGACGTGACAACAAGGACTCAGAAACCCAAACCAGCCCTACCTTGCCAAGAGCTCCACTTTCTCCGCGTATCGCTGTTTTGGGAGGGAGCTGCTCTGAGGTGGTCAAAGCCCTGAGCGGAGCAAAACCTTCTGTCCCTCCTTTAAAGAGGGAACCATCCTTAAACCAGAACATTCCCTGGCTGAGCCTGGGCATTTTTCATGCAGGTGCAAACCCACAGCACATTCACAACATACAATTCTCCAACAAGCATAAATTAATGTTATTTAAATGCAAATTACAAACCTACGCAAACTCTACCTTCTGCTCCTCAATTCTGCGTAGTTAAAGTCACTCGGTTGAGATACAGCTCCCAGACTCAAACTAGGAGCCCCAACTGCTGGTGTAAGGGCTGACCCTGTGCCCAGGCAGCGTCTGGCCTTAGGAGACGCAGCACCCTTACCAGAATAATTAATTTAGCCTCTAAGTTCCTTCCCAAAGCACTTGTACAAATGGTTTGCTGAAAGCACCCACGTTAAACTCAACACTTAATTAACATTCCACAGAGGAGAATTTAAATGACTGACAGATTACAAGCAGTTCCATAAAAAAAAAAAAAAAAACAACAAAAAAAAACAGACTTCTGTTTATAAAAATTGCGTCTAACCACAAACATTGAGCAACGAGTGAACACTCAGGGCTTTTAAAAACCTCACCGACAGACAGAGAATTTTGGGAGCAGTTGTTGGCAGAGCTGTCATCCTGCCACACGAGCACAGAAATGAGGGTAAACTCGCAGCTTAGGATAATTTCATCAGCCACAACTCCCAGCGACACAATGCTCAGCAGTCCAGAAAGCAGATTTCTGTATTTTGATTTTCGTGCTGCTCAGAAACACTCCTTCAGGAGCTATTCCAGCCCAGCTCTGAGCAATGGGCTGCCACTCTGACTCATGTTTTCCATGTTGGTGACAGCAATGGCCATTCCCTGTCATACCTGCACCCAAAGCACCAGAAAGCATCCTGGTAACACACAAAGAAAATCCTTTTCATAACACCAACAAAGGCAGGGCAAAATCTTGAGAGCTGAGCAATCGCTATTTGCTAACATAAACCATGAAACCACATTTCAGGATTGGGGGTGGGGGAAGGGGTGCTTGCTTTCACGATGGTCCTCACCCTGAGCAGAAGTTTCCTTTGCATCTGAACTGCAATTCCAACACCGTGGCCCGCACAGCTCCGCGGACCTTTTTTCCTGCACTAAGGCATGTTATAAATAAGTCTCTGTCCATCTGCACCCCTTCGAAGAGAGCCTAGCAGCTCTGCACCTCTGCCCTTCCCACAACACCCGGCCAGCACACCCTTGCCAACACAGCCCAAGGCACTGGCACTCCAATTTCTGACCTACCGATCTCATCTCTTCATCAGGGTCCACAAGGAAAAACCCTCCTCATATCAAAGCATCTATTTAAAAAACAAAATTCTAGCTAGAAATGCCAGAAGAGTCTCAGCAGGAGACAGGGGAAAGCCAAGCACACAAGGGATGCCAGGAGCACTCTTATCAGATCATCCAGGAAACAAGCAGGACTCACGTGTTTGTTCTCTGCTTCGCCAGGCTAAGACCTAAACCAAAAGGAAACCTCCTGGCCGAATAACTAGTATGAGCCAGGCAGCAAGCACGTAGCAGATGTTTTAAATATTAACTCTCAAGTGAGGCTGGATATAAAGAGACAGACAAATCTACTCCCCTTCCAAATATGCCCCATAAGCAGAAACTCATGGCAGCTGCATAGGTAATTAGACAGAGACCTCCCCTGCGCATCAATTCCCCTCTGAAATTCCTGCTTTGGAGATGAAGTTTTTATCATACACCTCAACACTGATAAAGCAAACAGATCCTTGATTTACCTCTGGAGTCCGATCAGTTTCCACTTCTGGAAATCCACAACGTGCAGAGGGGAAGTGACCCAGTGCTTCACAGGCTTGGCGTAAATGCCACAGTTCGGCACGAAGATGGAGAGCGCCGTCACAAGCTTCTTGACTATCGCTTCCTCTTCCCCCAGCACGATCAGGGTCCTCCCGCTGAGCAGGGAGTAGATGGCAGGGTGAGCGAAGGGGTACTGCCTGATGAAGCGCAGTGCGTTCTGGCCAGCCTTTTTTTTGTGCCTTTCACTCGCCTGACAGGCGGGGTGAGCAGGAGAAGGGGTCCTGTCAGAGCACGTGGAGGCAGCGCTGCTGATATAGCTCGTGGAGTCCGAGCACTCATCCAGGCTGCTCTTACTGACCTCCCTGCTGCCTGTCAGGTAGCGCGAGTCAAGCTCGTAGGGCAGGAGCCCCCCCGAGATGCCGTCGTGGGAGGGAAAGCCCCCGAAGCTCCCACGCAGCCCCTGCTCAGCCTGCCGGTACGGCTGCGGGGGGATCCTGACCACCCCATCCTCGTCACAGGGCTTCTGTCCCAGGTCAGGCAGAGGCTCAAGGAAGTTGGGACTCTCCTTCCCGATACAACAGGCAGAGTCAACCTGCACTAAGTTTTCCTGTTTTGAAATGTCTTCCTGCTCGTCAGCATTGTCCGGGTTTAGTTTGGGGGTGAAACGAAGGCCTCCCTCTTCATCATCCATGTAAGGTTCCTCATTAATGGCACTTGGGTAGCTCGCTTTGAAATCTTCTGGGATGAGCGACTCGGAGGGACACGTGCTGAGAACCTCGATGCTGTCCTCGCTGACAGTCCTCCGGCTGCCCACCTTGCTCCTGCCCACCTGGGGGCTGGGGCTGACGGGCAGGCTGGCCTGGCTCTCCGATTTTGTCAAGCCAGATGCAGACTTCTCCGTTCCAAGAACCTCGATGCTCTCACCGCTGCTGATGCTGCCTTTAATATCTGCATCGAGATAGTCCAGGTTCTCCTGGTGTTCGAACGTCACGGACTCGCTCATTTTGGGTTCTTGGGAGTCCTCGATTTCTTGCTCCATCTTGATTGGAACGCACTCCACGCTGGACTTGTAGGATCCCAGGCTAATGACCACTTTAGGAGCAGGGGACTCTTCCGAACACTTTCTATTGATGGCATCCTGACTGAGCCCCTGGCAGCCTCTGTACTGTTTTTCAGGTGGTTTTTCATCCAGAACAGATACATCCTCAAAGAGGAAGTTAGTTACGCTTTGTTGCTTTAAGAGCACCCTACTGATCTGGTCTGTCAGGAGGTAGCACACGTCACCTCTGAAAGTCCTCTCGATCTGATGCAACTGGTCAAGGGTTTGGGTGAAAAAATAAATATCGCAGAGTTCCTCCAGTGTCTTCAGCTTCTTGTCAAAGCATTTGGCAGACTTGGCTTTGATGAGCTTGGGGGTATAGGACGGCACGTGGGTGTAGAGGTGTGTTTCGCCAGGCTCGGCAAGATCGGAGGTAGTCGGGTCCTGATCGCAGCCCGCGTTGGCCTGATCCAGTGGACATTCCGGCTCATAGGGGTGGAAGTCAGACTCCTTCAACTTCCTGTAGGGATAAGACCTGATTTGTTTCAGCAGATCTTGGTGCTCAATGATAGACTTTTCCACGCTGGCCAGCTCGTTGGCCTTCTCGATGGCTTGGGTTGTATAATACCCTTTGTCATTGGCTTTCTTCTGTATCTCAGTTTCGTTGTGCAGGACAGTCCTGGTGTAGTCGAGATCTTTCAGTTTCTTTTCCAGTTCATTAGCAAAAGCTTTCCTGTTCCCCGTCTTTAGGCATTCAGAGGCTTTGGAGAACTCAGCAGAGAGTTCCTGAAACTGCTGCATGATTTTGTGCTCATCGGCAGAAATATAGGCCATGCAGAAGGGCCTCACGAAACCCCTGGCTTCGAGGTCGTACAGAGTCAAGTGGTGGACGTATGCGAAGGCCCCTTCCTTCGAGTCCCCCAGGACCACTTTGGAATCCTCCACAAAGTTCAGCTTTGGGTAGGCAGAGCCGGGGGGATGCCCCACGAAGGAAGCCTGGTAATCCACAGACATGATCCGAAGGGAAAAATAATTGAGATCGAAAGTGCCCGACACTTTGGCGTCATCGGGGATGGTCAGGAGGGGCTGGGGCCCCACTTGCTCTGAGAACTCGGAGATGAGGATGAAGTCCCGGGTGAACTTGGAGCTGGCGACCTTGGCCCAGGGGTTGGCGCCGTGGCTGGCGAAGGGGAAGAGCGGCACCGAGTACTCCTCGGGCAGGGGCGGCTCGCTGTACAGCTCATCCTCCAGCTCCTCCTCTCTGGTGAAGGCCACCACGTCAGGGGCGCTGATCATATTTCCCGCAGGAGGGGACCGACATGGAGCAGCGAGGCCCCCCCGGTCCCCCCCGCCACCGCCGCCGCCGCCGGGCCCTGCGGGAGGCCCCGCCGCAGCCCCGGCCCGCCCGCAGCCAGGCCCCCGCCGCAGCCCCTTCTCCCGCAGCCCCTTCTCCCGCCGCCGCTGCCTCACGCCTCTGCCATGGCCTGGAGCCGCCGGGAGCTGCCGGCCCCGCTGCCCCACCGGGCCCCGCTCAACCGCCGCTCCCCTCACGGACGCCGCAGCCCCGCAGCCATCTTAGGGTCACATGACGTCGCGACCTCTCACCCCGCCAACAGGAAGCGAAGCCTCCGCCTTCCCCTCACCCCTTGCCGCTGGTTTTTTTTTTTTTTTTTTTTTTAGCCTCCGCCGTCCCGTGGCGTTACTCCCCCGGGACGGGCCCGGCGGCGGGAGGCAGTAGCAAACCGAAGCGGGACGACGGGAGGATACTACGGAGGGGCGACGCGGGGCATCTTGGGAGCCGTAGTTTTCTCCCGCCACGGTGGCGCTTTACGGCAGGACGTAACGTTGAGGGAAAGCGCCCCGCCGCCCTTTGCGACAGAGCGAGCGCGGGAGTGAGGGCGGTGGGTGAGGAGAGCCCCGCCGGCGGGAACCGGCGGGAACCGGGCGGGGCGGGAGGGGATGTCCCGGGGGAGGGAGAGCCCGGCCGGGGGCGGGGGGGGGTGGTAGGCCTGCCGTGCCCCGGCTGCGGTGGGCGGGGGCCAGCCCCGGCCTGCGGGGAGGCCTCGGCAGGGCGGGAGGGGGCCGGGCAGGACCCGCCGGGTGGCCGTTTCTGGCGGGGGCGGAGGGGAGAAGCCTTCTCCAGCTCCGTGCAGCCGTGAGGGGGCTGCGCCGCGAATGGCGGCGGGGCAGCCGGGCAGAGGATGCCTCGGGCCCGCCCGGGGTCGGCGGTCGAAGGCTGAGCAGGGCCGTGCGGGGGACACTCAGGACTCAGGGATCGCTCTCCGTCCTTGGCAGGGTCCGGCCACAGGGCAAGGGCACAGCAGCATGCCTCGGCCCCGCGGGAGCCCTCGCCGTCTCCTGTAATGAACTTTCCAGCGAGGCTCTTTGCCGGCTGCGGGGTCAGGATGCTGCCGCAGCCCTGGCGTCTCTTCTCGCGGGCTGCGGAGGATGTGGCATGGCAGAGGATCCGGAAGGTCCTGTGCGTGGCTGAGAAGAACGATGCTGCCCGAGGGATTGCAGATCTGCTCTCCCACAGCAGGATGCGACGGGTAGGAATGCACCGCATCTCCCTACCGCTTCCTGATAGGCGTACAGGTCTGGCTTAGCTGGCTGGAGAGGATCAGCTCCCCGGGGCCACTGTGCAGCACAGTCCTGGCCTCGGGTGTCGTCTGTGTCTTGTGTGGTAGCCCCCGCCCACTCTGCAGAGCTTGACACCGGCAGTTCGCATCAGCACATGCCACAGCTTGCACTGCTTTTGTCTCTGGCCACTTCTGACCACGTGAGGGTACAGGAACGGCTTTTGTGGACAAACACCACTTGCCCAAATGTATTTGGGAGTCTTGGACCCCTTTTCCTTGTGATATTAGTCCAGTTGGAATTTAGCTCCCCAGCTGTGCTCCTTCTGCCTGGACTGCCTTCTCTGGCCACTGAGCTCTGTGGTGTGGGCTCCCTGTGTTGTTCCTAGCTTTGCAGTGTATGTGAAAGGCTTCAGGAACTGAAACCATCTGTTGGCGTGCGTTTCCCTGTCAGAAAGCACCGCTTCTGCAGCATCAGCAAGTGCCAGGGGTTTACTGAAGTTCACATAATAAAGCAAAGATGGTCTGTGGTTGGGAGAAGAGGAGTTCAAAGATCTCTCTCTCTGCTGCTTTGTTTTGTGACCTTTAATGGTTTGTGTAATTACTTGGTATTTCCAAGCTAAGGAACTAGAAGGTGCTTCTAGACCAGAATTATATTTGAATGAAAGGTGTTACTGAGAACTTGAGTGCTGACAGTCCCAATCAAGGAAGATATCATCCTGCTTCTGTAGAAAAAGCAGCAAATACCTAATCTAGAAACTTCCATGAGTCTCAGTTAGGTGGAGGTACTCTTGGGGACCCGGAGCTGCCACACTAATTGTCGTTTAGAGCAGGACAGTTGTTTGTCAAGACTATAATTGGCCAGCCCCATTAAACAAAGCTGGTCTTCACTGTTTGTTGTCACTATCCATGAGGAGATGACCCTGGCATCCCCTTCAGGTGTGGTTTAAAATACACTTACATTGGAAAGCACCGTTTCATTGTCTCCCTAAATGATGCAGGCAATTTCCATTCACCGTACCTTGCCTTTCTGTTTTGGCTACAGTACCTGGTTGTCACTTGCCCCATGCTTCTCTGCTGCTCTGCCATAACAGCATGTATAAAGCGAGGTGGAACACGTTTGGTTTCTGTTAGGAGCCAGAAACTCAGCAACTTTCCTTTTCCTTCTAGCGAGAAGGGTTTTCCAAGTTCAACAAGATCTATGAATACGACTACCAGATGTTTGGCCAGGTAGAGTTTTCTTTCATTCTACTTCTGGATTAGAGAAGTGCAAAATACTAGTTGTTAAAAGGCATTTGTCAGAAGTTACAGAACACATATCCAGCGACAGGGACATTTTGTCCAAAGATGAGGAAAAGTCCGATGTTCTTTTCTTGGCTCAACCACTGACTTGTTTTGTTGCTTTAAGTCTTTCAACTTTCTGGTTTTATATCAAAAATATGTTGCTGTTTAGAATTGGGAGCTTCCTACAAAAATTGAGGATAAGGCCATAGATTTAGCTGTCAGTAGAGAGAAGAGCTTGTTATGATATATTAGCAGGAGGGAGGTGTCACTGTGTAAATTGAGAACTGCATCAAGATCTCAGGGCTGCAGGTAGTTTTTAGCAAACGATGGGCACTAATTACCTTGCTCTGTCTCTTGCAGAATGTTACTATGGTGATGACGTCCGTGTCAGGACACTTACTGGCTCATGATTTTAAGCTGCCGTTTCGCAAATGGTTCGTATGTAGTACCCCCTCGCAGGAAGCAGGGCTGCCATCTTCTGCCTTCAATCCTGAGCTGAGTGAGGCACTGCGAGTGTGAGGAGTAGGGAGCAGGGAGGGACTCTGACACCGCGTGCAGAGCAGGGTGATGAGTACCAAATTTTGTATAGCATAGCTAAAATATTGTTTCAAATTACTGTCTTCAGAGTGCTAAAAAACCCTGAAGTCATAACACTGGTTAAAATACATTAAGGCAGACCCAAAGAATTAAACTGATTCCAAAACTGGATTGATGTTTTTGTGTTCTTTGTTCAACTAGGAGTTGTCCTGGGAAGTGGGGTGCTTTCTCTGTCTTCCCTCCCCTTTGTTCTTGGTGCTTGAAATAAGAGAAGTTGCATGTTTAGGGCTGCCTTCTAGATTTGCTGTTTTCTCTGGTTGCTTTTTGGTTCTGTTGCTTTTAAGTGTAACTCAGCATTTCATGTGAACTCTAAGTTGTCTAAGACGAGGCCTGTAATGAAATATATTATTAGTTCTAGTACTTGAACACCACTACCTCACAAGACAGCACCAGTTAGTGTCTCACAACATATGTTTTAGTTTTCGTTATGCACACTGTTTATCCTCTGTTTACCAGGCATAGCTGCAACCCTCTAGCTCTTTTTGATGCTGAAATTGAGAAGTATTGCCCTGAAAATTACATGGATATCAAGGTAAGTTGTTTTTAAGAGTTTCCCTGAAACTCTGAGTTCAGAGGTTAGTTCTACAAATATTGTCTCAGACAGAAGCAGGATTGTACCTTTGTCCTTAATGTCTAAGTTCTAGAGTTTAGCAAATGTATCCTGCATTTCCTAGGACTATATATGCTGTTCATTTGTGACATTGAAAGTCTCCTGCTCATGTACAATTAGTGCAGTAGAGGAACAACTACTTTGCTAAAAGTAGAAATGTTTTTTCCAACAAGGTGGAATCGGTAATTGTGTCTCAGTTTTACAAAAAATGACATTTTCAGAGAACAGACTGGTACAATCCGATCCAAGCCATGCTTTTTAACAGAGTTAGATGTAAATAAATGACTCAGTTCTTTTGAAAGCTGCCTAATCTCATGAGAGACACAATTACAAAATGTTATTGCAACAATCTATCTCTATGGATACACGCTGCATTTCATGTTCAGTTCATGAGTCATTCTAAAATTAAATGACAAAGCATGTGGCCTGGTATGTCTCACTCTGTGTTGTTTTCTCGCTTCAGAGAACCCTTGAACGAGAAGTCCAGCAGTGCCAAGCTCTGGTGATCTGGACTGACTGCGATCGAGAAGGGGAGAACATTGGCTTTGAGATAATTCACGTCTGCAAAGCTGGTGCGTAGAGCATTTTCTGCATCAGTCTGAGTTCCAATAAAGTGCTGATTCAACAGGTGTCATTGCTCAGAGATCTTGCAACAGAGGTGTATTCTCAATCTTACTGTGTTCAGGTTAAATATGTTGATGGTAGTTCTGATAAATATGTGGCTCTGATACACCAGAAATATGCTCAGCTATTGGAAAGCTATAGAATAGCTTGACAGTGTACTCTTTCAAAGATAGCTGTTCATTAGTTGCTCCTTTCCGTTGGTGTTTGAGTCACTCTTTGATTTCTTTTTTTTGTTTTGTTTTGTGTCTGACAGTAAAGCCAAACCTCCAGGTTTTCCGAGCCCGTTTTTCAGAGATTACGCTTCATGCTGTCAGAACAGCCTGCGAGAACCTCACCCAACCAGATCAAAAAACGAGTGATGCTGTTGATGTCAGGCAGGAGCTGGACCTCAGGATAGGTATGTAAACACGCGCTGGAGGTGAGAGCAGGCTGCTAGGCCTGAGCTGCTGCATACGGAAGTGAGCAAGAGTGTTGTAGGCAGGCAGGGGACAGCTTTGTTATCAGTGGATAGCTTATTGTCTATAAATACTTGAACTCCGTTAGACTGCTGTACAAATGAGAGCGCCATCCATCAGGCTCTTCCTCGCTTCTCGTCTAACCACATTGAATGCACATTGTTAAAGCCCAGCAAGGGGTGTTTAGAAATCATCTGGTACTGTATACTCAACACAAGACAGAAATGCCCTCTGTAGTGTCGTAAATTGGATTTTTAGGTCAGATACAACTAAATCACATCTGGTGTTTTACTGGAAACATGGTCTTTGAAGCAAACGTTAGGTTTATAGACCATGCAGCAGTGACAGGCTTCTGCAACTTTTAGTGTTAAAATTAGAGTAAAATTAATACTCGGGAGTATTAAACAGAACCATCTGCAGTGTTGTGTTTATCCTCTAATGTTGTATTATTCAGTTCTGCTGTCTATTTTGTTTTCTCAGGTGCTGCCTTCACCAGATTCCAGACACTGAGGCTCCGGAAGATCTTCCCTGACATTTTAGCAGATCAGCTGATCAGCTATGGTAGCTGCCAGTTCCCAACGCTGGGGTTTGTAGTCGAACGCTTTAAAGCCATCCAGGCCTTTGTTCCTGAAGCCTTCTATAAAATAAAAGGTATGCTTGGGGAAAGCGAGTTCTGGGCTCCATCTTAAAGGGCTTGACGCATTTAGAAAGGAAAAACATCAGGGCAACAAACAGTGCTGCAGAGGTGGTTTCCTCTTCCCTTGCCATGACCACTAAGCAGAACTGAAAGGTTTACCAGTAGTGTGGCCGCACTGCCTCTGCTGTATTTCCATTGTATTACTACTGTATCACTCAGATCTGTTGTTCAACACAGTGACACATGATCATGAAGATGGCAGTGTGGTCTTCAACTGGAAGAGGAACCGGCTCTTTAATCACACAGCGTGCCTGGTCCTTTACCAGATGTGTATGGAGGTAGGAAAGCTTGTAAATAGTTGTATAATCCAGTATCAGCCAAATATTTCCTGCATTTATCTCGCTCAAGATGTTTAAAGACCAGTTTGTGTAAACTCTTAAAGGAGATTTTGCATTTTGCTTACTCTGTGTTTAGGATCCAGTAGCAACTGTTGTTGAGGTTGGGAGCAAGCCAAAGAGCAAATGGAGGCCCCTGCCCCTGGACACTGTGGTACGTTTGAACTATGCTGAAATGACTTATCTGAAAGAAGCTTTGAGCAAGATATTTTACTCACCACTCTGAATTATGCACAAATACATTTTTTTTTTCTGGCTCCTCCCGATGCAGGAACTTGAGAAGTTGGCTTCCCGCAAACTGAAAATAAACGCAAAGGAAACCATGAGAATAGCAGAAAAACTCTATACTCAAGGGTAAGAAAGCAAGACTTGGCTTGGTAAATGTAATTCTTTCAAAAATAAATGGCCTTTAGTCCAAAAAGGGAAGCATCTTGGAGCACCTCTTAAAGTGCTTTTCTGTCTCTCTTCTTAAGGTTCATTAGCTACCCCCGAACTGAGACCAACATTTTCCCCAAGGAGCTGAACCTCTCTGCCTTAGTACAACAGCAAACACAGGACCCAAACTGGGGAGCATTTGCACAGAGGATTTTGGATCAGGGTGGGCCGACCCCTCGGAGTGGAACCAAATCAGATCAGGCTCACCCTCCCATTCACCCCACAAAATACACTGCTAACCTGCAGGTGAGTTTAACAAAGGCAGAGGTAACTGGATGGTTTGTATTGCTTGGTAAATAAAGATAGAAGTCTTAATAATTTGGTCATTAGCACAGTATCCTCACCCAAGATCTCACTAATATTTCTTGACATCTTATTAACACAGGAGGACACTGACCCTTTTTTACTGTTTGATATTAGGGCAATGAGCAGAGACTATATGAATTCATCGTGCGCCATTTTTTGGCTTGCTGCTCTCAAGATGCCAAGGGACAGGAAACAACTGTGGAGATCGACATTGCTAATGAGCGATTTGTTGCTCAAGGACTAATGATCCTGGCCCGAAATTATCTGGAAGTCTATCCTTATGAGAAGTGGAGTGATAAGGTAATACCCTTGAGTAACGTAGATGGGAGAGGCTAAAGTACCTGGAGTTTAAAATAGCACTTCACTGCCAACTTCAGACCCCTCTACAGAACGTCCTTTGGCAGTTCCTGGCTCACTGGCTGTTTCACTCAGAGCTGTTACTGCTGAAAACCTGTGCAGCTTTATTGTGCCCTCTTTGGATAGATTCTTCCCCTTCTGACACCACACCAGAGACCATACAGGGCTGTGGGGTTGACTTTACTCACCAAGAGGAGCTGCAATTGCCATTCCGTGGTCTCTCTGGCAGCTCATTACTGGTTAATCCTGAGGACCCTGAGACTGGATCTCCTCCAGAACAGGGTGCTGCTCTGTTACTGCACTGGCCTGCTGTTAGTGTGACATTTTTGTCTTTGATGAATGGACCAGAAGGCAGTTTCAAAGAGATTCTCCTTCCCTTCAGGTTATCCCACTGTATCAGAAAGGGTCTCGCTTTCAGCCCACTACAGTGGAGATGGTGGATGGGGAAACCAGCCCTCCATTGCTCCTCACAGAAGCGGATCTCATTGCTCTCATGGAGAAACATGGCATTGGTCAGTATTGGCAGCGTGGCCTCTCGCTCTTGGGAGAGCTTTGTTCATAAGCTTCTTCTCAACTTCTCTAACACCAGTTGCGTCCCACCCTCAGAGTAGGGAATTCAGCGACATTTATGTCACTTCAAATAAGAAATCAGTTAAATGTACAGAACAAAGGGATAGTAGAGACGTGCAGGCAAAGTCCAAAGATCCTAAGGAGTCTGCAGAGTGCCTCCAGTACCTAGGGAGATGTGCAGTTTAGGGTTCAGGGTGTGACTGCCAGCACCTTGTTGGCCTCAGTGCCAGTGGGACGTGAGGGCAGTGCTGCTCCTGGCCGTAAGTTGTCTCCTTGTCCCTTTAGCACCTTGCACTCTGCACTAGGCACAGGGGAAATCACTTCTTGGCACTTAATTTGACTAACGACCTGTCTGTTTTCAGGGACTGACGCCACTCATGCCGAGCACATTGAGACGATTAAGACGCGGATGTACGTGGGCCTTACAGCAGATCAGCGGTTCCTCCCAGGGCACCTGGGCATGGGGCTGGTTGAAGGTAAGGACAGTGCCCGTTAGGAAGACGGCAGATTCCTTACTTGCTCCTTCCTTTTGCTTACCCTGCAGTATCTTCCTCAGGCTATGATTCCATGGGCTACGAGATGTCCAAGCCTGACCTTCGAGCTGAGCTGGAGGCTGATCTGAAACTGATCTGTGAGGGCAAGAAAGACAAATCTGCAGTGTTGCAGCAGCAGGTCCAAAAGTACAAGCAAGTCTTCATTGAAGCTGTGGCCAGAGCCAACAAGTGAGTCCTGTCTTTGCCCTCTTCTGTTTGCTTTGCTGTTTTGGGAGGCGCTGGTTTCTCATCTGGGGCTCAGCCTGGAGTGGGATTCTGACACTCTCCCTGGAGCTCTGCCCAGTGTGTGTAGGCATTTGCATGGGAAGGGATGACTTGCAGCCTGGCACACTGTCAGGAGTTGGTGCCAACTAACTGCTCATCTTGGTTTAAACCCTTAAGATTAAATTCAGAGCTGGCTGAAGGAGAAGGCAACACGCACTGACCTCTTTTATGTTGTACCCACACCTAGTCTGTTCCAGAGGCATGATGCTGAATCAACATACTTGTGGAGAAGCTCAGAGGGGCTGTGTGGAGGGCAGCAGGCGCTAATTCCCTGCAGTGCCCGATTGCTCTTTGTGGAGGAGACACACTGGATGCTCTGCTTGTTTCTTTATAGGCTGGACGAGGCCCTGGCTCAGTATTTTGGAGAAGCCACAGAAATTGCAGAGCAAGAGGAGGTCTACCCAGCAATGCCTGTTTCCATTCGGAAGTGTCCACAGTGCAACAACGACATGGTCCTGAAGACCAAGAAGAATGGCGGGTTGGTGATCTTCCCTGTTGTAGAAAATAGCCTTCTGTGTTGGTTTGTGTTTTTCTAGGCGTTGTTCATTTACCTCCCCTCTGCAGCAAGCATGAAAACTTGGGCTGCAGCTAGCTAACTCCAACAGCTACATAAGGCTGTGTGGACTCAGCTTGAACCTCTCTCTCAAGTACGTATTTGCCCTTAAAATTTGTTGTTCTGACAATTTCTGATGACTGAGAAGACAGGAGAACAGATCACTGACTGTCTTGACTTTGCCTCTTCCTCATCCGGTGCTTTTGTCCCACAACAGGTTCTATCTCAGCTGCACGGGCTATCCAGCTTGTAAAACTGCAGTCTGGTTTCCCGATTTCGTGCTGGACGTGGCCAGGGACGAGAGTGTCTGTGACGTGTGTGAACCGCATCCAGTTCACAGGTAGGTCATACCAGTTATCCCTTGGGGAAATGCGGCCCCTTAGAAATTACGTGTTAGCCATCAGGGCCAGAGACTTCTGTGGGCTAGGCTGGGCAACCGTTTTCCATTCCAGTCTTGGAAAGCTGGAGCAGCACTCTCATGGCTTGGGGATAGAAAGAAGAGGGGCTGGGGAAACCAGTGTAAGCATAGCAGAATTTAAAAAATAAATTAAAAAATGAAGTCCAAATCGAGGTCTGTTGATGAGGAGTTATATGAACTGGGAGACCTTCATTCTTCCTTTCCTTTTAGACTGAAGTTTAAATTCAAGAGAGGCAGCGTTCCACCCATGATGCCCCTGGAGTTTGTTGGTTGCATCGGAGGCTGTGATGAGATGCTAAAAGAGCTCTTGGACCTGAAGTATTTACACAGGTCATCCCAATCCGCGTCGTCAGCCAGCCAGCAAGCTAATCACTTGCAAGTCAACAACTCCTTTAACAGAGCTCGTGGTGAAAACAGGCACGTGAGGGGGACCACAAACCTGGCACCAGGACATCTGCTCTCCTTGAACTCAACGAGAACACCCAGGCCTGCTCCTTCAGCTGCTCCAGATGACGGGAACAACGCAGTGGTGTGCAACTGTGGGAACGAAGCCCTGCTGTTAACTGTGCGCAAAGAAGGGCCCAATCAAGGCAGGCAGTTTTACAAATGCAGCGCCAGTACCTGCAACTTTTTTCTCTGGGCTGATCAGCAGTCAGAGGACAGAAGCAATGTGGCTCCACGGGGCTCTGCGCTTCCCCAGCCCTTTGCAGGAAGGGGCCCAGCAGGATTTCAGCGCCCAGGAGGAGGGAGAGGCCCAGAGCTCTTTGGAAGCAATAGCTCTGATTCAGGAGGTGGCACAGTCTGCAAGTGCGACCAGCCAGCCGTCACACGCACCGTCCAAAAGGATGGGCCCAACAAAGGGCGGCAGTTCCACACCTGCTCTAAACCCCGAGAGCAGCAGTGCGGCTTCTTCCAGTGGGCAGATGAAAACGTGGCACCAGGTAAGGCTGGGCTTGGGGTGAGATGCAAGGGTTGGGGCTGTTCTTGAAGCTAAACTGAACACACTTCTCACACGTGCGTAATGCTACCACAGCATGACAGCTCTTGTAGCAACTCATACGTTCAACAGACATCAGGTTTGTCTTTAGAATATCTGTCAGCAGCATTATAGCACTTCAAATGTTGCTTGCAACAACTGAGTCTGGCTTACCTTTCCAAGTGCTAGCAGGATGTGTCCTCGTAGCACACATCTACTGAGCTCCGAGCAGGATGCTTTGCTTCTGCGTGCAGTAAGCTTGAGCGTCTGTCTGTCCATGACTTATTGGATAAAGCCCAGTGCTCTTTTGAACAGTCTCTTCGGGAATTTTTCCTCCCAAATTACAGTGCTCAGCTTTGAGAGAGCTGTTACTGACTTGGTACAGAGTTGAAGCAGTGGCACCACTTTTGGAGATCTTAAACCCCATTCTGTCACGCCAGGGAAACGGTGCTACTCCCTCTGCCCTAGTTTAGGAATGCAGTGAAAGGCCAAGTCTGTCTGAAGCTTTGATCAGAGCTGAGAAACTGAGTGTGGCTGCTGTGGAAAGATGCTGAAAACAAGTACCCATAAAAAAAAAAATCACAAAATAAGGATGCAAAAGAAAGAGCACTGACACAGAGGGACAGTAAGCAAAGTACAGAGAGGGAGATGTGATCTGAGAGAGATCTTCAATGCTGGCCACCTCCTCAGACATTTGGGCCTAAAGGGGTAGAATCAAGTTTGCAAAACTACTTAAAAATCAAGCCTTCCTCTGGCACGTTTTGTTGTTTCTGCTTCAGCTGTAGACCAGAGCATGCAACCAGGCAGATCAGTTTCCCCTGTTCTGTTCCCACATTTCTCTAATGCTGCAAGACAAATGGGTAACATTTAACTATTTAGACAAATCTGGAGCAAGTGTAGTTTCAGGAATAATCTGAGTGGCTGGGATAGTAAAATCCTTGATCTGCCATTTTGAACTTTTCTTCTGTTTCTCACCTACTTATACTCTTAAAGGTACTTAAATGCAAGTTGTTTCTCTCTAGGGCCTTCTGGAGATGTCTCTTTGAACCACTTTGGGAGCAGTGGATACTCAAGAGGGTTGGGAAGTAAAGCCAAGAGACCAAGCAGTCTCTCTTCAGGAGCCACTGCCAAGAAAGCACGGACCTGTAGCATTTGCCACCAGCCTGGCCACACTAGGAAAACCTGCCCTCAAAACCACTGAGCCTGGATGGACATCTTTTGAGAGCCTGAAAGGTCCAGGGTTGCGAGCTGCTACAGAAGCAACTACTGCTGAAAGGAACTGGAGTCTAGAAACAAGTCTGTTGAGTGCTTTCTGGAAGGGCTGGTTGCAGGCTGCTCCTGCCAAGGGATATCATCCTCACGCATGCATTATATGCCTGGGCAGCAAGGGTTCAACCAGCTTTGAAAGGTGGCTCCACTACTGGTGTCAGCCTTTGTTTTCAGCTGCTCTTCTGCTGAGCAGATTGGGGTAGTCTAAACATTTCAAGGAAGCATTTGGAAACTGAATCTGCAGAGAAAACAGCACTGGATCTAGTCCACCTGCAGCTCCTGCCGTGGTGGTGGTTGTACACAGCCTTTCTACACAAGCAAGAGCTGGATCGTAGCCGCTAGGGCAGACACCAGGGCTGCTTACCTCTTCTCAGTCTCTGGCTTTCCACAGTGTGGAATTTTATTTTAAGTTCCCTTCTAAGTTGACAGTACCTGAGCAACATTCCCCTTTCTTTTTTGTCACAGCGCCATACCCCTTACCTTGGTTGTCCCTGCCAGTGAAGGAGGGTCAGGTGCAGAGGAGCTGGATCTGGTGCTTGCCCTGAAGGGGAAGCTCAGCTGCAGTGCTCAGGAAAAGCCTTCATTTTAGACAGCTCCTGAATTTGAATCTGAGTTCTTCCTCAGACCTTGAGACATGCCTCTGTGATGCTGCTAGCTAATGGAAGTTATTTTTGTCAAGCTAATAAGTTTCTTATTAAAAGGTTATTTAATTTTTAAGTTTAATGCAGTGACATCTTAACTCTGCCTTATTATTTCTTCCTACTTAAAATAGTTAAGCTATTACTGTAAAAGCATACACCCAAATCTTGCTCTTTCCACTCACTCACTGGAACGATACAGAAGCTTTCTTGGCAGAAACTCCCTGCAGTTATTTGGAAGAGAGCTGCAGAGGGGTAGGGAAAGTGGTTTTATCTCACCAGCTGCATCTGCTTTAGTGTTGCTGACCAGGGACAGACAGACAGCTGGCTGAACTGAAGGGAGGTTCTGTTTTCCTGCACTTAGTTTAGACTGAACTCCCTGGGAAGCCAGGCTACCTCCTCCCTCTCTGTTGGGGCTTCCTCTGTACATCAAAGCAAGTAGATCCGCAAGATTCCTGTGTCCTCTTCTGCCAGAGGACAGCATTCAGTTTTTCCCCCCAGGGCCTCCGATGCTGCTCAGGCCCCTACTCCTGGACACGGAGCAGTTCCCCGGGGTCAGTACTGAGGTGACACGCAGCACACGGAGCAGCCAGGGTGGGCAGGAGGCTGAAGCACTTTCTACAGGGTAGCTCAAAGCAGAGGAGACCACAGCAGCACAAGTTTGCTTTAAGGTCTGCACAAGAGAGAAGAGAGCCTCTAACTGTGCAGCAGTCCATCGCTATCAGGCCTAAATCCATGGAGTAAGGTCAAGAGAACTCAGGTTGCATTTCCCTGTACCCCTCACTCCCACGATTAACAGCTGTGGCCTAAAAATACAGACCTGCCAGCTAAAATAACAGGATTACGAGGCTTCGTAATGCAATCACTGAGCTGGCAAAAGCACAGCAGAAGCCCAAGCAGCAGCCTCTGAATGGCAACAGCAGCGGAAAGCATTTGTGCAGCACACAGGCAGCAGGTTAAGCCTTACTGATGGCATCAGCCGTTACCAGCTTTCCTGGCCTAACCCTGGTCAGCATTTGGCATCTGAGCAGTTAGAGCTGCTGGGTAAATGGTGCAAGCTCAGTGTCCAGACAGCTCACGTACTGCAGCCAGGCACTCTGCAGGCACAGGGGTTTGGAAGAGGAGGAGAAAGGCCATGCAGGATGGGGTCTGACCACCGCCAAGCTCTCTGCGCAGCAGGGCACGCCCTGGGCAGCGCTAGGCAGTTCTTGGGCATGCCATCGCAGCTGGAGGATCGCTTCAGCCCTTATCATGGGAAAGGAGACAAAACAGAGCTGACACAAGAACCAGTATACACAGGGAAGGTTTATTCTCATCACTGACACCTGGGAAGCGGTTTGGAGGAACAAACTAAGTCATCTTCAGACTGGGAGGAAAAGCAGGGTTTTTTCCTCCCGTAAACAAGATGATAGCTGTAAAGAAAACTAAACCGCAACAGCTGCTCACATTGAAGTCCACAGGATTTCTCCATCTCCACCAGTGTGCAAAACCAGCTCTTCCCATTAAATACGAGAATATATTCCTTCGCCCTGGGACTACAGCCAGAACCAAAGCCTACCAGCAGCCACTCAAAGGAAAAAAACAAAACAAAATACCCAAACAAAACATACCTTCTTAATAAAAAGCATAAACCGCTTAAGCTCTTGCAAGCGCTCTGCTCAGAGCATCATTCCTGTCCTACTTTCCTGCCCCTTACCGTGGGCCTCTGGGGGAACAGGACCTCAAGACAGCAGCAACACAAGTGTGAAAAGGTCACTGGACATACTGGAAGGGGATGCCGTGGTTCGTTGCAGAGCAGTGAGTACCCGCAGACGGATGCTGGCAGCGACCCACCTGCCGGGGAGGGGATGCACAGCCCTGCTGCAGCCTCCACCAAGGGCCTGATACCAGGAGCCTCCCGGGAGTCAGCAGCTCTCTTCCTGCCACCGCCTTTTTCAGGACATCTTCCAGCAAAACACCGCGTGTGACAAGGGCCACAAAGCCCCGGCACCCTGCTGGAAGCACGCCCCTTCCTTGGGGTAGAGTCAATACTGGCAGAATGAAGAGGTAGGGCTGAGCTTGCCCCTTTTGGCAGGTTTCCAAAGAATAAACCCACAGCCCTGCTTGCTATGGCTGTACCTTGAAGTGCCCAGACAACCACCCAGGTCATCACTTGGGCAATATCGTGCAGACGGATGAGGCTCCCACCCTGTCCCAAAAGCTGGCTGAGGGCATGGCACAGTCAGACCAAGTATCCAATGGGATGCTGCACCCCGTGGGGTCTGCAGGACACAGCAGCAGCAAGGAACTGCTGCCCTCCAGCTCCAGCTGGTCTTGGAGCACAAGGGAAGCCCAAGAGCTGCAACAGCAGGCTGGGACAGGCAGAGGACACTGGGAACCAGGGATCAAACATGCTTCACATTGGCTCCCAACGCCCAGTGGACGGGACTCACCTGTAGGTACTCAAGGTGTGGGCTGCACTTGCCCCAGGTTCGGCAGAGCCTCCCAGCCAAGGCCTCCTTGTGCCAACACCCACCTCTGCTCAGGCACGTTTTATTCAAACAGGAAATATTTCTTTTCTCATAAAGTGCAAGAACGTTGCCTCTTACTGACTAGTCAACTAGAAGCATCGCGACCCTCACAATGGGGAGGAGCAGATGGGTGAGGAACACCCTACGTTCGGGAGCTCCTGACACACCGGTCATTTCTCCTTCAGCAGGAGCTCTGGCTCAGATATGGCCCTGTAGAGCATGAAGCCCATCTCATCAATTTCCTCTTCCAATAGCTCACAGAAGAGGTTGATTTTGTGGTTGAAATAGGAAGGCAGGACCCCTTTCTCCAGGTAACCTACCAGCTCCTCAAGCACCTGCTGGAACCTGTCAGCAAGGCTTTCTTCTGCCCAGTCTGAACTGGTGGCACTGAGGTGAAGGACAACGTGGGTCAAGGGGCTGCCGCTCAGTTTGTGCAGGGCGGGATGGCTCTTGCAGACACCGTTCAGGATGCGGAGGCAGTGCTGCCGAGCCCCAGAGTCACTGGCATCCAGCTCCTTCACCTTTGAGACCTCTGCCCTGTAAAAGCTCTCAAGCCAGAGATTTTCCACCAGTCCTTCAGGAGGAGCAGCCAGAAGAACCTTGTCCTCCATTTCCACCACTGGGAAGAGGGTGATGCTCAGCTCGACCTGATTGTGTTTGACTTCCAACTTCAGCTCCTGGGAGGCCACAACCGGGTAGATGACGCTCCCCAGCAGGCTGCCTATGGCAGGCCAGTTGATGGAGGCCACCAGCATCTTGTGGAGGGTCTCGTTGAGCGCATTGGAGGAGAGGTACCGGCCCACGATGAACCTGTCCCAGGGGCTGCGCCCACGAGGGAAATACTCCAGATCAGTCCTCTTGATCATCCAGTACTGGGGGTTCCTCACCACGGTGTCCTCTCCCGGGATGAGGCTCCAGAGTGTGGTGTCAAGGACCACTGGCAGCATGAGGTGGATGTGGTCGGCCGCCAGAGCCCCGAGGCCATCGAGCAGGGGACTGCTAAGGAAGAGGCTGCCAAAGGGCAGCTCTGGGCACTTGCTCCGCAGGAAGTTCTGCAGTTGGGTGCAGATGCTCCTGGCCAGCTGTGGGGCGAGGGATGCTTGCGCCTCAGGCACAGCCAGCCGGCTGCTGTAGTGCGAGAGGAGCTTCTCCTGCAGCGTGAGGCAGCGCGGAGGGCTGGCTTCGACATGAGGAGTCTCTGGAGGAGCAGAGCAGACCCTGGGCTCTGTGAGAAGGGGATGGGGCAGAGGGAAGGGAGAAGTCACAGCTCTGAGCACATCATCTGCAACCTACAGCAGCAGCTTCTCCTGCCACAGCCAAGGGGGAGGCGTGTGGGTGCCCAGCTCGCAGCCCACCTCTCTGGACACAAGGCTGACCTTGCCAAGAGGGCCACCACCAAGTCCTCTGATATTAACAGTGCTTCTCAGCCAAGGCAGAGCTCAAACTAACCTCAAAACCCAACAGTGCCCAGCCACTCCCCTCACCTAGAGATGGGTAAACCAGGCTGAGCACCAGCAGCCGGGCAAGAGACTCACTGCCAGGGTCCCTACGAGTCTCAGCCCCACTGCGACTGCTCAGGCAGATCCAGCCTGCCCTGATGCCTGCCTGATGGCTTGAGTCCTGCAAATGATCCCGCTCTGGGTCCGGTATCTCAGGACCTGCCCTGCACCAAGCTGGGCTGCTTTCCCGCTTGGAAAAATGCCGTCTTTGTAGGCAGCCGGACAAGGCAGCCTTTGTCTATGGCAGCTCCCAAGCGCACCTTCCTCTAGACAGATCTGACCCAGAAAACGAGCACAGCAGACACCGCTCTGGAGGAAACAAAGCCCCCAACAGCCTCCACCATGCCGCAGCGGCTGGGGCACCCAGGACGGTATCGGAGGTGCCATTACTGCAGGCATTGCCTAAAAAGGGGTCGTGGCTCGGGATCCTCCCAGGAGGGCAGGCTCAATCAGGTCAGCTTTCCGGGCACTGAGCTAAAAATAACGCAGAGCTCCCAGACCGCCGGGAACAGCAGCGCAGCCGGCCTGGAGCACACGAAGGTGATCTTCCCGGTCGCGGCGGGAGCCAGCACACGCATCACGAGCCTCACCTGGCGCCAGCGGACGAGCCGGAGAGAGCAGAGGCTCGCTGAGGTCTTCCCTCCTCTGCTTCTTGGGGGGTTTTGGCGTCGCCTTGATCAAGGCCAAGTCCTGCCAGCTCTCCTCCAGGGTTTTCTGTTCAGCTTTGGGATCGCCTTCATCGCGAGGGCTGGTGGCTCGGTCTATCAGCTGGAAGGAAGGAAAACCAGTGTGGACGAGTTATTGTCTCTGTACCACATCCCTGTGGTCGCACCCCGAACTAGGGGGGACAACAGCCCCTGCGGTACACACACGGGGATACACAGCCCTGACGGTGGCCGCGGCAGCCTTACCCGCTTGACGGCCAGCGTGGCGATGGCCAGCACGGCCGCGCCGCTGACGCCCAGCACCAGCCTGGCGTTGGCCAACAGCAGGTCGAGGACGCTGCCCAGCCCGCCGTCCTCCTGCCGCTTGCCCCGCTGGCGCGTGAACTCGGCCATGGTCGCCCTGCGAAGCGGGAGAGGAGCAGCGGGTGTCACCCCGGGCGGGGGACCTGCACCCCGCGGGGCACAGGGCCCGCAGGATGGCAGGTTTTTTGGGGGGAACGGGGGTTTCTGCTGGCCTCGCCGCTCCCCTCCACCTCCGGGGCAAAGGCTTCCGCCGCCGGGACGCCTGGGTGCGGCGGAGGAGCAAGGGTCACCCCGCAGAAGGGTCACCCGCTCCTCGGCCGGCCCTGCCGCAACCGCCTCGGGGGGGAACCGGCGGCGAGGGACGGGACGGGGCGGGGCGGGGTCACCCTCCGCCGCCGCCAAGGAGAAGCGGCCGGGCCGCAGCACCCCTGGGGCCGTCCCCGCGCCCCAGACCCGCCCGGGGCAGGACCAGGACCAGGACCAGGACCGGGCCCGGCCCCGCGCCCGCCGCCCCCGCACTCACCCGCGCGTGCCGGCGCGCCCCGCAAGCCCCCGGCGCGGCCCCAGCCAATGGGGGAGCGGCGCGGCGCGGCCCCGCCCACCCGCGCGCGGAAGCAGAACCCGGCTCCACCCCCTCCCTGGGGAGCGTCACCGCCGGGGCGTGGTCCCGCCCTGACGGAGGGGGCGTGGCCGCGCCGCCGCCGGGTTCCCCCGCCCTTCCTCCGCCACCGCCGCCATGGCGGCCACCGGCGTCCTGCCCTTCGTCCGCGGCGTCGACCTCAGCGGCAACGACTTCAAGGTGCGGGAGGGGGACGAGGGACACCGGGGGAGGGGGGGACAGCCCGGCCCCAGGCCCCGAGCGCCGGGCGAGCCCGGACCCGGACGCCGCAGGGCCCTGTCAGGCCCGGCCCCCCCCGGCCCCCTGGGCTGGGCCATCTCGCCCCCCGGGCCCTGCTGCTGGCCCCAGAGCGGGGGTGCTCGTGTGGGGGAGCCTTGGTCCATGACCCCATAGGCGCTATAGGGCCTGGCGATCCTTGACCCCCAGCCTCTACAGCTGGGCCACCTCCACCCCCCCAACCCATGGGGCCCCAGAGACCCAGGTGGTGTTGGTCCCCAGCTCCCAGTCTCATAGGACTGGGCAATCTCAGCTCCCCAGCTCCCAGTCCCATAGAACTGCGTGATTCCGGCCCCCCCAACTCCCAGTCCGATAGGACTGGGCAATCTCAGCCCCCCAGCTCCCAATCCCGTAGGACTGGGCGATCCCGGTCCTCCAACTCCCAATCCTGTAGGACTGGGCAATCCCAGTCCTCCAGCTCCCAATCCCGTAGGGCTGGGAGATCCCAGCTCCCAGTCCCATAGGACTGGGCAATCCCGGCCCTCCAGCTCCCAGTTCCATAGGACTGGGTGATCTCAGCCCCCCCCCCAGCTCCCAATCCCATAGGACTGGGTGATCTCAGCCCCCCCCAGCTCCCAGTCCCATAGGACTGCGTGATCCCAGGCCTCCCCTGACCACACAGGGTCAGTCAGCCTGAGGGTCCCCAGATCCTCGCCCTGTGGGGCCAGTTGTTTTCTCACCCTCCTCCTCCTCGCAGGGCGGCTACTTCCCAGAGCACGTGAAGGCGATGACCAGCCTGCGCTGGCTGAAGCTGAACCGCACAGGCCTCTGCTACCTGCCCGAGGAGCTCGCCGCCCTCCAGAAGCTGGTGAGCGGCACATTTTGGGCAGGGGATGAGACTTGATGGCTCCCACTGGGCCCGTGGGGTCAGGCGGGGCCCTGCGCAGCGGTGCTGAGAGCCTGGTGCCTGCCAGCCCTGTGGCTCATCGGCGGATGCTCTGGTGTCTAATAATAGGGCTGAGCTACAACGTGTGGTTGAAATTGGATGCAGGAGCTGTTAGGAGTGGGGTTGAGACAGACTTGTGCTCGGTTTCACCTTGTTTTCCTAGAAAACCAGACTAAAAACCATGCTTAGATCCTCTGTCCTTTAATAGAAGGGAAGGGTGAAGGTTTAGTATGGGGACGATTAAGGTTTTGGTTTTTTTTTTTTCCTTCCTCCTTTGCTAAAAGATATAAAGAGCAGTAGCTGGCAGCTGCCTGCCTTTGTTTTTTGGGTGGCTCAAGTTTTGTGCACAACCAGGCCCTTGGCGGAGTCCATGGCTAAGCTTTGCTTTGGTGGTGTCCTGCAGCACGTTATGGACATTGTTAAATCGGTGTCAGCCAAACATGACGCTTTAAACGCTGCCAAAAGTCCTCGTCACCATGCCGGGTGCGCCCTGCTCAGGCGCAGCAAGCAGGGAAGCCCTCCGTGCTGCGCAGAGCTGCTCTCACGCCAGTCCTGCCATATTCTGGGGGGCCGCGGCTAGACTTAAAACCTGGCATGTCACCCCATTCTGCCAATTCCTCATTCTCCTGAGCAAGTAACAGCTGGGCTGGTGATGCCCAGAGGAAAACAAAATTTCCCCTGGGCCCTGCTCCAACCTTGCTGGTCCCCGCGTGGCTGCCCGTTTCTAGATCACCCAGTGAGAAGTGTTTCCAAAGACTGGGGTCTGTATGGGACTGCCATAAGCCAGCTCGGTAGCAGCCCAGAGAACCCCAAACCCTGCAGCAGGGCTGGGGTGTCTCAGCCAGTTCTGCCCCAAGGGTGCAGAGACAGCATGGGCACACTGGGGCCAACCAGCCAGTTTGAGACTGGGAGTGTCCCAGCAGCATTTTGTGGATCAGGGCTGAGCTCACCTCATGCTTCCTCAAGCCCCCTACTCTCCTGGGGTCAAGGAGCCCCCACGTCGGTGCGGGGTCCTGACTGCTGCCCCACATAGCCCCAGCTCCTCTCTCTGCTCACTGGGGCTTGTCTGGGGCTTCCCTACAGGAGCACCTCTCCGTGAGTCACAACAGCCTTACTACACTCCACGGCGAGCTCTCCGGCCTGCCCTGCCTCCGGGTAAGTGTCCCCCTCATGCGTTCCACCTGTATCAGGGCTGGTGTCTCCAGGCACCTCTTGGCTGGCCCCTGGCTCTGGGGGCACACAAGGATCATCCCTGGCCACCCCAGGGGGCTCAGCAGGCATAGAGGCAGTGGGTGGCTGCAGTTGTGCCTCTCTCTCCCCTTTCAAGGCGATCGTGGCTCGTGCAAACAGCCTGAAGAATTCGGGAGTCCCCGATGATATCTTCCAGCTGGACGACCTCTCGGTGCTGGTAGGTGCAGAGTCTCCTTGGCTAATGCGAGAGCCAGCTCAGACTCCTGGGTCCCACTCCTGCACCTCGGTGGCCCCTCGTGCCCCTTGGGGAGCACGGTGGGGCTGAGGACAGCTTCCAGGGGAACGGTGCAGGGAGTAAATCAGGACTCAGCACTGCCCGGCTCCCTTCGACTTTCGGGTGTCCAGGCCATAACTAGCTTCCCCGCAGCAGCATCTCCCATGCCCTTTCAGCGCCAGTCCTTCTGAACCCGTGTCTGAGCACCAAGGGAGCTGGCTGTGGGCAGGATAACCCTGTGGCACCGCCTTCTTTAACGGTTGATGCTGCGGCTGGGTTCCCTGCCTGCTCGTCCAGCTCCTGCTGCTGGGCACCGATGTGCAGGGCAAGGCCCAGTGTGGCTGTAGGCAGGCCGTGCCCCCAAAGATGCCCCTGTGTCCTTGGCTTTGGGTGGTGGTTGCTGGATGTGGGGCAGGGTGATGCCTGCTTTGCTCTCCCCTTTGCCCCAGGACCTGAGCTACAACCAGCTCACGGAGTGTCCCCGGGAACTGGAGAACGCCAAGAACATGCTTGTCCTCAACCTCGGCCACAACAGGTGGGTCTGGGCCAGGGCAGCCATCTTCCCCTGGCCATGGCCACCTCCATCCATCACCCCCCTTCACTCCAGGTCCCATTCTCTGCCCCTGTCTGGGAGGGAACCCAGGGCTGGTGCAGATTTCAGGTAGGCCTGAAGATCCCCATATCCCTGCAGCATCGAGACCATCCCCAACCAGCTCTTCATCAACCTGACGGACCTGCTCTACCTCGACCTGAGCAACAACAAGCTGGAGAGCCTCCCACCGCAGATGAGACGCCTGGTCCACCTCCAGACTCTCATCCTCAACAACAACCCCCTCCTGCACGCGCAGCTCCGGTAAGGCCCCGTTTTCCGGGCTGGATCCCACAATGCTGGGGCTGAGCCGGGTGCCTGCTCCAGCCCTGACGCCATCTCTGCCCCGTGATTCTCTGTGGCCCGCAGGCAGCTCCCAGCGATGACAGCCCTGCAGACCCTCCACCTCAGGAACACCCAGCGCACACAGAGCAACCTGCCCACCAGCCTTGAGGGTCTGGTGAACCTGGCAGGTAGGACCAGGGCGCCCAGCCCCAAGGTGCATGGGGCCCTCCAGGGGCTCTCTTGGCCCTGGCGTGGGTCCGGCCGGTGGCATCACCCTGTTGTCTTCCCCCAGACGTGGACCTGTCCTGCAACGACCTCAGTCGCGTCCCTGAGTGCCTCTACACCCTGGGCAGCCTGCGGCGCCTCAACCTCAGCAGCAACCAGATCATGGAGCTGTCCCTCTGCATCGACCAGTGGACCCAGCTGGAGACCCTCAACCTGTCCCGCAACCAGCTCACCTCCTTGCCTGTAAGCCCCTGCCTGTATGTGGCATCCCTACCCATACCTCTATGCCACTGGGTTCTCCCTCACCCCACCACCTCCTCCTTCCCCAGTCAGCCATCTGCAAGCTGACCAAGCTGAAGAAGCTGTACCTGAACTCCAACAAGATTGACTTTGATGGGATCCCCTCGGGCATCGGCAAGCTTGCCAGCCTTGAGGAGTTCATGGCAGCCAACAACAACCTGGAGCTCATCCCTGAGAGCCTGTGCAGGTAGGGAAAAGCCTCCAACTGGATCTGCTCTGTCCCTGAGAGGGGACATGGAGGCTGTCTGGTGACGGGGTGTCACCCTGGCCTGGCCCTCCACCAGCATCTCTGTGTCCCACAGGTGCTCCAAGCTGAGGAAGCTGGTGCTGAACAAGAACCGCCTGGTGACGCTGCCGGAGGCCATCCACTTCCTCACGGATGTGGAGGTAAGAGCCCAACACCCCCTCCGCTTCAGGCTGGGTCCACCACAGCCCCAGCGTGTCCCTGGGATCCCAGGGCTGTAGGGTGGGATAGGGTGAGGTGACAACAGGGGGTCTTGGGGCCAATACATGCAGTCTGGCACATGGTTCAGCCCAGGCAGGTGGTGGATTCGAGGCTCCCTCCACATCCCCTCACCTTACTGAAGCCCAGGGTGCTCCTGTGGTCTCCCGTCCCACCCCACATCCTCAGTGTCCCCATGAGCCCATGCTTCAGAGCAATGAAGTCTCCCATCCACTCCTTGGCAGATCCTGGACGTGCGTGAGAACCCCAACCTGGTGATGCCCCCAAAGCCAGTGGATCGGACGTCAGAGTGGTACAACATCGACTTCTCCCTGCAGAACCAGCTCCGCCTGGCCGGAGCCTCCCCAGCCACCGTTGCAGCTGCGGCGGCAGGTAAGCATGCAGGGATGTGGGGGACATCCCCTGCCTCAGGCAGCATGCTGGGAGAAGCTGGGAAACGAGCCGTGCCCCACGGCATGGCCCACAGTATGCCCCACACAAGGCATGGGTGTCGTGGCTGCCTCCCACCCCGTGCCCGTGTCCCCAGGGAGCAGCACCAAGGACCCACTGGCCCGCAAGATGCGGCTCCGGCGGCGCAAGGACTCCGCCCAGGATGACCAAGCCAAGCAGGTGCTGAAGGGGATGTCGGACGTCGCCCAGGAGAAGAACAAGAAGATAGAGGTATGGTCCGGGGTAGGCGAGGGTCCCCAAGTGGCACTGCAGTGCCCCTGGCCTACCCCGGGTGCTGGCAGGGACGCAGTTGCCCCCAGCTTAGTGACCTGTCCCCGTCCCCGCAGGAGAGCGGGGAGGCAAAGGCACCGGACCTGAAGACACGCCGCTGGGACCAGGGCCTGGAGAAGCCTCAGCTGGACTACTCGGAGTTCTTCAGTGAGGATGTGGGGCAGCTGCCCGGCCTCTGCGTCTGGCAGATCGAGAACTTCGTGCCCACGCTGGTGGACGAGGCTTTCCATGGCAAGTTCTACGAGGCCGATTGCTACATCGTGCTCAAGGTACCTGGCGAGGACGGAGGGTCCCCCACATCCCCAACCTGGGGCTGCAGCCATCCCATCTCACACCCTGTCCCCCCCCAGACCTTCCTGGATGAGAATGGCTCCCTCAACTGGGAGATCTACTACTGGATCGGGCAGGAGGCTACACTGGACAAGAAGGCCTGCTCTGCCATCCACGCCGTCAACCTCCGCAACTACCTGGGGGCTGAGTGCCGCAGCATCCGGGAGGAGATGGGGGACGAGAGTGATGAGTTCCTCCAGGTGAGGCTGACCCCCGGCCCCCGCATAGCCCCCAGCCCTGCCTCTCCCACCCTCACCCCCTCCCTGCCCCCAGGTCTTCGACAACGACATCTCCTACATCGAGGGTGGCACGGCCAGCGGCTTCTTCACCGTTGAGGACACGCAGTACATCACCAGGTACCGCTGGGGCCAGGGGCTGGGGGGATGTGTGGGGCAGGCGGTGCCCCCTGTCCCACTGTGGCGCTCTCTCTCCTAGGCTGTACCGTGTCTATGGGAAGAAGAATGTCAAACTGGAGCCAGTGGCACTGAAAGGGACATCGCTGGACCCCCGGTGAGCAGGGGGAGCGGCCAGGGGACACAGGGTCCCTGCAGGGGGACAGGGTGCTGGCAGCATCCACCACATCATAGCTGCAGCTCTGGGCTGAAAATTGGCCATGCCGGCACCTTTCTACAAGGTCATGGATCCAGACCCCACTAGGCAGCCCCAGCAGCTGTGGTGCTCCGTTTCGCAAGGACCCCTGGAGTGGGGAGGACGCTCTGCACACCTCACTCTCTCCTGACTGTCCTCTCACCTCTGTATCCACCAGGTTCGTCTTCCTCCTGGACCACGGCCTCAACCTCTTCGTGTGGCGTGGGAGCCAGGCCACGCTGAGCAGCACCACCAAGGCCAGGTAGGGCTAGTTGGGGGGCTGGGGGTGCAGGGAGCCCACCTGCCATCTCACCCGCTCCCACCGCAGGCTCTTCGCTGAAAAGATCAACAAGAATGAGCGAAAGGGGAAGGCGGAGATCACACTGCTCACCCAGGGCCAGGAGACCCCTGACTTCTGGGAGGTGCTGGGGGGGCAGCCAGAGGAGATCCGGCCCTGCGTCCCCGATGATTTCCAGCCCCACAAGCCCAAGCTGTACAAGGTGGGGAGCTGCCATCTGCGGGGCCGTTGGTGCTGCCAGAGCCCTGCAGCCCCCCCTCACCTGTGTCCCCGTCCCCTCCGCAGGTTGGCCTGGGCCTGGGCTACCTGGAGCTGCCCCAGATCAACTACAAGCTCTCGGTGGAGCACAAGAAGAGGCTGAAGGCTGATCTGATGCCGGAGATGCGCCTGGTAGGATGGGGCGGGGAGGTTCTCCCAGTCTGACCAGTGAGGCTGGTTTTGTGGCCCCTCTGCCTCCAGCTGTGCCCTGGGAGAGGCAGGTTTGGCCAGTGGGTTCTGGGTGGGGGATGCTCTGCTCTTCCTGGCTGTCTTTTGGGAGCAGGCAGGGTGTTTTCCAGCCAGGAAAGCCCACGGGTGCCTGACCCCCTTTTCCCTGCGGTGCCCTCAGCTGCAGAGCCTGCTGGACACCAAAAGCGTGTACATCCTGGACTGCTGGTCCGATGTCTTCATCTGGATCGGGAGGAAGTCGTCGCGGCTGGTGCGGGCGGCGGCGCTGAAGCTGAGCCAGGAGCTGTGCAGCATGCTGCACCGGCCCAAGCACGCCATGGTCACCAGGAACCTGGAGGGCACCGAGTGCCAGGTAGGGCAGCCCTCATGCCTGCAAACGGCCACGGACCCCCGGGCAGCGGTGCCGGGGAGGGAGACAGGGGCACAAACCCCTCGGATAGGGTGCTGGGTGCCCGGGGGGGGGTACTGTGGCCCAGGATGCATTACCTGCTCCCCAATTTAGGTGTTCAAGTCCAAGTTCAAGAACTGGGACGACGTCCTGCGTGTGGATTACACCCGCAATGCTGAGATGGTGCTGCAGGAAGGTGGCCTCGCCGGCAAGGTCCGCAAGGATGCTGAGAAGAAGGACCAGATGAAGGCTGACCTCACGGCGCTCTTCCTGCCCCGCCAGCCCCCCATGCCCCTGAGTGAGGTAGGGCTGGGGACCGTCCTGTGTGTCCCCCTGAGGTGTTGGGCCGGGTGCTGATGAGGGGCTGGGTGGCCACTGGCTTGACAGAGTGTGTGGGTCCACAGGCGGAGCAGCTGATGGAGGAGTGGAACGAGGACCTGGATGGCATGGAGGGCTTCGTGCTGGAGGGCAAGAAATTCTCTCGCCTGCCCGAGGAGGAGTTTGGCCACTTCCACACCCACGACTGCTATGTCTTCCTCTGCAGGTGACACCCAGCTCGTCCCCTCTCCGGGGCTGCTGGACCCCCTCATCCCTCCATCTCCCTGCCCAGACCCCCAACCTGCCCCATCCCTTACATCACCCCCTGTTTCTGCCTTCAGGTACTGGGTGCCCGTGGAGTACGAGGAGGAGGAGGAGAAGAAGAAGAAGGGTGAAGGCAAAGGGGAGGAGGAGGGTGAGGAAGAGGAGGAGGAGAAGCAGCCTGAGGAAGACTTCCAGTGCATTGTCTACTTCTGGCAGGGCCGGGAGGCCTCCAACATGGGCTGGCTTACCTTCACCTTCAGCCTCCAGAAGAAATTCGAGAGTCTCTTCCCTGGCAAACTGGAGGTGACCCCGCTGTGTGCTCCTGGGGGGTAACGCAGGGTCCCCCCGCTTTGCCTCCCTTCTCCTCCCTCCCCTCTCTGACCCCCAGGCAGGGGATAGCAGCAGAGATGGGGGCTGGCAGGGGGGTGCATCTGAGGCTTGGGGTTGTGTTTGGGGGTTCCCCATGGCCCTGCTGACACTCACCCCTGGCCAGGTCGTGCGCATGACCCAGCAGCAGGAGAACCCCAAATTCCTCTCGCACTTCAAGAGAAGGTTTGTCATCCACCGGGGCAAGCGGAAGGACAGGGCCAGCCCACCCCAGCCCAGCCTCTACCACATCCGCACCAACGGCGGGGCCCTCTGCACCAGGTCAGCCCTCCCGTGGGCTGCTCCAGGCCAGGCAGCACCCATGGGTGCCAGCCTTCTGGCAGGGTATGTACTGGTGGGCATGGCTGCCTGATCTCTTGCTGACTGTACCTCGTGGGTTTCTTTTCTAGGTGCATCCAGATCAACACAGATGCTGGTCTGCTCAACTCAGAGTTTTGCTTCATCCTCAAGGTACTGCTCATGGCTGAGCATCCCCAAGGATGCCCCCCTCCCCACTTGGGCAGCCCTGACTCTCTGCACTCCCCCAGGTGCCCTTTGAGAGCACGGACAACCAGGGCATCGTCTACACCTGGGTGGGCCGGGCAGCTGACCCTGACGAGGCCAAGCTGGCTGAGGACATCATGAACCACATGTTTGATGACTCCTACAGCAAGCAGGTGAGCGGGTGGGGGCACAGCAGGGCTTGGTGCTGGCTTACCTGGGTAGCAGTGACCGCCAGGGCAGGGGACAACCACGCTCAGCCCTGTCCCTGCCCTCGCAGGTGATCAACGAAGGAGAGGAGCCTGAAAACTTCTTCTGGGTGGGCATCGGGAGCCAGAAGCCCTACGATGAAGATGCCGACTACATGAAGCACTCCCGGCTCTTCAGGTGGGTCCTGGCCCAGAAGGGACTGCTCAAGACTGTGCTGATCCCCTTCCTCGTCCCATAGTGCCCTAGGCCACACTAGCCTTTGCCAGGGGCTCAGTCCTCCCAGGCTAGCCAGGGCATGGCTCCCCACGACAGGCAAAGCCCCTCTCCCAACTCTGTCCATCCCTGAGCTGAAATAGAAATTCTCCATCACATCCTTTCCTTCTGCATAAGCTAAATCCTAACAAACTCATGTCTGATGCCACTCCCTTCTTGCTGTTCCCACAGGTGCTCCAATGAGAAGGGCTATTTCTCCGTGTCAGAGAAGTGCTCTGATTTCTGCCAGGATGACCTGGCTGATGATGACATCATGCTGCTGGACAACGGGCGGGAGGTGAGCTGGGGGCGTGACGCTATCCTGGGTCCAGGGGCCAGCGAGGCAAGGGTCAGATCCACCAGTGGTTCCATTGGCTGAGCCCAGCTGCACGTCCTTCCTGCAGGTCTATATGTGGGTGGGCACCCAGACCAGCCAGGTGGAGATCAAGCTGAGCCTCAAGGCATGCCAGGTAGGGCCTCCCTCCTGCTTGCTGCTGGAGGGGCAGGATTTGGGCTTCATCCACCCTTGGGGCCCTGATCCTGCCCCGTGCATGGCGGTGCAGAGCTCCCAGCAGCCCCCAGGCCGGGGAATGCCAGCCCTGGAGGTGGGCGAGGGCCAGGGACCCACACGGCTGTGCTCTGCCCCAGGTCTACATCCAGCACATGCGCTCCAAGGACCCCACGCGTCCCCGCAAGCTCCGGCTGGTGCGGAAAGGCAACGAGCCCTGGCCCTTCACCCGCTGCTTCCATGCCTGGAGCGTCTTCCGCAAGCCGCCTGCCTAAGGCGCTCTGGGGTGGACGCCCTGGCACCCTGCACTGCCACACATGCCTGTTCCCAGCCAAGCTCGACCCTTGGAGCTGCTTCTCCCCAAGCTGGGGCCAGCAGGGAGCAGCAGGGCTGACCCTCCATCCCTGCTTCTCCCAACAAGGGGCCCACCAGCTCAGCTCCTTTCCTTCCTGGGGGCATACGGGGCAACGTGGGCCCCTGTTACACCCTGCTTGGGGATGCTGCTGCCCCAAACCAGTGCCGAGCTCCCCCTGCAACTGGGGGACAGGAGTGTTTCCCAGTTTGGGTGGGAGGATGCTTTGCTAAAGAGCACTGTGGTGGGGGAGTGAGGGGCGCTCAGCCCTGGGCCTTAGAGCCAGCCCCGCTGTCCTGGGGGGGAACGGACCCCCAGCAGGGGCTGGCCAATTGGTATTGTATCAATAAAGGCTGCACTTCTCACCCCAAGGCCGTGCCAGGGTCTCACTGCACTCATCTCACTCCCGAGTGGGGTCCCTCCTCACCCCAGTCCTGCCCCACCACAGCTCGGGGGCTCCAGCACCCACCTGGCTCTCCTGGAGGGGTGGTGGAGGCCAGGGCCCCACAGCCCCAAGCCCAGTGCCAAGGCTCCCCGAACACCTGCAGCCCAAGCAGTTGATATTAAATGCTTTATTTTCAATATTAAAAACCAGTATTTTTAATAACTAAACAATGCTAAATTCATCTTACCAAAAAAAAAGGATGAGGTGGGGGGGTTCTACCAGGGACACTACAGCCCCAGCAGGCAGCGACGGAGCCCAGGGCAGCGCTGCCTCGCCTGGCCCCCCCCAGCCACACACGTACCGCAAGAGAGCCCAGGGGGGTCTGAAACAGCCCTGGATCCCCAAAAGGAGTCAGGTACCAGGCTGAGCCCCGGAGCCACGTAGGGACAGCCACAGGGGGACGGAGCCAGTGTCACCGCAGCCCCCTGCGAGGACAAGGCTGGGCTGGGAAGCCCAGGGGGGATTTGGCACAGTGAGACCCCCAGGGCGGGCAGCCCCATGCCTCGTCCGTGTCCCCCCACCCCCAGCGCCAGGAGCTGGTGTGTCCGTCCTCCCTGGTGCGATCCCATCCCAAACCCACCCGTGGCAGGAATTAGTGTCAGAAAGGAGCAGCAGGCACAGAGCCCAACCTGGAGAATAGCCCTTGGAGAAGCCACTAAGAGAAAAAGGCCACCTGTGACCCCCCCCATGTCCCCCTCCCGGGGCTGCTCAAGCCCTCCGGTGCCCACCTGGGAGCCAGGGGGTCCATGCTGGGCTCCCCGGGAAGGGAACAGTCCCTGTGCGGCAGCCGGAGCCTCCCAGCAGGCAGGGGATGGGGCTGTAAACTGCAGGGAGCTGGGCATGTAAACACAGACCAGGGTACAGGGGGGGGGGGCCGTGCCCGGGGGCTCCCAGCCCCCCACCTCCCCGAGGGACCAAAACCGGGGGACAAGGGGGGTCCACGAGCCCCAGCCCTCCCCGTGGAGCCGGGGAAGCAGCAGCATCCCCCAGGAAGGGGGCTCTGGAGCAGGGGACAGTGACACTCGACCGTGTATAAAAAAGAAAATTATCTTCCCCGGGAAGAGTTTGTGCACCACGGCCCCCGGCTCGGGGTCAGCAGGGGGTCCGGGGCCGGCGGCCAGGCAGGGAGGTGTGGGGGAGCGTGCCAGAGCCGGGGCGCGCTGGCGGCCGGCGCGGATGTTAGAGAAGAGGCGAGTCTACGTTACATGGGGAGGGGGCACGGGGAGGGTCCAGTTGAGTCACGCATCCCGGGAATCCGAGCACTGAGATGGGCCAGGGAGGCCGGCGATGCCTGCAGGTGACGTAGCCCCTGAGAAGGGGATGTGGGGGGTCCCCAGGACACGCTGCTTCCCTGCTCCCCCCCTCCTCTACAAGCCCCAGGGACCACAGCCCCATCCTTCCCGTGATGGACAGCGATGCCGTGGCACTGCATTGGGGTCCTGGCTCCGAACCCCATGGCACCCCAGGGTTTGCAGCCAGAGCCGCATCCCCACCGTAGTGCAGGGCCACCTGCCCCCGTACCCACCCTGGTCCCCTCACACACCTCACTTGATAAGGATCCCCGCGGGCCGGGCCTCATCCTCGCTGGCATTCCTCAGGTTCCTCTCTGCTTCCTCCGAGGACCTGGAGCAGAGCAGGATGAGAGGCAGCTGGGGGCACCGCCACGGCCCCTCGGCGCTGGCGGCAGCGGCCGTGGGCACTGGTTACACCGTCCCCCCCCCACTCACGCCAGGAAATCCTTCACTTCCTCCACAGTGATGTCCCCGGTGGTGTCCAGTGGGTTCTCCATGCTGCTGTTGGGGGAGTCGATGGGGCCAGGCGAGAAGGCGGCCGGGTGCTCCTCCGGGGACCCTGGGGAGCCACAGGGACAGGAGGGCTGGGGGACAGCCACGGCGTGGGGCTGGCCCCAGAGCAGGACCCACGGGGACGTGGTGTGCGTGGCAGGGACAGGGTCATCACTCACGGTCACTGTCGGTGAGGGAGCATCGGCCCTCGGGGCTGCGTGGGACGTGGGTGCCGTTCGCCTGTGGCAGCTTCGGCGTCGCCATTGAGCTGTTGCTGGAAGGAAATGTGGGGACAAGTTACTGCCGGAGCTGGTGCCACGGGGCGGGTGTACGCGGGTGCTCCTGTAGCAAAGCCCCTGCCCTCCTGGGGCACGTCCCACCTGAGGCAGGAGGTGTCCTGGAGCCGGGTGACCTCCAGCCAGCACAGCGGCTCTGTCACATTCCTGGCACTCAGCGAGAAGCGCTCGAACTCGGACGGTGAAATTAGGTAGAAACCTGCAATGGGGGGGACAACAAAAAGCCTCAGGGATCCCCCGTGGGGCTGCAGCCAGAGAGGATGTCCTATCTAGAAGGGACATCACCCCCAGCCCAGCTCTGGTGCCCTCACCCTGGCCATGCTTGGTGAAGACGCAGGAGGCGATGCCGCTGATGTCCTCCTTGCGGATGCAGCCATAGTGGACCTGGGGCCGCAGGCCGGGCACGGTGAAGATGTGGATGTCACCCAGGTTGGTGAGACAGGCCAGGCAGTTCTCCAGCCGCTCCTCAGAGCTGGTGCTGGCCAGGCTCACCAGGGCCACCTTCCGCACCCGGCAGCCCTCATGTGCTGTCAGCTTGAACTTGGTCTTGGCGCTGACTTTGGGCAGCGTGAAGACCTGGCAGGGGCGAGAGAAGCCAGGTGCCACGGGGGAACAGGAACCTGCGGGGTTTCGGGTGGCATCCGAGCAGCCTCCCACTGTGGAAGCCCTTGGCAAAGGGCAGCACCTTCCCCTCGGAGCCACCACTCCAGGGACAGGCATAGGAGTGCCCCAGGACCTGGCTGGTCACCTCCAGCCCTGTCCCTGGGGTCATGGGGATACCCAGAGAGGACATAGGACGTGTTATGGGTGGCAGGTCCCATCCCTGCCGCAGGGCGACACCGAGCCCCTGCCACACTCACCTTGAACTGTTCCTCGGAGGAGATGAGCATGGAGTGGCTGCCCTGCATGTCGGGGGCCTTGGCCAGGTCCCGCGAGACCTCGTAGGGCTCGGGCAGGGGGTTTCCCCGCCCGTCCAGCACCGCGATGGCCACCACCGGTGCCCGGTGCATCAGCTGGATCTCCTTCCCCAGCACCGCCTCCACCGCCCGCTCTGAAAACTTCTCTTGCGACGGCACCTCCAGGGCGTAGGCAAACACCGAGCCAGAGTTGGTCCCTGCCCACATCGTGGGGCCGTGGTGGGCAGCTGCAGGGACGGGAGCAGGGTCAGAGCCCCCTCCACAGGGTGCGGCACCAGCCAGACCCAGCTCGGGGGCTTTTCCTGGGCAGGGGGGTCTCACCGTCTCGGAGGAAGGTGTCGGCGAAGTAGAGGCACCGTACCACCCCCGAGAGCGAGTCGTCGGCCGAGCGGGGCTCGATCCGCCGCTGCACGGGCGTCATCTCCACCTCGGGGGGTCCCGCCTGCTCGGCCAGCTGTGCATTGGCCTCCTGCACCTGGGGAGGGGGACATGGGAGTCAGCCCCTGCCTGGTGGGGATGAGGAGCGGCTGTGGTGGCCCCGCTCCCTGCCCACCTTGCTGGAGGGGCTGCTGGCATTGAGCCTCTTCTTGCCGGACACCCGGCTCTTGCGGATGCGGCGGAAGGACTGCCGCAGGGACTTCTTGAGGGACTTGACGCGGGACAGGGGCCCTTCCATGGCCAGCGAGTCGTTCGGGTGCAGCGTACACCTGCGGGCACCGATATCCCTCAGTGCCTGGACCCCCGCCACGTTGCTCCAGTGGGGGTTCCCCGCACCAAGATCCTCCCCATACCTGGCCAGCACGGGATTGCGCCGGTAATAGTCGAAGAGTCCGAAGCCATGGCTGGTGCCAAAGGCCACGAGGTTCCACTCGGAGTGGAGAGTGATGGCGGTGACGGCGGCGGGGGGCACGCACTGCACCAGCACGCTGGGCTGGAAGCCAGGGGCGAAGGGCAGGGGCCCGTTCCTGGGGGCCAGCCGGTCATGGCCTTTCCAGGTGAAGCCCTCACGGTCCTGCAGCAGGTCCACCGTGGCCACGCTGACCACGTGCTCCGACTTCTCATCACTCAGCTCCATCACCAGTACCTGCAGGGGACAAGCATGGACGGTGGGGGACGCATGCTGGACCCCAACCCTCCCCCCTCAAGAAAGCCGCACTGCTGCAAGCCAGGCTAAACCCTGCGAGTAGGAGCCCTTCATGGATGGGCACGGGGGTCTGCAGGGTCTGAAGCCCCCATGTGCTGTGTCTCCCCGAGGAGGGAGCCGAGAGGTGCCTGGCAGCCCCAGCTCTGCCACCCACCAACCCACCTGCCCTGCCGTGCCGGCTACCACCATCTTGGCCGTGTACTTGCAGAGAGCAATCTTCTGCACGCCCAGGCGCGGGTCGTCGCTGTAGGGATCAAAGCAGCCCACCTGCGGGAGGGAGGGGAGGCTGGGCACCTTCATGCAGCTGCAGGGCAGCCCCCCGGTGCAGCCCCACGTCCCCCCACCAGCTGGCAGGTACCAGCTGCAGCGCACGGGCTGCTCCGGGCATCACGCCCAGGAAAGGTCTGTCCCCACGCGTCCCCCAGCTCTCCCCCCGCGCTGGGGCAGACCCACGAGACGGGGCACGCGGAACAAGTGTCCCTTGTGTCCCCACAGGGCGTCACACGGCAGCTGTGCCCTGAGCCGGGGGACACGTCCCCAGGGCGCAGCCGGGATGGCTCCAGTGGGTGCATCTTCCAGGCCCAGCTCCGGGCTTGTCCCTCCCCCAGTGCCGGTGGAGGCAGGGGGGTGCTGGGGTCCACAGCAACATCCCCCCGGCCCTGGGAAGCTCACCTTGCGGAAAGGCGGCCACTCCTCCTCACCCGCCTGGTTGAGGCTGTCATTGTGCTCGCAGTCTGTCTGGAAGATGCTGGCGGTGCCCAGCTTGTAGAGGGGCTTCAGGGAGACCCCGGAGGCGTCCCAGAACCGCACCGTGCCGTCCTCGTGCCTGGGGCGGGGAGGCCCTGTTAGCGCAGGGCCCTGACATCTGCCTGGCTAACAAGAGCCGCCTGTGTGCTGGCAGCCACCGTGCCAGAAGGGGGTGGGACAAGAGGGGACAACGAGCGACACAATCCTGCCCAGCCATCAAGCTGAACAAGAGGGGGGCAGCCCACCCAACAAGAGTGGCTGGACCTGCACCACCACTCCATCCCACTCCCCCACCACAGGAAGGGGCTGAGGCTGTGTGTCCCCATCCCAGCACGTTTCGGGTTTCCCAGGCCCCCCTCCCCATTACCAGGCCACTCACCCGGTGAGGAGAAGCCCCCTCTGCGTGGGCTCCTGGGCCAGGTTCTTCCCCCCATCGATGGGCCAAGCCTGGAGGAAGGAATGGAGGGATGGAGGGGGCCCACCCAAAGGGAGCGGGAGCAAGCGTCACCCATCCACCAGCCCATCCTGGGGGGCTCAGGGACCACCCCCTCCTCCCCGCCACCCCCATCACTCACTGCAGAGGAGAGCCGGGGGCTTTGCTGCTCGCCAGCGCTGATGATCCTCTCCCAGAGCTTGAGGGGCACGTTGGAGACGTGGCAGGAGCAGGTGATGGCGGAGGAGTGGAGCGGCGCCAGGTACGGGGCAGGGATGGTGGGCCAGCCTGGCGTCTGGAGGTCGATGGCCACCAGCTCTTCCTCCACCAGCACCACCAGGGCACGGGGGTTCTCAAAGCCTGGGGAGGGGGGGACATAGCTGCTGCTAGCAGAGACCCCCCCTCTGCCACCCCCTCCCTCCCCGGGGTGGCCCCAGTGGGACGTACCTCCCTCAGCCACCTCAGTGCTCTGCACGGTGAAGAAGTCGATGACGCGGGAGGTGAAGTCAAGCGTGGCATGGGTCTGGCCCTGCAGCACGCTGACGCAGTGCCGGTCGCCGTAGCTGGCCCGCGGCATTCCCCCGTTGAAGATGATGAAGGGGTTCCTGGGGGGATGAAATGGCCTCCATCAGACCCTGGACCTCGCAGGGCATGTTCCCCGCAGCCCAGGTCCCCCCCGTGCTCATCACCAGCCCATCACGGCTGCTGAAGGGGGCAGTGCACGCCAGAGCAGCCCTCCCGTGCTGCAGGGACGTACCCCGACTCGCAGGTCCGCCAGAGGATTTTGCTGATGGCTTTGCAAGGGAATGGACCTGAAACAAAAATATCAACCCTGCGGTTGCAGCACCAGCACCAGGATGGGGTGATCAGCCCCCAGCGCCACGACCCCCGCCCCGTACCGTAGGGGATGGTGGACATGACAGGCTGCTGGGTCCTCTGGCTGGCGCCGCTCACTGCCCACACCATGTACCCACCATCGCTGTGGGAGCTGATGATGCTCTTCCCGCTCTGCTCCCAGGCCAGGCTCTCCAGCTGCTGCGGGGGCACACGGAGGGCTCAACGCATGGGACACGGTGGGGGGACACGCATGAGGCCACGGTCCCGCGAGCCCCCCGCCAGCCCTGGTACCTGGTTCCCCAGGAAGAGGTGCTGGACGGTGCGCGTGGTCTGCTCCCAGAGGACCACCAGCCCCCGGCTGTACCCAATGAGGAGCTGGCTGCTGTTGCGTGGGTGCTCCTGGATGGACTCCACCGGCCCCAGTGCCTTCCCGCAGCGGTAGTCATCAGGGACACTGCGTGGGGGGATGGGGACAGGGGGTCAGGGGGGGCTGGGGGCGGCGGGGAGGGGGCACAGGGACGGCAGGGCTCACCTCTGCAGGATCTCATCTGGGAAGAGGGTTTTGTCCTCCAGCAGGACCAGGGCAGGCAGGGCAAGGAAGTACACCGCGCCGCCCTCGGTGCCCAGGCAGGCCACCGCGCAGGTGGACATCGGCAGGACCACTGTCACCCGCGTGATGCCAGGAGAGCAGCTGGAGGGGGGTGCAGGAGGCTGCATCAGCCCCGTGCTGGGTCTGGGGGAGTGGCGGAGAAACCCCAAACCTCCCCTGCCCCGACGCTGCATCCCCATCCCCATTGGTGCAGGAGGACAGGGACAGACTTAGGGCTAACAGCAATTAGAGCCACTAATCACCCCCAGGCCCTGCCAGCACCTATAAAAAGCCCAGGGTTGTGTTTCCCCCCTGCAGCATCCCAGTTGGGATCGGACAAGCATCCAGGCAAGGAAACAACCGCTACCGAGGGGACCTTGGCTACCATCTCTCCTGAAAGAGGACGGCTGCTCCCACGCACCATTCCCAGCCGGCAGCCGTATCAGTCCTGGCTGCAGCCCCACGAGGGGGCGGCTGGGGACCCCCCCAGGCAAGTACTTAGCACTGTCAGACCCTGGGCGTCCCGGGAGGCCGAAGCTGCGGGTCTCCTCCAGGTGGGAGCAGCCCTCCTTCTGGCAGACCTCCCAGAGGTGCAGCGTGTTGTCATCCAGCAGGGAGAGGAGCCAGCCCTGAGAGGGGGGACAGCAGCGGGGTGGGTGGGGGGCCAGGGGGGCTGCCACCAGGCCCCCCCAGGGACAGCCACCTACCTGGCCAGGGAGAAAGTGCAGCTGGGTGACAGTGGCCGTCTCCTTGTGCAAGCCCGTCAGCTCCACGCCTGGTGCACCATATCTGGGAGGGCTGTTAAGAAGCAACAAGGGTAGAGCACCCCCCGCCCCAGCAAACCCCTGGACCCCCCATATTTCCCCCAGGTCACAGTTCTGCAAGCAGAAGCTGGTTTAGCCCTGTGCCCCCGCGGTGAGCCAGGGCTGAGCATCCCTGGCAGCACCCCATGCCGGAGCCGGCCTCGGTACCACCATCCCCAGCGCCAGCTGGGATCCACCAAGCACCTCCAGCCGGGATGCCCCAGGTCAGGATGTGGCCGGCACGTGGCCGGGGCGGGTGTGCAATGGTTGGGCCAGCTCCTGCCCTCTGCCACCCCCTTCTTCCTCTGCTGCAGGGCCGTGGCCGTGCAGAGGCGCCGGCAGCCCCGGCCAGCCCGGCAGCAGGGTGGGGTTCGGCATGCGCCGGCACGGCCTCACTCACCCGACTGGTCCCGGCTCCTCTGCCAGCAACACCGCTCAGCAGGAACCGGGGCAGGACCCGCGTGGCAGCTCCAGCATCGCATGGTGCACCCCAACCCGCTGTCTCCCCGACACCCCCCAGACCCAGTGAGCAGCTTCCCCCAGCCCGGTGTCACCAGTGCACAGCGCAGCTATGGCTCGGCATGCTGCGTGCCAGGGGTTTCCACTGAAAAAACATGGTCCTTGCCCCCAGCCATCCCCCCGGTGCCCTCAGTGTGGGGAACTGGCCCAGCGGCTCTGCCTGGACCAACAGGCGGGAGCTGTCTGGCAATGCTGGGCACAGCCAAGCCGGCAGAGCCAGGCCAGAGCCACCAAGGCTTTGGGGAGGACAGAGAACGGGGTGTGCGAGGGGGAGCGGGGAGAGCACGCAAGGGGGCTCTGGGCGTTGCAGGGACGGGGACGCCACCCGTCCTCACTTGTCCTGGGGCCTTTCCCCACCTGAAACAGTGCCACAGGCCGAAAGACAGGCAGCCCTTGGGGCAAGCCGCCAGGGAACGCCAGTGGCACAGTCTCACCACGATGGGGGTCTGAGCCCAGGGACCCCAAGCTGCGCCAGGGGATCCCCCAGGCAGTGGCATCCCCTCGATGCCGGGCTGTTTGCAGCCAGATCCACCCAGCCCGGCCGGGGAGCACCCATGGGTGCCCCCACTAACCAGTAGCACCAGTCAGGCCAGCTCCGGCTGCCGCCTCACCCGGCCCCAGCTTCCCCAGCACCATGAACCTCCAGAAGCATCTTCTCGGTGGCAGCCGGAGCGGGGCCGGGTGGGCACTGGCTGCAGCGCTGGCACTGGGTGCAGTGCCATGGGCAGGACCGTGCCGCCCCGCTGCTAGCCCCGAGCCAGGTACCACCCCAAAAACATCCCCGCAGAGGATGTGCAGGGCACTGCAGCCCCCCTCAACGGAGGCTCCGCAGCCCCCGGGGGCGTTTAACCCAGGGGTGGCCGGAGCCAGCACCCTGTGGCGAGGCGGCTGAGCGGAGCAGCCAGCGACGTCGCGGCCGGGCTGGCACTCAGGCAGCCCCGGCAGAAAAAAAAACGCCATCTTTGTGCTCGGGAGGCAGCGAGCCGCCGGCCTGGGGGAGGGGGAGCGCGGCAGTCCCCCCATCCCGACCCCAACCCGGGCGCAGCCGCCCCTGCGTCCCCCCCGCACGCCCACCCCGCATTCCTGCGGCGCGGGGCCCCCCGACCGCGGGCCGCATCCAGCCCTGGCCGCCCGCCAGCAGCCCTCTGAAGTCTCCCTGCACGCTGCCGGCAACAAAGCCCGGCCGGGGCCCTGCGTTGTCGTCCCCCACCCCGGCCCCCCACCCGGGACCGGGCTCAGCGCCTGCCACAGCCCCCCACCCCGGCGCCGGGCCAGCCAGAGGCCCCGCTGCCCCCCCCCGAAGGCTGCGCAGACGAGGCCAAGATGGACAGGAGCCCCCTGGGATAAGGGGGGTGACACTGGGAAGCACCCCCGCCTGGGATGCCACCCGGGACGGCCGAGCCCCTTTGCTCCCCTGGCTTTTTGGGCAAGGCAGGGGTTCCCTCCCGCCACCAGCTCCCCATCCAGCCCAGCTGCAGCCCAGCTGGACGGAGGGACAGACGGACAGACGCCAGCAGAGCAGGGGGACGGGCGCTGCCGGATGCGCCAGCAGCGGCACGGCCATGTCTCCCAGCATCCCCTGGGATGGGGGCAGCCAGGGGGGAGTGAAGGGGTCCTTACCTCCTGCCAATGGGGTGGGAAAAGGATACAGCTTGACGGCTCCCGCTTTGGTGCCGATGGCCATCACGTGCAGAGCGGGGTCGTAGGCCAGGGCGCTGGGCTGGCTGGGGAAGCCGTGCTCCACCGTCTGCCGTGGGGACAGGCAGGTCAGAGCCAGGACCCCCCACCTCTGACCTCTCCCAAACCCCCCACGGCCCCCTCTTGCCCCCACGGCTCCCATCCCGCACCAGCCTCAGCTTCAGCCCTGCGATGGAGGACGATGAGGATGCTGCCTTGTCCCCCACCGCCACCAAGGGGGTCCTTGGGGAGGAGGGGACATCACTCCTCACCCAGTTTTCACCTGACACCCCAAAACAGACCAAACCCAACAGCCACACCAAGGGCTGGGGGAGATCTGAGGTCGCACAAGCTGCCCCACCACCCGCCGGCGCTTTGGGGAAGGGACCCCCCACCCTAAACCCGCTGCCCGAGGTGCGGATGTCCCAGGAGGGGTGAGCAGGGTCCAGCTCAGCCCCGCAGGCAGGCGGGACCCCCACCGCAACATCCCCAGGGGTCCACAGTGCCAGGTGGCAAAACCAGGCGAGCGGGACCCACCAGCGCTGGGGACGGCCCCGACGGAGCCGCGTGCCGCCCGTGGGCACCTTCCCAAGGAAGTCCCGGCCGGTGACGGCGTGCCTGGGCTCGCCGGCTGGGGAGGGGCTGTCCGCCTGGCAGCGGTGGGACACAGGGGGCATCCACCGCCCTGGCCCACGGCGAGGGGACCGCAGGGCTCCTGGGGGAACAGCCCCAGGGGCAGCTCAGCTGAGCAGCAACAGCACGATCAGATGATACGGAGGCCGCCGGAGCCAGGCTGGCCGGATCCTGACCCGCTCCCTTTGTCTGGGGCGGCTTTTCACACCCGCCAGCACAGCCACCGTCACCCCCCTGGCTCCCGTTCCCCTCCAAAGGGCCACCTTCAGGAGTGTGCCAACATCCCCAGCCCATCCAGGGGGTCCCAGCCTGGCTGAGGGCCAAGTTAGTGGGTGTTTGTCGCAGCCCATGGGACAAGTTAGTGGGTGTTTGCCCGGTCCCCGTGGCAGCCCCACGTAGGGTCACCCCGAATCCCCCTGGGATGCACAGTGCACTGGAGGATGGCAGCGGGAGCTGGGACAGCAGCAGCGTGGGGACGCCCCGGTGATGCTTTAGGCTGGGGACCAGTACAACGATGCCAGCAAAGACCCCCTCGGCGCTCCCCCAAAAGCGTCTTCCCAGCTCCCCTGCACCCACAGCCCCGGAGGGGGGGGACCCGGCTCGCAGCGTCCCGCGCACAGCCCTTCCTCCCGCTCGGCAGCGGGGCCGCATCCGGCAGGCTGTGCCGGCCCGGCCAAGGCGTGCTGCTCCCGGCCAAATTACAGCAAATCCCAGGCAGATCTGGAGCTCGGGAGGAAAAACAACCGTTAATGGGAGGCAGGTGGGCAGCCAGCGGCCCCAGCACTGGGCCGGCCGGAGCGGGGCTGCTCCCCAGCCCCCCAGGACGCCCGCTCGGGCAGGATCTGGCCGTGGGACCATCCTCCCCAAAATCGGGGGGCTCCAGCTGGGCTGAGCCTCATGCCCCGGCCAGACCCTCACCCGCAGCGGTGAGTCTGGGGGGACAGGGCTGTGCTGGGGCGGTGGGTGCTGGCTCTGCCCCCCATCCCCACGGCACAGCCCAACACCCCCCAGCCCAGCCCTGCTGTGGGGCGATACGGGGGTCCCCGGCACACACCAAAGTCCCCACTGTGAGTTTGGGCAAGCGCCCGACACCAGCGCCAGGATGCTGCTGAAGGACAGACGGACAGACAGATGTGGTCTGGGCTCGGCCAGGGGCCGCTGCCTGCGTCCTCCCGCCCCCGGAGCCAGGGCAGGAGGATGGTCCCAACACCGCAGGGCTCCCGGGACAGGGCGCACCGAGCCCCAGGCGGGCACCCGCCGGCACTGCCCGTCCTGCCGATGTGCCGAGGGAAGAGTCTGGCACCCAAGGGCTCGCAGGGTCCCTCCCTGGTCATCTGGCGAGCCTGGGGGGCTCCCCACCCTGCATGAGGGGGCCAAGCGGGAAACCTCCCCGGTGCTGGTTGGGAGGGGGGGGCAAGCTCTGCGCCTCTGATGCCCCTGGTTCCCCTGAGACACATCATTGGGGTGCAAGGGAACCCCAAGCCCGCAGCGCCAGGGGTCATCGCCACGGCCCTTCTGGCTGACACAGGGGGTCCAGACCCTCCATATTCCCCCTGGGGGGTTGAGGTGAGGGGCTGAGTCCCCCCGTGAAGCACGGGGGTTGCAGCCGGGGATGCTCCGGGGCCGGACAGGGTGGGGGGCTGCAGGGCACCCCGAAACGCCGTTGCTGGTGAGGGAGGCCTGGGGGAAGCCACGGGGCAAGGGGCAGCGTGGGAACCGGGGCGCCCGAGGGAGCCCCCGCCCCGGTGGGGCAGGGGAAGGGGGATGTCGCGTCGGGGGGGGGCGGGGGTCGCATCCCACCCCAGGGTGCCCCTCGGGTGTGGGAGGGGGTGCCCCGAGGCGGGGTTGCCCGCTGCGCCGCGGGGAGGACGGCAGCCCCCCACCCCAGCCGGCCCCCCCGGGGCTCATCCTGCACCCGGGGGTCCCGGCGCCCACTCGCGGGGGGTGCATCCCCCCCCCCCGGGCTCCCGCCTCACCTGCACCCGGGGTCCGCCCGCACCCCAGGGGCCCTGCCCCGCCGGGGGCGCCCCCTCCCCGGGCCCAGACCCGCTCCCCGGGCAGCCGGGGGTCCCGGTGCGCGGCTCCCCACCGCGGCCGCCGCCCCCCCGCCCCAGGGGTGCGCCCCGGTCCCCGGGGGGGAGGTGCCCCCCGTGCGCGGCTCCCCTCCCCGGGGGCGGCATCCCGCCCGGGGGGTGCCGGAGGCGGCGCCAGCGGGGGGCTGCCCGCACCCCGCTCCCGGGGCCCGGCCCGACACCCCCGGCGGCCGTGTCCCCCCACCCCGGGTCCGTCGCCGCGCCCCCCGGCCCGGACGCACCTTACTGAAGGCGAAGAGGTCGTGCCGGAGGCGGTCGCGGTGCGGGTCGGCACCCTGCCGCCGGAACCGAAACTTCATCATGGTGGGGACGGTGGCGGCGCGGTACCGGGCGGGGCGGGCGGGGCCGGCGATCCCGGGGTCGGTACCGGGGCGGGCGGTGCCGGTGCCGGGGCGGGCGGTGCCGGTGCCGGTCCCGGCGGGGGGCGGTGCCGGTGCGGGTCCCGGTCCCGGTCCCGGTCCCGGTACGGGTCCCGGTGCGCGCGCCGAGCGCCGAGCGCCGCGCGCCGAGCCCGGGCAGGCACCGCCGCGGCGGGGCGGGGCGCAGCCCTGACGGACAGCCCTCACCGCCAATCACCGCACGACCCCGCGCACTGCGCGGCACAGCCCCTCCCATCCGCGCTGCGCATGTGCCGCCGCGGGGGACGACGGGGTTTGTAGTTTCCCAGCCCAAGCGCCCCCTGTGGGCGCTTTATTTATTTATATATAATTTTTTTACCTTTTTCTTTCGGTTTTTTTTCCTCCCCCGGGTGGGGACGGCGGACAGCAAAGGCCGCTCATCCTGATCACAGGACCCCCCTGCCACACGCGACCATGGGGTGTCCTGAATGCAGGGTCTCATCTTGGCCCATGGGCCCCACAGCCATGGGGTGCCTCAACAACATGGTGGCACGATGGCTACTGGGCCCTATGCTGGCAGGGTGCTGAGCACGGCCCCGCTCGGCACTGCTGCGCCGAGCGGGGCCATGCTCAGCACCCTGCCAGCTCCCGCCGTTAGTGTTCAGGCCCTGTCCCCGCCATGGCACCAGGCACAGCCATGCCCTGCTCCCCTAGAGCATCGACCCAGGGTGCGGGGGGCAAAGCACCCTGCCCTGTGCCCGGGTTTGGGGTGAGTCAGCCCGGGCAGGGCAGGGCTTCCCCTCCCTGCTGACTAACCTCGGCCTCGAGGACATGCCGCATCGGGGTGACGCAGCCTTTGGGGTGGAAAACACCCTGAGAGTGAACAGAGGCCGTCGCCCTGATGCCCTGGGGATGGGCTCCCAGGTGGACAGAGGGAAGGGGTGGGTGATGGAGAGGACATGGCTAGACCAAGCAGGAGAAAGAGGAGGAGGAAGGCCACCATGTGAAGCCAACAGACCCCATCCAGCCCTCTCCGGCACCACACCCCCATCCACCTGCCCGCCGCCATCTCCTTCTTGCAGGAGGAAGGCGCAGGGGAGGGAGGACGAGGGGCAACATGCGAGGCCAAAGCATGGGGTGAAGCATGGGGCGCAGCATTTGGGGACCAGGCCCTGGCTGCGGCAAGCCTGGGGCAGGGTGGGAGCTGCAGCAGGACAGCATCCGCATTTGCTCCCAGGCCCCCAGGGATGGAGAGCGGGAGGAGGAAGAGGAGGGCAGCCAGCCCCATCTCCGCTTTCTAGGGCAGCGCAGAAGGGACCAACGATGGATTTGGCCGCCCCATCCCCAGGGAGCCAGAGACTCCCTTTATTTAGAAGCGGGTCCCCGCTCCCCACAACCTCGTTTCTGCTGGCGGGGAAGCGAGGCACACATCCCAGCCACCAGCACCACCACACAGGCAGGCAGAGCGATGCTTTCTGCTTTTATTCAATTAATGCAGCAATCTATACAAGAAAAAAAAATAATAATGAAACTGTGAAATTCCAAACCCTGACAGTGAAGAACCAAATTCTTCCTAAGAATCAACCAGAATTAAAAGATTCCCCCACATCAGACTGTACATAAAATAATCTCTGCCCCATTTACAGTGTTTCACACAGTACTTCTCATATCTCAAACTTCAGAACTGTACAACTTTGTTACAAACCACGCTTTTTCCTAGGAAAAGCTTACGGAAAAAAATATTGCCACTTTCTTTTTTATTTTTTTTATTTTTATTTGTAACAAAACGAAACAAAAAAATTAGAATCTTTAAAAAACAAAATTAAAGTCAGCCAGAACTTGTAAGTGTGGGCAGGGGTGCACGAAGGAGCAGAGACGCACTTCTCGGCTGAACATTTCTCCCCCCGATCTGGAACACTTTTGGCAGATAAAAGACTATTTGCCTCTGGCAGCGGTCCGGACTCCAGCCTTCGCCCTCCCACCCCTGAGCCCTCCTCAAAGCATGGCAGCCATGTCAACCCATGGGGCTCAGACCGCATAGCGGCAAGCGCTAGGTGCTAAGAGCGCCAAAATCTGAAGGGCTGAGCTCTTGTTCCGGCAGATGTTGGCTCATGCCGGTGCTGGCTCACCCCGGTGCTGGCTCATCCCGGAGACGGGGTTGGCAGCCCCGCACCCCAGCAACCCCCCCCTCCCCCCCAACCTCTGGGATGAGCCGAGCCTTGGGATCGGGACCGCAGCTCCCGAGCGTCACAGCTCTCGCCTGACTAACGGCGGGATGAAAGTTCAGCAGGTGTGGAGCCAGATGTGCCAACCTGGGCACCCCTGCTGCAGGCAGCCTGCCTGCTGAGCCCAGCCCGGCACGGACCTGCCGGCAGACCGGCAGCCCCTCCCTAGGCCAGCTCACCTCTTACCGCCAGCAAACAGCCCTTCCTTCTCTTCCTACGGACGTATCAAGCTCACGCGACCAATGCAAGAGCTTTAGTTTGATCAATGAGTCTTCTTGAGATACAGGTAACATTAACAAACCCCCATTCCTCCTGCTCTTTGCAGAAAAGCGGGGACAAACCCCACCTTCCTCAGGAAAGGCAGTTCTCATGGTCTGGGCTGTGGGATCATCACACTGGACGTAGCCTTATTCCCAGTTTCAGGCTGAGCAGGTTACATGAACGACCTGCTGTGGGTGGATGGAGAGGAGGTTGGACAAGACAGACACGACAAAGCCAACGGGGTCAGGTCTGTGCATGAGCCTGTCCCGCGGAGTTTTGCCTCCAAACTGGAGCTCACCACCCTCCATCCTCCGCAGCAGACCCATGCCACCAGCCTGACCCGCAGCCAGTGACAGAGAACAGGTACGGGCATCACCAGCAGTTTTGAGCCACAGTTTTACCAGGCAGGTTACAGTAAGGGATCTAGACATCTGGATCCACGTAAAAAATGCGTCTTCTGGTTTCGAATCAAGGTTTCACTTTGATGTTCAGTGCAAAAGAGTTAAAAAAACATGTTATCTACACATATACATCCATGTGTATATATGGAAAATGTCTGTACAAGTGGGGAAGATGGCCTGTCTGCACACTGGGGACTCCTCGCCCAAGAGATGCTACGGGTCAGACCGGTTGCATCCCACTCACTCTCTCCAAGGTGTCTAGTGCCAACCAGTCAGGTTGAAAACCAAGCGCACACGAGAACAGACGGCAGCTGGAGAGCAGCTCCGGCGAGGAGCTCCTCCTGCCCCTCCAGTCACGGCTGCCAGCTCAGACCCACCGCACAGATGTGGGGCAGGGGGGAAGGAAGGATGGGAGAGCTCCCGACCATGGCATGCAGGAATACCGAAACAAACTGGGAGAGGAAGGATACTTGCACGTGTACAGACTGCACAAGGACTGGGATGAGGTGAAGGTTGGTACTGGGCTAGAGGTAAGACCTCAGGATGCCTTGTTCAGCCTTCAGTGGAGATAAGAGCCAACAGGAGTCCTGCTCTGGGAAGCGGCCCCAGAAAGGCAGGCTGCCTCCAGCTTCATTTTGAGTTGACACCAGGGTACAGTATCCTATTGCAGAGGTAGGTGTAAAATTGGGAGCCGGCGCAGGGGGAGAGGGGGAGAGCAGTCTGCGCAGAGCCAAGACCTCTGGCAGTGACCACTGCCACCGTCAGCAGCACCCGCAGCAGAGCCTGACACCGAGGAGGGCACGGGGCACATTCACGATGTATCCAGAAAGACAATTAGAAACAGCCATTGCTAGGCATCCTGCTAGCAGGTCTCTAGCTTGCTGGAGATGTTTGCACCAGCCATAAGGAAGAGAAGGGACGCTGCTCCCAGCATGCAGTTTTGCTATCAGGGGAACGCCAAGCTTTCCAAAACAGGTTTGTAGCCAAGAACTGGCGCAGATTCTCTGCAGAAAGCTGGGAGGGAGAGGAACACTGCTTCAAACGCTAAGTGTGGTCTGAAAAAGGTTTTTTTAAAGGTTTCAGAAGTAGCAGAAGCGTGAACTTTCAGATCTCTGGGCAGACAAGATTGGTTCCTTTGAAGGCTGGCTGCGAGGCTGTGCCCATACCTCCGCACCAAGCCGACAGGGGCTCTCGCCAGGAAAGCAACAGGATAAAGAGAATTAGAGACAGGCACTGGGGACCTCACCTATGAATCCCTTCCAGATTGGCAGTGCTGAAAGTGATGGGAATTTCCTTTGCACTAATGTGACTGCTAGATCCAGCCTGAGCAGTAACCCCAACAACGGGCAGGAGCTGCAGAAGTCAGCGGGAAGGAAAAGGACACTGAGACCCAGATGTCAGCAAACGTGTTCGATCGCCAAGGAATAACATTCCGGGGAACAATGCCTGGGGTTTGGGGTTTTTTTTGACTGGGAGCCCCTCAAGACAGCAGCAAACGGGTTTCAAAATATATTACGTCTTTTTATTGCCAAGCGTGCAGACCATGAAGTGTGTGGGGGACACAACACTAAGAAAAACTACAATTTGAGGGAGGGCAAAGCAGTAAAAATTTAAAAATAAGACTACTCCTTACAACTGCCAACACTTGGGTTCAAAGAATCAATTGGAGGAAGTTTCTTAAAAGTACGGTTCTAAATATGGTGTTGGGCCCCAAACTTTGAAAAGGCTGAGGCTTCTGTCTGGGCTAACGCAAACCGGGTGGGAGAAGAGGAGGAAGGCAGCGGACTTTCTAACACTAACTCCGCGGGGCCACATGCCCAATTCTTAGCATTTTCTGTAGCAACCAGAAAACTCCCTACCCCAGGAATACGTGCAGTAATAAGCCAGGAGGAGGTGGGCAACTGCTGCACTACTAGTTGCTGAATGCACTGAACTGGGGCCAAACTAGACCTTTGCAGCATCCTCGCTCCCAGAGCCAGCCTCGGAGGGGACAGACCACAGCCGAGCTGCCCGGCTCCCCCAAGGCAGCGCCTGTTCCTGCTCTGACAGAGCGCAGCCGGTCCCTCGGGATGGGGTGCTGTGCCACCTCAACTCTCTCCACCTAAAAGGGGCAGGGGGCCCGAAAGCCAGTCCCCCAGGCACTGGAGAACAGCTTTTCTCAGGGGGTCCCAAGGCAAGCGTCCTCACAAGCACAGCGTCTCTCCTGCTCCTTCGGTCAATGCTGGGCCAGCCTCAGTGAAGCCAGCCACGTTTCCTTCCTCAACCAAAATACAGCCCTGGTCAGACCAGCACTGAGAAACCAGAGCTCAAGTACATTCTTCTCGGAGAGGGCAGCACAGGGACACAAGGCTGCGAGCCCATGCTGGCTTGGGAAAAGGGAAAGGAAACCTACGGCATTTAAAACTGGTACTAAAGTGCAACAAAAATGTCCTAAACCCTTTGAAATTAATTGCAGTAAGAGGGGTCTGCAAAGCTTCAAACTTCCAGTTACTGCAGGGCACCCTTAAAACAAACCGAACAACAACTAGGTAAGAGCAGACCAAGGAGCCCTTTGGTGAAGCGCGGAATACGAGGCCACCACAGAGAGTTTCAGCTCCTGGGGTCAAACATCATATTTAGAGCATTTGGAAAGGAAGAAAGTTAAAGCAAAAAACAAAAATACAATTCTTGAATCTTGCGCAATGAAACAGTTAAACTTTTTGGTGTTTTCAAAAGAAATCCCAACAGACAGCCTGGCATAACTTTATCCGCTTCCTAAGGGAGAGATGCCTGTTTGACCCATGACTCAGGACACCATGTGCACTGGACATGTTCCATCCTTACATATGTCTCAGCATTCCTCCATTCATAAAAACAAATTGCTAGATCCTTCCTGTTTACTCTTCAGCCTGAAAGGAAAAACCAAAACTGAAGCTAGATGGAAAATAGCCAGAGGGAGGAGAAAGTTTTCACAGACGGGAGGCCAATCTCATCAGCTCCACGAGCCTGGAAAGTGCAATCCTTAGTGTCGCCTCATTTTAACTTTCCTGGCTGGGCTGCCATCCTCCTCTTCCTCATCACAGTCCTCCGTGTACTCGTAAGACCTTCGCCAATAGTTCTCAGAGCTGAAGTTGCTCCGTCTCCTATGTTTTGGTAAGAGGACTGAGCGCCTGTTTTCCTCTTTATCCATTTCTAGAATCCGTGGCCTACAAGAGAGATGGAGAGAAAGAGGGAGTGAGAGCACATCCACAACAGGATTTAGGCATTCTCTTCTGCGGACACCATCCGCAGTTTTGCATACTTTGAGTGATATGACTGACTGTTCCCACATTGCTTGCCCAGTACTGCGCACTCAGCAGAGCAGGAACAGATTACCCAGTTGCACCTGCCATGGGGAGGCTGAGAACTTTGCTTTTGATGGTGCAAGTCCTTCCCCTTCCCAGGGCAAGTTTTGGTCTTTACCTCCACCATGAACTCTTCCAAACAGCCCAGTCACCTCTTTTTAAGTGCAGCTTGTGGCCCCAAGAAACATCCCTTGGGCAGAGGGGTCTGTCTCTCCCACAGCAGAACTCGCAGCACAGAGCTGAGCTCCTTTTTAAGCTGCTGGGGTGCCTGTGGTGCAGGACCAACCACAGCTCCACACTCCTCTGTCCTCTCGCTAGTTCTCTCAAACATTAGCACAGCGCAATTCTTGTTTCTGCAAAGCTGCCTCTGCTCTCACCTGCCATCGCTTCGTAGTAGGACTGGGCTCGTGGGCTGCACAGACCACTTGTTTTATCCTAGGTGGCAACTGCTGAGTTCCTCTAAGAGATACCACTATCTGATATCCGTGC